>NC_043002.1:53281098-53311098 GCF_006345805.1 Octopus sinensis | reverse complement strand
GAAAGTGAGATTTTACCAAACAGTTAGATAATAATATTTTGGCTGAAGTTTAGGATATCTGTGTGTAGTAGAAGCACTTTCTAGACGTTCGAACAATAATCGATTGTAGGTCTTAACTGACGGTTGAATTTATGTCACGTTGTTAGCTTATTGCGAACTTTAGATTGTTACCCCTATGTTCATACAGATCTCTGTTGTTAAGAGACCCCCAAATGTCTCAGGAGAAATGTTTCCCAATGGACAATCCATGTAGAAAATCCGTTGAAATCAACATCAATTTGTTAAATTAAAAATATGAAGAATTAATTTGAGTAACAAAGAGAAATCAGAAAAATATTTACGAAGTAAAGTGATGATGGTGATGATGGTGATGATGATGATGATAATTTGCTTACTCCATCTACGTCATGTAGAATGAGAACCCCGATTCGAAATTTCCCCATGACACCTGATGAAGGCTGGAGGGTATATCAGCCGAAACGCTGGGTTAATAGCAAACAAGATGGGGACAAATATCCGTCAAATGTAAATAATGTACATAATTCCTCATCTCTTGAATATAGAACTGAATGTACTTTGTATTGGTAATAAATAAGCAGACTATTGAAATGCGTATACTGATATTTTGCTCAATCCCTTCCTTCAGCATATGTACCCTTTACACTTTTGAAATATACATGGATTTGCTGAACACCTTGGACCAGAAGACAACTGTTTAACTTTGTATCTACTGGTTTACTGGCCAGTTCAGTGATATGGAATACTTTATTTCAGGGTGATCTGTTAGCCATAGATACGTGGAGGTGCTTTCTAGTTGATTTGCCAAGATCTATTTGATCCTTTTTGCAGTGTGTGTGTGTGTGTGTGTGTATGTGTGTGTGTGTGTGGTGTGTGTGTGTGTGTGTGTGTGTGTGTGTGTGTGTCTGTGTGTGTCTGTGTCTGTGTGTAATTCCATTGCAGCTGCACTTTATTAATGATTAGAAACTTCCTGGCACTTTGTAATATTAGAATAGAAATTAAAGCGAATGGAATGTAACAATTTATGAGTGCTTTTAAAGTGCTAAATAAACTGTTATACGCTACAATTGTGTCAATCGCAACACACGGTCTTAGATTGAAACAAATGCAACACTGAAGTGTGTGTGTGTGTGTGTGTGTGTGTGTGTGTGTGTGTGTGTGTGTGTGTGTGTGTGTGTGTGTGTGTGTGTGTGTGTGTGTGTGTGTGTGTGTGTGTGTGTGTGTGTGTGTGTGTGTGTGTGTGTGTGCTCTGTAGTAAACATGTGAAAGCGGTGTTGTCAATTAGATAAGCGTTTAGATTTGTTCAAATATGTTTGGGACATGGTTGATCTTTAATAAAGTGCTGTTTTCACTGCAATTTGCCATGGAGAAAATTCTCGCTTTAGGCAGTAGGTGTCATAACACCGACAAATATCTCACACCGCACTCTGATGGAGCAATGAATGCATTCCAAGCTGTTTGGCATCAGTATCGTGACACGCTAGAAAGACAACTCTGAACTGATTCTGGAAGTCGAGATTTCCTTATAGAAAATCAGTATAAATTGTAAAGAAATAACGTGAGATACCGGCAAGGCTAGAATTGAATATCTTGCACGCAAGTAAAAGCAGTGCTGTGAATTAAACAAGCATTTGATGAACTCAAATAAGTTTGGGACATATTTGCCTGCAAAAATGCCGCTTTCGATGCAATTTACTCATTTATACGCATATGCTCAAGCACATATAGCATAACATAACGGACAATTTGTAGAGGCACATGGCCTAGTGGTTAGAGCAGTGGACTCGCGGTCCAGGGATCGCAGGTTCGAATTTCAGACCGGGCAATGTGTGTGTTTATGAGCGAAACACCTAAGCTCCTCGCGGCTCCGGCAGAAGGTAATGGCGAACCTCTGCTGACTCTTTCTCCACTGCTTTATCTCACTCTTTCCTCCTCCACCTTGCAGCTCACCTGCGACGGACCGGCGTCCCGTCCAGGTGGGGAACCTATACGCCAAGGAAACAAGGAAACTGGCCCTATGAGCCAGGCGTGGCTCGAGAAGGAACAAACAACAACAACAACAACAACGGACAATTTATGAACAACAGAGAAGGGACTGACTGTTGCTATTGTAATTAACCTGTAACAGTCTTCTTGTTACTGTTCAATTCATTGATAGTACTATCTTTCTATTAGTACTACTTTTCCATTAGTTATGTCTTTACATTTGCTATTAGTACCAACATTCTACTTAAATTTTAAGTACGATTTCAAAGTCGGTGAGTCACTAAAAATCTAAGAAATAAAAATTGCAGTCTTCATTAAGAATATTTCACTTGCCCACCTCTATACAAACGGTAGTGGAAGAATACGAGTGAATATGGGTATTGTGCTGTCGATGTTAATTTAGTCGTGTTATCCACACTATTTCTCAAAAATCGAACAAAAAATTATCGATCGATGTTTTGGTAAGATATAGTCTGGAAAAAGCGATACAAAGAGGAGAATTGCCAAATTTGCATTCTGGGAAGAAATTTCATACACATACATTTAAACATGTGTATACGTGGTCATATATATTAGATATTTATTTACCTTGCTTTATTTATATATTTTTGTTGTAGTTGATGTAGCAGTTACTTTAGTGTAATTTCAAAACAATGATAAAGGAAATAATCTAGAGACTGTCAAACGTATTCGGATAATGCTTGTCTTCTCAGGTGAATTGTGGGTGGAAGTACACAAGCACGTAATTAAAAGTGAATTCAGTTTTTTTGCTTGTTTGCTTTTAGGAGCAGGTTCAAATCGGTTTGAATAAAATTTTGGTCAACAGTTTTCCTACCGTGATCATCTCATCGTATGTTTTCATGTTTAGACAATGTCTCTAGGTTTACATTACCCGACGTGCATTTCCTTTTATTAAAGTCGGTACAGTGTGATTGCGAATGAGATTAAGTTACTATTTCTAGTAGATAAATCGATCGCATATATAGTCGCTCTCGTAGGTTTGATCATCATCTTCTTCAACATCATCCATCATTGTCATCTTAAAAGTTGTTATCTTTACAAAACACATGCACACCTTAAAATCAATCAACCAATCAATGTGTGTGTGTGTGTGTGTGTGTGTGTGTGTGTGTGTGTGTTGTGTGTGTGTGTGTGTGTGTGTGTGTGTGCATATGTGTGTGTATTTATGCCATACACTGATTTGTCGAGACTACACAAGGATTTCGCTGGTCCTTTAAATGGTTCTTATTACTTAAAGGTAGTTGATAGTTTCTCGAAGTGGCCAGAGATTTGTAAGTGTAAAAAACCAACCTCCTCAAATGTGATAACTTTTTTCACACGAATTGTTTACGAGATTTGGTATCCCAAACGTGATAGTCTGACAACTGAATGCAATTTGTGTCTGTTGAATTTTAAAAGTTTTGTGAAGTGTTCGCGGTAGAACATGTTACTACTGCGCCGTAACATCTTGCATCTAACAGACTGGCAGAAGGCATTGACGATACTTTCAAGAGTGCCATAAGAAAGTCAAATAAGGAAGTCACGGATGAGGTAGCTCTACAATTCTTGAGAGTGTACCGCGAGACACCAAATCCGAATGCACTAGCAAGTAGATAACCTGCGGAGCAGATGTTTGCGAGGAAAGTAAGATCAGTCTTTGATAAATTGCTACTAAGCAGAACGAGAAAAAGTGACAGGGAAAACATAGCAAGATTATTTAAAACTGGTGAAAAGGTGTTTATGAGGGCATATAAGAATGAAAGTCAGAGTTGGGAAGATGGCGTAATTACCAAATGAATAGAGAAAATGCTGCACTGGGTAAAAATTAGAAAGGCGTATATGAGAGACACCTGAACCAACAGAAAAAAAGATTCGTGGAGAGCGAACCCAAGAGATTGAAGGAACTGATAGAATCGCTATACAATACATTCCAAGTACCAATACCACTGCAGGTGATTGAACCCAGGTGTACAAGTGAAAAGAAAAGAAAACGTACAGAGTTCTTGAAAGTAGATGCCAAGCAGAAAAATGTCAAATGTGTAAGTAATAAATGAAAAAAAAATTCTCAAAAAGGAGGTGTTGTGATGGAAAAATTATTGTCTTTATACGACATTTCCTCAGAAAATCTTAAAAGGCGAGATGTTAGAGAGATGATAGGAACAATGGTACATCCTTCTCACGTAACAAGTGGTGTGAATTAGTTACTATAAATAGGTTAGTATGAGACAGTACATAGTAGGCGGTCAGAGATAGTTGTCTTTACTGGTTTCCAAAATAAATATGATCTTCATTCTAGAAGTTCTGAAGAAAGTATAAAGTGATTCACATGCAGTCATTTCTGGGTGCAATGCATCTTGTGTCAGAAACAGCTGTAAGTTACTGAAGTTCATTGCGTAACCTCCTGTTATTTTTGTCATTTATTTAATTTTATATTAATCTCTGTATTCAACGAATACTTTATTTTGAAGCATATTGATATTGAGTTCCAACACCAAGTTAGTAATATCGCTATGCCTAAGCGAAATTAAAATAACGATGAGTGTGTATGTGTGAGAGAGAGAGAGAGAGAGAGTGTGTGTGTGGGGGGGTGTATAAGTATAATAGATACAAAAGAAATGATTCAAATCAGGCAGACTATGATTAACACATACTATACGGGTTTAATTAGGATACAATAAGAATTGTCCAAACTGAAAGATATTGATATATTAGAAATATCAAAATACAGAAATATAAAAATATATCAATACTAAAAATATACATGGACATATAGATATATATAATAATAATAGAATATAGATAAAAATAATAATGGAATATAGAAAAAAGACGTTTTTAAAAATTCAAAACATAATAAAGTAATTGACATTAAAAAGAGTTTGGGGTAACCTGTTACAGGAGTACATTTGGGATCTTTTCAGTTTGAACGGCAGTTTTTTCTAGCGGTGTCATATGGACGTCACTGATTGGTTGAAATTGCAGAAATTGAAGAAAAAAACAAAAAATATCTTACAAACTATAGAATTTTCTCAATAAAGCCAAGAGAAAAAGATGTTTTATAAACACATTCTACCAGTATACGAAGTTTAAAATTTTTTAGTTACCTAGAAATGATGGTAAAAACTGCCGTTCAAACAGAAAAGGTCCTACATTTGTCCAGATTACATATGAATCTTAAGATTCATTTCCCTAGAATGCCCCCATCATCAGGGGGAAATAGTGCTTCCGCTAGATATGCATTCAGTTCCTTATCAGGTATGAGATAATTTGATGCTTTATAGAACCACGTGTATTTTTATTATTCATATACTTTTATCTTTCTATATTTTTATATTTCTAATATATCGATATATGTTTCAGATTGGACAATCCTTATTTTATCATATTTAAACCTGTATATGTACGTGTTAATTGTAATCTACCTGATTTGAACGTTTTTTTATTGTATTTATTATACTTGCCTAACGCCTCGGGTTCGATTTGAGCACTTCTATGCTATGTTTTTCGAAAGAAAATATAATTAATATATGTATGTATATGTGTGTGTGTGTTTGTATGTATTATATATATATATATATATATATATATATATTATATATATATAATATATATATAATACATATATACATGTATACATATTATATATATATATATTATATATATATATATCGAGAGAGAGAGAGAGAAAGAGATACAGTTAGATGTTATATGCATAAATATGTACGTGTATATAGTAGGTTTATATATATGTGGGTATATTGTTTGTGTATATATATATATATTTGAGTGTGTATGTGTGTGTTTATTTATATATATATATTTGAGTGTGTGTGTGTGTTTATATAAATATATATATATAATAAACACACACATACACACTCAAATATATATATATATATATTATATATACACATACAAACATATATACCCACATATATATAAACCTACATATATACACGTACATATTTATGCATATACATATAACTGTATCTTTCACTCTCTCTCTATATATATATATATAAACATATATATATATATATATGTATATATGTGTATACATGTATATATGTGTATATATATATATATATATATACATACAAACACACACACACACACACAACCACACACACACACACACACACACACACACATATATATATATATATATATATATACATAAATATAATTATAATTTTCTTTCGAAAAACATAGCGTATATATATATATAACGTGACCGTGATATATGTTTCTAGTAGTGGTGAAACAGATATATCCGACCTAGACGTGTTTGTGTGTTTGTGTGTGTGTGTTTGTGTTTGTGTGTGTGTGCGTGTGTGTGTGCGTGCTTGCGTATTTGCAGAGAGGCGATTAAATGGGCTATATGCTATCCTATCTCAGCGTATACTTTCTTACTTATGTAAGAAATCATAATCATTTTACTCCTCTCTTCAATTTCTCGTTCTTCTGTATCCCTCTCTCCCTCTTTTTCTGTCGCCATCTCTATCTCTCCCTCTTTATCATATCTTATCTATGTCTTATACTCTCATTATATCTCCCGATCTCTTTATCGCTGAATCCATTCTCTCCTGTTCTCCTTTGTTAGCAGATCGCCTTCGTCTTTCCTTTCCTCAATTTCGTCTTACAATAACAGCAATGCAGCATCTATTTATTAAATTTAGATTTATTTCCAGAGAAATGACACTAAAACCTCCAGCACATTGAATAATATTGCAGCAAAAGCCTAAAGCTTGCTGTTATCACAAGTGATGCAGAAAAGAGAAAGAACTTTCAATGAGCAATGCATCAACACACTCCTACCTACAGAGCACAAAAGAAGTCTATTTATACATGCATTCATATATACATATTCATACATGCATACATATATACATATTTATACATGCTCACATATATACATACATGCAAGTCTTAATACATACGTAGACGTATGCAAATACTTGCATTTATCACACTTATAGATACTCTAATGCATACATATACTAATATCATAATAATGTAATCATAATAGTACCAGTACAACGTAGTTATCAATAAATTTGTTTAGGAAGACTTATATATACAAGTTAATGCATTCTTAGTCTTGTTACAAATATACTCAGTGGATAAATAACAGTAATTTTGGCAGTTTGAAATAGTGATACAACAGACCTGTTTCGACATTATTTAAAGCCTCGTCAGTGTTGCTTAGCTTGCCTTAAAAGCTGCAGTAGTTAAAAAGAATAAAACTTCTTACAGAGAAAGCTTTATGTCAGTCAGGTCATTCTCGAGCGTTACTGGTTACATGTAACCCACGGCGACTAAACCAGCCCACCAAAATTTATTGGACATCCTTCGGGACGAAAAACAAAAGGGTGAGAGAACTCAAGAGAGTCAACGGCCATCCAATAATGTATGAATGCGTGTAGCTCAGTGGTTAAACTGTTACACTTACAACTGTGAGATCGTGGTTTCGATTCCCATATTGGCTGTGCATTGTGTTCTTGAGCAAAACACTTTATTTCACGTTGATCCAGTCAACTCAGCTGTAAATGGGTAATTTTGTTACGATTGATGCACAAGGGTGGGAGGGTGAACATCACTCGAACGGAGATCGCGTGAGTCACGTTTTGCATTCATTGATCGAAGGAATGGATAGTACAACCCATATTGTGAATCCCGACTGGTTGGGATTGGTTGTTGAACCATGTCGAAGGATGACTGATAGAAAAAATACACAAATTTATAAGTAAAATTTGTTTATTAGTTATATCATATATAACTTCTGCATACAAATTTATTCATAACCACATTGTATTAGAGCTAGTCATTAATGCCCTGCTGTCAAACTTCAACTTGTGGTATTATCTAAATTTTGCAATATTTGTCGCACGTTTACATTTCTTCAGAAATTCCATGCTTCAGAACTTCAGTAACTTGAAAGGCAGTAATAAGAACTGATTCTTGTTTCAGTTTGCCAAAGACACTGTAATTTATCCTTATCCGTGTGTCTATTGTCACAGTAGGATTATACTTGTTCACTATATATATATATATATATTAACACTAAGGACAACAAAGCATAACATCACACCTCATCTCAAAATACTACTGTTTATATCAACACAGCCCTAGAAACAGTGAGGCATCCAACACTATTATGCACTGTTAAGATATTAACATATTTTATTAACATGAAATCAATAGTAGCCCTAATACACAGATAAAGTATATATATATATATCTTATGTTCCTGCCGTAAGGCTCCACTTTCACACACGCCAGCTTAATTTAATTCGTCCTTAGTCGAATGGCACCTGTTGTTAATGTCCTGTTGTTTGTATTTGTAATTATGTACCATTTCTCCGTTTTTTTCCGTCCTTGTCTTCGGATACATTCGCTTGCTTTCTTCCAAAGAATCCAGTGCTCTTAGCTTAAATTTTCTTGGGGCCGGCTAGATTGGAGCAGTCTCGACTGTAACCGACCTAAACTACAACGACGATCTGGAATTCGACTGATAATAGAAAGCTCCGAATCACCGGTCCTTGTTTTATCTTGTTTTTTTTTTTGTATCGTCTAACTGTCCGGATGCTTTGTTGTCGCTTGTTACGTTCTTGTTTCATTTTTTGTTTTGTTTATATACATATATATATATATATATATATATATATAGACTGATGACGAGCAAAGACTCAAAAACTAGTCTCTGGGTGCAGGCTTAGCTGGGTGGGGCTGCTTGTCTCCCCCTTGTAAACATAAGGACACAGGAAATGTATCAAAGCCAACATGAAGCGTTGATGCTTCCTGGGGCTAAATAGCAGTGGTGTGACTAAATAGCAGTGGTGTGATTCCCTTCATGGGACGGTCACATTAAGTTGACAGTATACAACTACTCCTCTCTCTCTCTCTCTCTCTCTCTCTCTATATATATATTATATATATATATATATATATATATATATATATATATATATATATATATATATATATATATATCTAATGAAATATTCATATAAACTCCTATCTGTAAATCCCTACGTTATACTCGGTGGTCGCGATAGAATGGTTGTATACTGTCAATCTAACACATCGAACGTACAGTAGGGGGTACACCACCGTTGTAGCCCTAGGAGGCATCGAACGCCTCCTGACAGCTTCGACACATTTTTTTCCCTGTGTCCTTATATACATATACGAAGGGGAGACAAACACCCCCAACCGCCGAAACTGCATCTAGGGACACCGTGTTTCAGGATCATTGTCCTTCATCGGCCTAGAGTAGCAGACACCGGTCGGCTGGTGATATTTGCCTGGACTTCGTATCTGTATATATGTAAACTCAGTGAAGAACTGTCACGTTCTTGTTAGATTGACAGCATACAACCATTCTATCGCCCCACCACCGTACATGTCTCTACGAGAGATTTAGAAATTCAATATTTCTTATTTTGATAATCAGTGAATAGACTTCACTGAGTTTACATATATACAGATACGAAGTCCAGGCAAATATCACCACCCCCCTCTTTTTTTTGGTTATTGTGGTGTGTTTGTTTCGAGTGCGTCATTGTGAAGAGGTTGTGAGTTCGAGTTCGTTGGAGGACGTTGAAAAGTTTTTTTGTTGGATTTTTGAAAATGCAAGAGCAGACTTATGCGAGAGCAGCAGGCGAGGCCTAGTTGCCAGTGAACAGGAAATGGAAGAAGTGGTGGTCGAACAGAAAACTCTAGAGAAGTATTTCGACAGTTTGAAGAGGGAGGGTGACTGCGTGAGAGTCCACACCGTCCGAGGAGGAAGAAAGCAACGTGGAGAAGCGTATGATAACGTACAGGACATGGTGTGTGGCGTCGAAAAAAGTTGAAGTAGCAGAAAGGAAGAAGTAGAAAAGTGTCTGAAGGAAATTGAGGGTGAACCCACATTTTTCAAAAGAGGAAGGAAATATGCACAGTGGTGGTATATTTTAAAACAGAAAATGAAGCAAAAGAATGCAACAAGAATTTTGAAAACGGATAAGTGGACTTTACTACCAAGTTACTGCGGAAGGAGGGCAGTGAGGATGAGAATTAGCAGAATTTCGCGCCGAATTTAATATGGAGAGGTTGTTGGCGGCAGTGCTTTTCAACTGCAAGGATAGTGTGGAGGTGTTGAAGGTGGAGAAGTCAACAGAGGTTAAGTGGTGGGGATATACGGTGCAGGTTCTGGCACACATAACCGTGCGAGACCTGTACAACATCCCGGAGGGTTGGTCTACCCTGATGAGACACGGCTTAGAGTCGTGGTAGAGGGAAGACCCCCAGTCTGCTATAATTGTAAATCAAGGGGCCACATGAAGGATGTGTGCCCGCGGAAAAAACGAAAGCACCGGAGGCTGTAATAGAGGAGTGTAAAGATACGTGTGTGGAGGAGGGAGAAGTGCAGGAGGAAGCGAAAGCAGAGGAGGCACAAACGAAGGAGCAGCTAAATGAGGATACGGAAGAAGAACGAGCAAGTGCAGAGGAGGAAAGAACAGAAGATAGGAAGAGAACAAGGGTGGAATCACCACCGAAGTGCAAAAAAAGAAAAAAATCAAAAGCAGATAACAGAAGAAAAAGAAGAGAGAACACGCAAAGAACAGGAAGTAAAAGAGAAGGCGAGAGAGCAGCCAAGGACAGAGTTTGACCAAAATGGGAGACAAGAGTGAAAGAACAGTTGGAAGCGTGTAAAAAGGGAAGAAGGCCTGCAGGAAAAACCTGAAAGTAGTTGTGATGTATATCAAGAATACAGAAGTGGAAAAGACTTGCAGGTAGGAAAGGGTTGGTCAGGGTGAAGTTGAACCCAAAACTGTATGGTGACGATGTAAAAGCGCAGTTATAGAAAAAGAAAGAACATTCACAAAATTAAAAAAGATATAATGCTATTTATATAACGCATTATGTACGGTATGACAATTTACCAAATGTAATAGACCAAATGGACTTAATAGAATATATGACGGACGAACGTCCAATATAAAAGAATTAGAATATATGTAATGTTAAAAAGTAAAATTGTTAATTGTAAAATTGTAAAATGTAAATTGTATTTTGAACTGGAATATATGTAATTGTGAAATGTACAATTGTATTTTAAACGGAACTGCGAGTTGGGGGTTCGTAAGCCGTTCCATCTCATTATATATAATTCATCTTTATTTCATATTTTATTTTTACTTTATGTACCCCACGTCCCGTCTTGTAATGTCCCGTCTGAATTAGGGCCATCGTGCCCAGAATAAAGATATAATATCACCAGCCGACCGGTGTCTGCTACTCTAGGCCGATGAAGGACAATGATCCTGAAACACGGTGTCCCTAGATGCAGTTTCGGCGGTTGGGGGTGTTTGTCTCCCCTTCGTATATGTATATAAGGACACGGAAAAAATGTGTCGAAGCTGTCAGGAGGCGTTCGATGCCTCCTACGGCTATACAACGGTGGTGTACCCCCTACTGTCACGTTCTTGTTAAATTGACAGTATACAACCATTCTATATATATATATATATATATATATATATATATATATATATATATATATTATATATATATATACACGCACACACATAGTACATAACTTTCAATACTTATTTAAATCTGCAATCGTGTTCAATACCGACGAGAATAAGAAGTCCCTTTAAAAGTTTTTCTTCTCCAATTATGTCAACTCATCTGTCTATCCGGTTCGGTGATTTACTCAAGCAAATCTAACTCTTCCATGTTAAGCGTCCCGATCCTCCACAGCAGTCTTCGTAGCTTTAACTTGATATCCAGTCTTCTACAAGTTGATCGATATATGCTCTTCTTCTGTATGTCCATGTGTTGGTTTCCAGAGTAGGAGATCGATGGATATTACATCCGTGCTTCCCCAAAAGTGCCTTGCATAATGTGGGCTTCTTTTTCTGATTACTGAAGTGATAGTGAGAAGACTGCCGTTCAGTTGCTGCTATGTGGGGTGTTGCTGCCAAGAAAGATTGAGAAATGCACGAAGCATTCTCATGTATGTATCATCAATTTTCTCTTCAAGTCTCTTGTCCAGTGTGCATGCTGAAGTGCTATAGAGAAGCATTGATTCAACGATTGCTTGAAGAAATCCTTCTTCATTTCAGGAAAGGAAAACTTACTCATAATTCCGAGTCAATTCAAGGTATTCTATGCTTTTTGCAATCCTAACCCGGACATTTTCTTCTGTAAAAGCAATGTCACCCTCCAGGTAGGTAAAGCTATTAACCATTTACAGACTAGTGCCATTCAGAGCACCTGTATAACCTATCACGTTATAACCTATATATTCATCCTTACAAGCATTGACAAATAGTTCTGTTTGTGCAGCTGCAGTCTCGATTGCATGTAACATTTTCTCTACTAATTCTATAAACTAGATTATTTCTGATATCAAAAACGGGAAAAAAACATCATTTACTTAGCTTAGCGTGTGGTTTAAATGGTTAGGGTATTTGACTCACAATTGTAAGGTCGTGCGCTCGATTCCTGACTGAGCATTGTGTCCTTGAGAAAGACCCTTTATTTTACGTTGCACCAGTTCACTCAGCTGGCGAAAATGAATAGTACCTGTTGTTCAAAGGGCCAGCTTTGTCACATTCTGTGTCACATTGGATCTCCTTGAAAACTAAGCAAAGAGTACGCGTGGCTATGGAGTACTCAGCCACTTGCACGTTAATATCACAAGCAGGCTGTTCCGTTGATCAAATCGACTGGAACCCTTGCTATCAAATCGTTGATCAAATCGACTGGAACCGACAGAGTGCCAATATTTAACTTAGTGTTATAGAGACCGGATTATAAAGAAATACCTTTCAACACATTGGCTTTTGCTTGTACTGTTGTAACTGACACAGTTAACAAAAAGACAATACCAATAACTGCAATGCTACCATTAACGTTTCTTAAACGACATAAATACGCAGTATCTTCCTAACATTCAAAACATGATACTTCAATGTTATCTAAATTTCTTGCTGAGTCGGCAAGAAAACAGCCCCGGGTTTTATATAATTCAAAACATGTACACACACACACACACACACACACACACACACACATACACACACACGTTAAGTGAAGTGCAGTGATTGTGTGTTTTGGAATATGTTGTAAATTCAGATGCGCACATTTAATATGCAAATAGACTCTTTGATTAAACCACTTTTCTCTCTCAGCAGAGCTGACGGTGTTTCATCAAGACTGAAGAGTGTTTACACACGTAAACACGCGCGCGCGACAGATACACAGGCACACTCTCGCATACGCCTGAAGGGGTTTCGCGTTGTTTAATCGGAAAAATCGATCCCAGTACTTATTTTCCTTTTTAGTCTGGCTATTTTATCGGTCTCTTTGCAGAACTACTAAGTTATGCAGACGTAAAGAAACCAAAACTGATTATCAAATGGTTGGGCGACATACAAATCACACGCACACCAAACCGTCTTATATATATATACATATATATATATATATATATATATATATATATAATATATAAAGTAAAAGACCCCCTTCGGTCATGAATGACCATGGGATTGCACCTAGAAAGTTACCCTCCTAGACACAAGTCCGGCAAGGTGTTTATGGAAGACCAGCAGTCGCCCATGCATACCAGCCTCCCCTCTCCACACCACCAGTGTTATCCAAGGGAAAGACAAAGGTCGATACAGCTTGGCACCAGTGACGTCGCAACTCATTTCTACAGCTGAGTGAACTGGAGCAAGTGAAATAAAGTGCCTTGCTCAAGAACACAACACGCAGCCCGGTCCGGGATTCGAGCTCACAACCTCACGATCGTAAGCTCGACGCTCTAACCACTGAACCATGCGCCTTCACATATATATATATATATATATATATATATATATATATTATATATACATACATCTATATATAAATATATATACATACAATTATATATATATATATATACATACAATATATATATATATATATATATATACATACATATATATATATAAATATATATACATACATATATATATATATATATATATACATATATATATATATATATATATATATATATATATATCTATATATATATATATATATATAAGTAAAAGCAATTAAGATTCAAGTCAATTCTATTGAATTCACTTGAATGCGGTACTTAACTTAGATGCACCAGAAAAACTATATGGTATTAACCATACAATAATGTTGGGTGATTATAAACGAGAAAAAAGCAACAAGAATGGATTAGTTTTTCAGTACAATTGTTTCATACAAAGACAAGCTTTATTAAAAGCTGCAAATATTGCAGCAAATACAAGTGTCCCGTACTCATCACCCAAAACACATATGAGTTCTCCAAGCATCCTAGTGGGTGAGACTACACTCATGAAGTATCGGAGATAGTTCTATAAAAAGCAAAATTTAGGTTGTAGGTGGACTTCCAAAGTTCTTTAATGATGATGCACAGTCTTATAACAGGTTTTAAAAAAGCTTATTAGCTTCACAGAGAAGGTGAATCAACCCATATTGTAGGTGCAAATTTCCAGAGATATGAGGAGATATTTCATACTCACAGACGATGAATTTATCCATGATTAATCCACAGTAAGGTGGGTATAATTTCCTGCTATATGATAAGATACTTGTCACACCTCTGTTCATTTCACAAAACTGCTATGTTAGAATTATAAAGTCTGAAGGAATTTCGTGGAGCAAAGAAAAGAAAAAAAGAAAAAGAAGAAGACGAAAAAAAGAAAAACTGCCCACATAGAGCATACTGGGATAACTGAGAAGGAAGGGGTCGCAGGTACCCACCTACACAGAAAAGTCTCTTTCTGTAGAGACAGACAGTCTGGCTTAGAATTTGCAGGAATCTAAGAATTATAAGGAGAACATTATTTTTGACCAGTATACAGCTATTAATTGCCAATCCTACGGAACTAAAGCAGATATAAGAATCTAAAGAGAACAAGGGAAGGGATAGAGGGGTCAAAGGCTATCATTAGAGGAAAATACATTAAGAGAAATAAGTGCAATACTAGAAGGAGGTCATTTAATTAATTTATTTATTATTGTTACTGTTTATATTATTGTTACTGTTTATACAATGAACAGACTGTAGGTCTATACCTAGAGGTCATTTACAAGGTGTGAGAGAATTGCTTATCATATTGAAATTTCTTATACTACTTTTAAGGGAGTAGCATTACTTATTTAACTTTATAATAGAATTATGAAGTATTAGTAACTTATTTGATTTAAGTTGTGTTACCTAAATTAGATTAAAATTAGATTAAATTAACTATATAGTCAATTAAATTTTTTTAGGCAACGTACAAATACTATTTATTTCTTTATGTTCAAAATCAGGTGCAGTTAGAAAGAAAGAAATAACCACAGTGTAAGAGCTCGCAGTTATCTATTTAAAAAAATATTAAAGGTTTTGTTTTACTAGTAGAAGCAAGATAGATCTATCTCCATACGATTATTCTATACGGTTCTTATTTAAAATATTTTAGAGTCTTCATTTTAGCGTGAATACAAAATTGACCCAGTTCTATATGGTTACTCTTTTACTCTTTACTCTTTTACTTGTTTCAGTCATTTGACTGCGGCCATGCTGGAGCACCGCCTTTAGTCGAGCAAATCAACCCCGGGACTTATTCTTTGTAAGCCCAGTACTTATTCTATCGGTCTCTTTTGCCGAACCGCTAAGTGACGGGGACGTAAACACACCAGCATCGGTTGTCAGGCAATGCTAGGGGGACAAACACAGACACACACACACACTTATATATATATATATATATATACGACAGGCTTCTTGCAGTTTCCGTCTACCAAATCCACTCACAAGGCATTGGTCGGCCCGGGGCTATAGCAGAAGACACTTGCCCAAGATGCCACGCAGTGGGACTGAACCCGGAACCATGTGGTTGGTTAGCAAGCTACTTACAACACAGCTACTCCTTTGTTATTTAACAAATTCCTATTTTTTCTATGCATTAGAATTTCATACGTCTCCATGGAGCAGAGTTGGCAACCAACTCTGTTATTTTTATAAGGCATTGCTCTTCTAACTATTTCCCAATTAAGGTTATATTTAATATTATTATTTTTGAGTTCCCAGATCTTACTTGAAAGTGTGGTAGTACCAGCTTTACGACGTAACTTAAAAGAGGAGATTTGATTGCTAATTCTTTTCCTAAAATTTATAGTACAACCTAAATAAAAAAAAAATTGCTATTCTCAGTAGTTATGGTACATTTATAGATTACGTTACTTACCCCGCACAGACCAGGTGCCGGGCATTTTGACCTAATTCTACAATTACACGTAGGGGGATCATCTTCAGATGTTGGATTATTTATGGATAGATGTCTTATGTTCTTGCTATTCTGATTATCATGAGTATATTTATCGTTATTATTATTATTATTATTATTATTATTATTATTATTATTATTATTATAGTTAATGCTATTATCTAAAGCAGTGTTATCATTTATCGATCCTTTTACACCATCATTTAGTTCTAAAGTCCTACCATGGTTACCTACATTATTGGTATTGTTACTATTATTGCTAGTATTTGTATCCGAATGTATATTGTTGTTATAGATATCAATGATGTCCTCATTCCCTGTATTTTCTCTATTAGCATTACTCCTATTATTAACATTATTACTCCTATTAATACTAATATTATTATTAGTTATTCCATGGTTATTGATTCTACCTATGTTTTGATAGTTACTATTGTTGCGTTTATTGCTTTTATTTTTGATAGTATTATTACAATTGTTATTAGTATTCATGTTGATATTATTTTTATCTTTCCTGGCTAGCTTAATGTTATTATTATTAATCTTAGCTATTAAAGTTGACATATTTGGGAGGGTTGAATAAGAAATCCTAACTGTTTTTTTAGAAATAATTCTATGATACCTATGAGAGGCTGGGAAATTTTTTTCTAGAATTACTTTGAATTTGCTTTGTATATCCGATAGAATCGCCCAGTTGAAAGGAATATTCAGCCAGATTATATCTTTCTTATTAAATTTCCTTGAATTAGAATTAGGGTTAGTTGAATTATTACTAATCTCACCAGAGTCATTGTATTTATTACTATTATTTATTTGCTTCTTTGATTTATCTAATTTGATTTTATCCGAGTTACCTATGCTTTGGTCTATGTTTTTATTTTTATGATTAGGCTTGTACGTTAGATTTGCAGTTAACTATATATAGTTAATCCAAACATGAAAACACAAAGAGAAGACACAACAACGCGAGAACGTGGAACAAATATAGTATTATTGGACTCTCAGGAAGGAAGGGAAGAAGGAGGGTTTAACGTTTCGAGCGGAGCTCTTCGTCGGAAACATAGGAGAAGGGAAGACAGAGGAAAAGAAATCGCAGGGTGTTTCAAAAAATGTAATATCATTTGAGATGCAAATATCACAGAAACTACACAGTCAAAGCAAATGGGACTAAACAGGTTAAATGTTGACCAACATAAGATTTATTCCTCCAAATTTGAATGAGAATTTAAAAGGTATGTCGATTCCATGAACGATTTCACAAATGTTCAACATGCGCATCGCCTGAGACACACTTCAAGTCAGTAGTCCAGCTCCTTCGAAACACGCTGTAGTATACCTTGGGTAACAGTCTCCAGTGCGGTAGTGATCCCCTGCTCGAGTTCCTCTAGGTTTGCAGGAATGGGGAGACATAGACCAGGCCCTTCACATAGCCCCAGAGAAAAAACCATAAGTTGTCAGGTCAGGTGAACGTGGCGGCCATTTCAACAGCACATTGTCTTCATCACCAGCACGCCCGATCCATCTCCCTCGCAGATTGTCACTGAGATAAACCCGCACAGTGAGCTTCTAGTGAGGTGGAGCCTGATGAAAACTAAAGGCTTCATGTTCATTTGCAAATGAACTCAACCATTAGCCAGTTCTGAAGCATTTGCAGATAAACATTGCCGTTTACATTTCCCTGAAAGAAAAACGGGCCATGAAGATGTTTCATGGAGATGGTGCAGAACACATTCACTTTTGGTGAGTCCTTCTCATGCTTAACTGTGGCATGAGGATTTTCTTCGCCCCAAATGCGAACACTTTTCTTATTGACTTTACCATTCGTATGAAATGTGGCCTCGTCACTAAAAACAAGACGTTCCTTGGACTCGACTTCTTCAAGTTTCTCTTGCATATCAACACAGAATTGCTTGCGCTTTCGCTTGTCATCTGCCGTTATGGCCCTAACGAGCTGCAGCTTGTAGGGTTTCATTAGCAAGCGTTTCCTCGGGATGCACGAAAATGTCGTTGGAGGGATCTGAGTTTTCAGACTTCTTCTTATGAATTTCTTGGGGCTTCACAAGAGATTTTGGCGAACCCATTCGACCGTTTCTTCGGATGTTAGTGATCATCCAGATCCCTTTGCCTTGCACAGACAGCCTTCCTCTTTGAAATTTTTGTGCCATGTTCAAATCTGCATTGCCGTTCGTAACTTTTTAGAGAAGTCTGTCAGAAATGCACGCAGCACAGTCTTGTTCGACCGCATTCGAGTATACTCCAACACACAAAATGCCTTTTCTCTTCCAGTGAATACCATTTATATACCTGAAAAGGTAAATGTATCAAATATTAAACATAGAATTTTGACCTGTTTCTACACACACACACACACACACACACACACATATATATATATATATATATATATATATATAATATATATATATATAAAGTAAACAAGTAACAAGGATGTCCAGGTATCAGTGCATTACGGCCGTTTCAAGCGGCTCCATTTAATCGATCAATACAAGCATTACCTCAATTTGAAATAAACCGCTCTCCTCGGTTCCATAAGACCATATAGGTTTTCAACATACAGGATACTCCATTATAATTTTTTAGCAAATTTTTCATCAGAACTAGAGAATAAAAGAATTACAATGTTTACTGCTACTGTTGTAGCGGACTGAACTTAAAATACTTAAAGAGTGGTAGAAGAAAATACCAATGGGTGCCAAGAAAGAGTAATAGTGATATAGCTACATTCATCTTTATCCTTATCACAATCAAAAGATCCAATGCACCAAGTATTCTACATCCATTAAAAACCATTGAGAATTGACAGTTAAGCTCTTGCTGCTAGTGATAAATTAATTCTTGTCAGACACTCTTCTCTGCCCTTATTTTACTATATATATATATATATATATTATATATATATATATATATATATATATATATATCTACACGCACACACACACATACATACATACATACATACATACATACATACATACATACATACATAAATACCTACATACATATATATATATATTATATATATATATATATAGAGAGAGAGAGAGAGAGAGAGAGAAAGAGAGTAAGAGAGAGAGAGCGAGAGGGAGAGAAGTATAGACGTCACTTAAGTGACTAAGGGTACTACTTAGCACTAGTATTGCTAGAAATAAGAATCAAAGCAACTCTTAGCCATGAGCAAAGCATTTATCTTATGACTGCCTTTCGGTTGTAAATTGCGAATAAGCCACCTTTGTTATTTAGATGTGTGTGTGAGTGAGAGAGAGAGAGAGAGAGAGAGTAAAACAATTATATAGAAGCACAACAAACAGAACAAACGGAAAATACTGTCGCTAAATCCTCGTCTGCGATGGGCTTCCACACAGTTTCCATCTACCAAATTTGCTCACATGGCATTGGGCAATCCGAAGCTATAGTAGATGGCATTAGCCTAAGGTATCACGCAGTGGACTTGAAACCGCTTAGTTTCACAACGAACTGTATAAGCACATTGTTCGTCGAAGCATCGCTGCGCTTTACGTTCGATTGCTTTATTACGTTTTGTGGCGATGTGAAAATGTTCACAAGTGTATGAGATCTGTGTTTGTGACAGAATAAGAGGTATTGACAGATATATATGGAGAAACTAATAACCGAAAGTGGATGATACTGTAGACAGTCAATTATCTTTTCTTCACTAAAGGATTACTCTTTTGCTCTTTACTCTTTTACTTGTTTCAGTCATTTGACTGCGGCCATGCTGGAGCACCGCCTTTAGTCGAGCAAATCGACCCCGGGACTTATTCTTTATAAGCCCAGTGCTTATTCTATCGGTCTCTCTTGCCGAACCGCTAAGTGACAGGGACGTAAACACACCAGCATCGGTTGTCAAGCAATGCTAGGGGGACAAACACAGACACACAAACACACATATATATATATATATATATATACATATACATATATACGACAGGCTTATTTCAGTTTCCGTCTACCAAATCCACCCACAAGGCATTGGTCGGCCCGGGGCTATAGCAGAAGACACTTGCCCAAGATGTCACGCAGTGGGACTGAACCCGGAACCATGTGGTTATTTAGCAAGCTACTTACCACACAGCCACTCCTGCGCCTATTAGTAAATAAACTGTTACATTAGTGAGACGTGTGTAACAATTGACCAGCGGGTTTTCAGAACAGCTATCACTACCACATGAAGAAGGAAACGGACAAGGAATTGAGTGTTTGTTTCCTTCCGTGAAAGAATTTTTAGCCCAAGGCATTTCATTTTTTAAATATTTTTTGCCTTTCAATTCTGTGGTCTTTTCCGGTAAATTTTTACAGGTACTTTTCTCTGAGTTAGTGGTAGCTATTCCGAAAGCCCGTCGATTATCTATTACACTAATCTCTCGAGAGAAATAGTTGTCTTATTAGTCTCTCTATATATAAAGCTGAAGTCGTCTGCGTATGGCAGTTTTGGTAGCCTTCAACTAACACTATCTCCTCCGAGACGCTGCGGCGCAAGTTGACCAACTTTTTTACGATTTTTTTTACTGCTGTGTCGACATTTTTCGATGTATTTCAACTAGAAAAATGTTCACTTAAAGAGAATAACAAGCTACATAATGCAAAATGTTTACTTTTCAAAAATTCCAATTCTAAAGGGTCGAAACAAAGCCGAGCTACGCCGGGCGATACTGCTAGACTTTTAGTAAATAGAAAGAAACTGGCTGTCGATAGTAGGAAAGCGTTCTTCAATAATTTCTTTGGAAAGGCCATGAACGTCCTAATTCTTTTTTTATTTATGCCTAGGAATATAAAATCAATATTCTCCTGTGAACCTGTAATCAATGTTTACCATTCTCAACACTGATTTAAAATATTAAGAAAAAAAAGCAGCACACAAAACATATTACACCTGCGAAATTTATATTAGTTTTCATTGATGTTTATTTATATTGAAATCAAATTATTCGTGGTATGCAGATTGTATTTAAAATAGAATATATGTTTATCCGTAACGAATTTTTTTTTTATATATAATCAATGCTTGCAGCATGATTATCTGATGATTTCTAGATCGTTTTAATTATATTGTCAGCAGGTTCCTTTTTCAATAATATAGATGGAATTTCATTCGTATTATTCTTCTTAACTTGCTATAAATAAAATTTTGTTACTTTTAAAGTTACTTAAATTCAGTTCTTTTTATTTATGTTTTTGTTACAAATGATCTGTTCTGTATTTGTTCAAAAGGCCTTAAATCTAAGATCCATCATTTCTATCACGACCTCGGCGGAATTTGAACTCAGAACATAAAGACAGACAAAATGCTGAAGCAATTGAATATATTTATGTGCACTATGAATAATAATGTATTAATAATAATTGTTTGAAACTATGGCACATGGCAAGCAATTTTAGAGGTAGTGGAGTTTAGTCAACTATCTAAACATCCAGTGCTTGGCTACTATTTTATTCAATCAGCCTCGAAAGGGAGAAAGACAAATATATGACATTTGAACTCTGAATGTAAAGAACCGGAATAAATAATGCAAGGCATTTTCAAATGCTCTAAAGACACTGCCAGCTCACTTTAAAAATACAACGGTTTCATATTTAGTGGAAGGTGTTAGTCAATTACATCGACCCCAGTGTTCAACTGGTACTAACTTCCCCAACACACACACACAACACAAACACACACACATATATATACATACATATATATATATATATATATATATATATAATATATATATATATATATATATATATATATATATATACATTCATACACACACATATGTATGTATAGATGCATACATATACATACACGCATGCATACATATATACATACATTGTATGTATTGCTAAGAGCATTGGCTGCTTTGCACATGTTGTTTAGTCGTATATCAGCGCTGCTTGAGCAAGCTTGTGATTATACGTCATCCAAATACGACCAACACGTCCTACTGTATATCCAGAACTACTTTGTCTAATGCGTCCGTCTTCTATAAGAGGGTATTGCATGATTTGAGAGATTACGGCTGCTATTTCTAGGAGTCTAAACGATCCCGTAGAGGTTCCCGCATCGTTTCGTCATATTCCATTTTTTTTTTTTCGTCTACTGTTGATATTTCTAGATTTTTTCCATGACAATTCTATGAACAAGTGTTGATGCATTGCTGCAGTGTCTAATTTTATCGTGTTCTGCTTTTAATTTTTTCAGGATCTATCACGTTTACTTTTCCCTTGAGAAGGTATAATAATAATAATAATAATAATAATAATAATAATAATAATAATAAATAACAACAACAACAACAACGACGACAACAACAACAACGACAACATTGTGCTATCTAATTACAAGTGATCTTGCACAAGCTAATTACATACGTAAAATTCTAAAAAATATAATAATGAACCTCAATAAGAAAGAAAATGTTCATATAGATTTTATTTATATATTAATTTCTGCTCTAGAAAATGCAATGAAGGAGCAAAGTTAAGGAGGAGAAGAAATAAAAATGAAAAATATAAGAATGGAAATACAAAATTTTCTACTTTTACAAAATAAAAGTTACATGGTAATAGTAATTAAATTATAACAAGAAACCTTAATTTCTACTGGGACATTATTATATTTTCCTGAACAAATCAAAACTAATTTGCTAGAAAATAAAATCCACTTACTCTATTTTTGTATACAATAATTTAGTAGTTTGTAATATTTTGTTTGGGATTTGTTGCTAAACAAAATAAAGATTGCTATATTCAACCACATTATTTTCTAATCTACTCTCAGAAATTACAACATATATTCTGTCATATACTGATACTCCTTCAGTTAAGAGGACGAGTATTCCAGTTTATCCGATCAACAGAACAGACTGTGGAGTGGCTGAGCACTCCATAGACAAATGTATACTCTTAATGTAGTTTTCAAGAATATTCAGCGTGGCACAGAATATGACAAGGCTGGCCTTTTGAAATACCACTACTAATCATTTTAGCCAGTTGAGTGGACACAACTTGCTCAAGGACACAAAGCGTTACTCATGACGTTATAATCGTGAGCTGAATACACGAATCACTTAGCCATATGCCTTCCCTGTTCTGTCATGTAAGACTAACTATATTCATGTAAGTCAACTAAGAATGTCTAAAGATCGTATTAAAATATTCAGGGAAAGTGATTAGTTGTATTATACTGGTTTCAAATTTTGGCACAAGAACAGGGTGTAAGTCGATTATATCCGTCCATGTTCAACTGGTGCTTATTTTAATGACCCCGAAAGGATGAAAGGCAAAGTCCACCTCGGCAGAATATGAACTCGGAGCGTAAAGACAAACGAAGTGCCAATAAACATTTTGTCCGGTGTGCTAACGATTCTGCCACCTCACCGCCTTCGGGTGAGTTGTATCATATCACCTTCAATTTAAAATGCCGTTTCAATACAACAAACTCTGTCTCTCTCTCTCTCTCTATCTATCTATAAATATAGTTCAATTAGAGGTTAAATAAGCCTCATTAAGAGATAATAATATCTAATGAATTTACTGGTTTATTACCTACTATTTATTTTGAATATAATTTTAATATTCATAAATAGGTAATTAGATAAACCAAGGTTTATGTTGACTTAAGAAAAATAAGAAAATAGAGACAAATCAATAATTATATTTATTAATTATAAAAATAGACATAATCCCTGACAGCCGTTTCGATTCAGACTTTAAAGATTTTAATTACAATAATTAAATAATTATAAAGTAGAATCTCTTCGTGGGTAGAAAACACATAAAAATGTAATGATATATCTTTCTTTCCATTTCCGACGAGATTCTACTATATAATGATTTAATTATTTTAACTAAAGTCTGTGTCGAAATGGCTGTCAGGGATTATGTCTATTTTTATAATTAATAAATATAATTATTAATTGATTTAGCTCTATTTTCTTATTTTTCTTATCTATAAAGATATATATATATATATATATATATATATATATATATAACACGCACACAAACATACACACACCATGCTATGTACCATTCAATGAACTATATCTTATGCTGCGGTGATATTCCGTTCTCTCTATTTCACATTAAACCCCAGTGTTTCAAGATCCGAACAAACTCATTTCCATACTCTTCAGTCTCTTTCATCATGTTTTAGGAAAACAGTAATAAACATGTACCAGCTATTGGATTTGGGTCCAAACTTTAATGAGATGTTATTATACTCGAATCCTAAGGCAGCATGCTTGCAGAATCGTTAGCCTATAGGACAAAAAATGATTATGGCATTTCTTCCGGCTCTTTACGTTCTAAGATCAAATTCCAGTAAGGCTTTGCCTTCCATCTCTTCGAAATCGATAAAATAATTAGTTATCAAGTCCTGGAACCGATGTAATCTACTTGTCGCCTCCCCTAAAATTGTTGACCTCGTGCCAAGATTTGAAACCACTATACTCTATACTACACTATTCAGCGAGAAAGCTGAAACATTAGCACATCGGAGAAAGATTTGCAATTTTTTCCAGTTCTTTACGTTCTGAGTTCGAATTCTATCGAGATCGATTATTTTTACTTTCATCCTTTTGGGTATGTACGATATTATAAGTATCATTCAAGTACTGGGGTTGATGCAATCGACTTACCTCCCCTCGAAATAACTGGCCTTGTGTCAAAAATAGAAAGAATAATTACGATAGTAAAACCCCGCAAGGAGTATCACCTTAGAACTCGTAGCAGTCTCTGTGTTCGAGAGCCAGTTACTAATCCACATCAATGACTTTATTTCATGAAGAATCCCAGTTTAGTAGTTATGGTGTTCGGCTCCTGATAATAAAAGCGTAGGCTCATTTCGTTGACCGGACGGCTTTGTCCTTCAGCTGGTCACTTCATTTCACATTATTTCTGACTTTTCACTTATGTGTACAAGCTGCATACTGGAGTAGCCAGCTCGCCTATAGACGACCTCGTCCTAGATGTCCTGCTCTGTCAAAGTTGAAGGGGATCTACATTTGTTCGCGATTACACAGGCGTATAAATAATCATAGAAAGCACGGTACTTACTACGGTACCATACATGCTGCCAAGTAACTGCAGGTTATACGTACTTTTCATTTTTATTTCACTTTATTCACTTTATTTTTATTCATTTATTTGTTTCTTTGTTTGTTTATTTATTCATTTACTTTTAAATGACGGAAAGTTAATTTTTAGCATGCTCACACCTGAAGTCATTCCAAGTAAACCCTTGTTGATGTGCATGCACATGTTTCCTGTCAGACAGAATAGCTAAATTAGCGTCCATGATCTTTTCAGGTTGTTCGAAACAGTTGTAAGAAAGAGAGGGAAACTGCACTACATCACGTACACTTAATCAGATGTGCTTCCGAACAGTTTTCACGCACTAAATTTCATGCACAAGGTTGGTGCGGTTAGGCTAACCTGAGATTATGCTAGAAGATATTTTCCCAAAAATATATATATATATAAATTAATGTTGTTGCCAACTTAATGTGGCAGTCCCATAAGAGGGTAGAATGCTACTGCTAGTTAGCCCTAGGAAACACCGTTTCCAGTTGGCCATGACACATTTTCTGTATCCTTATGTTTTCAAAGGGGGAGATAAGCACCTCCATCCAGCAAAGCCAGCATTCAGAGACTAGTTTCAAAGTCATTGCTTATCATCAGTCTGGAGTAGCTTGGCTTGAGAGATTTAGAAATGCAATATTTCTATTTTCGAAATTAGTGAATGTATCTCACTTGAAATATATGTTTGCAAAGGCGAATAAGCATCGACAGTTAGCAAGCCATGCTACTCCAGACTGATGATGAGCAATGATTCTGAAACTAGTCTCTGAATGCTGGCTTTGCTTGGTGGGGGTGCTTATCTCCCCCTTTGAAAACAAGGACACAGAATATGTGTCAAGGCCAACAGGAACGGTGTTTCCTAGGGTTAAATAGCAGTAGCATTCTTCCCTCTCATGTGACTGCCACATTAAGTTGGCAACATAACATCACTTTATCGTGCTGTTACTGTATAAGTCTCTCTGAGAGATTTAGAAATGCAATATTCATATATATATACATACATACATATATATATAAACATACATATATATATATATATATACATATATATATATATATATATATATATATATATATATATATATATATATGTATAAATGCACGCAGGCACACACACACACACACACACACACACATATATATATATATAATATATATATATATATATATATATATATATATATATATATATATACATATACATGCGCGCATACACATTTTTCCTAAGTTCATGGTGAGTGAGGAAAACATTTTAAATTCCACACTTAATCAATTTTTAAATGTCTCTTTGCGGAAAGGAATATAACTTATTTTCATGTGGTTTTAACTTTTGGGTCCTTGCAGTACCATAGAATACTTCATCAAAATCTAATTCAAACGAATATACAATCGAATTGATGCATGTTACTACTTTGTTTATGCCTACAGGAAACTATTTCACTAAATTGATTGGGTCGTCTCGTAAATGCAGTTTTTTTTTTATTGCATGAACTAAAAGTCGGAGGGTGGGGGGCGAGATAAGCTACCTGCATCAACTGCTATAAAAGCAGATAATGATTTAACCTATTCTTACTGCAAGTGTTAAAGAGTGCAGTTCGATTTTAACAGTTATTTTTTCAAAGCTATAATGGAAGTGACAAAAGAGCATATTCGGCATATTTTGCTTTATGAGTTCAAGAAATGCAACAACGCAAACGGAAAGTGCGAGGAATATTAATGCAGTATATGGGAATCGGACAATAAGCGTAAGCCAATGTCAAGTTTGGTTCCAGAAATTCTGATCCGGAAACTACAGCCTAGAAGACGAGCCTCATCCCGGAAGATCTGTAGAGCTTGACGAAGACGTCTTGCAAACCCTGGTGGAACAAACTTCCATTGTAACTGTTGAGGAACTAGCAGAGAAGCTTGGCTTTGGTCATTCAACCATTCATCGACATCTACGTGCCATCGGAAAAGTCAGCAAATTGGATCGATGAGTTTCTCGCAAACTTTCCGAATCTAATTGTGCGCAAAGCGTGAATGTGTGCTCTTCTTTGCGGTCACGTCTCACGAATTAACCTTTTTGGGACTGAATAATGACTGGTGACAAGTAATGGGTTCTCTATAAAAGAAAGTCAAGCACCGAAAACAGTAGTTAGGGAAAGGAGAAACACAGCATCCCAGATTAAAAAAGATCTTCACTCATGTAAGGTGTTATTATCTATTTGGTGGGATGTGAAAGGGTAACAAAGGAAATCTACTGCGAGCAGCTTGAGCGGCTTAAGTCAACACTAGAGGCGACCATTTTTGGTTTCAAGACAAAAGGTGTTCTTCCATCAAAATAATGCTCGGCCACATACAGCGAGGATGACATTCCAAAGGTTGGAGCAGTTTGAATGGGAAATGATGCTCACCCACTATATTCGCCGGACATTGCCCCATCTGATTATCATTTATGCTGTAGTCTTCAAAATCATTTGAACGGGAAATATGAATTCTGTAGACGAGGTCAGAACAATACTGGAGGAGTATTTTTCGCCACGGACAAGTAAATTTTGGAAGAAGGACCTTACAAATCTACCAGATAGACGGAAGAGCATTGTAGAAAATGATGGAGAGTATATTTTAGATTTAAAAAATGTTTTGTTTATTTTAGTTTTGAAAAATAAAAGAAGTATTAAAAATTGCATTATTTATGGAATGACCCAATATATAACCTATTCATGAGTAGTCTAGTATTATGGAAAATGTCTTATTGTTTACATCAAGAAACAGCACCATTCTGTGGTAATACATTGAGAATGCTTGTTCAATGATAAATATTTTTATCATGAGCACGTTGACATCGTTCAAACAGCCTACTCTTTAATTTTCATCCGAAGGCAGAGAGTTAATACTTTGAGGTTTCGGTTAGCTTTGAATTTCATAAATGTATTTGATACCTGTTAAAATATTATCGTTTGTAGCTACAGGTTATCAAATATTTCTAGATGTTTGGCTCCAAAGTTATCTCTGATCGAAGAAGCCTATGATTAAAGACATTCTAATAATGACCGTCTCATCTTTATTTATTTATTGCAATATAGAATATCACAGGTCACTTTATCTAATGTGTCCTTCTTTAAGAATGGAGGGCGTGATTTGAAAGAGATTTTCAGTCAGGCAAAGGTTCCCAGCTTAATTAATGGCTGTAGAAGAATCTAATTATTAAGTTATTTTCATTCGCTTCTAATTAGCCAGTTGACTAATTAAGATGGTGTCTACTGGTTGCAGATTCTTCATATAAAATATTTTAATGATCTTTCGTTTGCTTGTTTATAAGGAAGTGGGAATACTTTAATGTAATATTAAAGTGTTTAATATCCATCGAGCACACATATCAATGAGTGTTAATAGAAGTGTTGTTGTTGTTGCTGCTGCTGCTGCCGCTGCTGTTGTTGTTTAACTCCTTGCTCGACCTTCATGCAGCAGTGTTGCTTTGTATATCTGAGTATTCTAGATGTGGCCATCTTTTGTGAGTTTATCTAGAACGTATTCCATTGTATTCTTTGTTCTTAATACAGGACAGTGCATTCTGATGGATACTACTTATGTGTTTCTTCAAGATCAAGTACTAGGTGTCTTGAAAGAGACTTGACTGTTATTTCCAGCATATCGAATGACCACATAGAGATCGCCTTATCGGCTCTTTAACAGGACTATATTTTCAGGTTGTGCTGCAAAAGAAGCCATTATACTGACATTATTTCTCTTTCTTTGCAACATTTTGTATGATTTATTAGCACATAAACATTTGGTATATAATTTACGACAACGTATTCAAGAGGGTTTTAACCAAGGAATATATGATGCGTTAAAAATTACTTATCTAAATTCATGTTTTTTAGATTCAATCGCAGTTTCAGATTTCTTAGATGAACTGTTTATATAATCTATAATCTTAAGTTTCCAACCTTTTTGGCTGATGTTTCTTTGCATTTAGAATACCATGTGATTCATATGACTATTAGCGTTTCAATTATAAAGTATTTGAAATACTGCCTTACTAAACCCTTCTGTTTAGTCTACTCTTAGTTTCTTTCGCTGCGCGATTATCATTTACGTTGCAAAGAATATTTTGATTTCAAATTTTGGCACAAAACCAACACTTAGCGGAATTTGAACTCAGAATGTGAAGACAGACGTGCTAACGATTCAGCCATATGACCGCCTTAAGTTGTTCAGAATATATTAATTTCAAGGCGGCGAGCTGGCAGAAACGTTAGCACACCAGGCGAAATGCTTAGCAGTGTTTCATCTGTCTTTACGTTCTGAGTTCAAATTCCGCCAAGATCGGCGTTACCTTTCATCCCTTCGGGGGTCGATAAATTAAGTACCAGTTGCTTTGTGCCTAGAGTAGAAAATAATATATTGATTTCAATAAAAAAATAAATGTTTCCAATTCAATAATAAGTCCAGCAGTTTTTGATGGTTAAGGGATGGTCAGTTCACTCAACTACAGTATGTGATAAGTAATTCTTCTTTATCGATCCAGAAAAGATAAACGGCAAAGTTGACTTCGACACGAATTGAACCCAGAGCGTAAAATGTCGAA
>NC_043002.1:53231098-53276098 GCF_006345805.1 Octopus sinensis | reverse complement strand
GTGGGCCGACATTCGGTTGTCTTGAACAACTGCAATATACTGTGTATCTTACACATTTTTTTTGTTTTTGTTGTTTTTAAACTTACATTTAAAATAACTCTAAACTATTATACCAATCTGCACGGCTATTTGGATAAGGATAACGCATTTACTTGGAATATACGATTCCTGGCGACCTGACAAAGAAATTATAGACGAAGATTGCTGGAGAAATTATAAATGAAAATTGTTTGAATGTTTCGAATGCCAAAGTAATACTTCATTACATTTAGACAATGAATTAAAATGTCGGTTATCTTAACTGTTGGCAGTCATAAATGTTTTTCAAAATCTAATGCTTCCGGGCGTCGAAGAGAACTATTGTTAGAGAATGTTCGAAATTATCAATATAAGGAAAGAAGATTTATGTTGTTGGCGTCACCCAAAATGTAGTACGAATATTCTTTAAGTTACAATATGTTTGCAATTTCTTCTAACGATTTTCAAAAGAATTATTTATTAGTCTGGGATTGATGAGTTGTGTAGAGAGAAAATATAACATCCCGTCCAGTAAGTGGAGTGAATATATATATATATATATTATATATATATATATATATATATATATATTATATAGATGCCACAGAATCCGGGGCACTGACCTTACGAGCCTATGGCTCGGGAACGACCTTTGATCCTCTAATTGCATGAATAGTCTTTATTGAGTGATCTCAGCTTTCAGTACGTTATATCACATGTGTGAGACTCTAAGGTGTTTGTATGTAGAACGCACCTCAAATATATTTACCTATAGCCAGATTGTTGATATTCGTAATGAGTGCCACAATATTTTCTTTGATTCTCTCAACATTTATGGATCTTAACCTTGCCAACTAAATAAGATATTTAAAGACGTGATAAGTCACAAAGAATCTAGCTATTTCTTCTACTGTAAGAAACAACTCCCAGACAATATGTACTCAAAAACATATCACGTAGGCAGAGAAAGAAAATAACGAAATTCACTACTTGGTGGAATAATTAATTATTAATTACTTAATTAATTAATTAATTTTACCCTTTATTATTATTATTGACAATACAATTCTCTCCCTGATAATAAACTACTGTTGTTTCTTACAGTAGAAGAAATAGCTACATTCTTTGGCTGCTATTTCTAAAGTTCGGTGTGTGGTGAAGCAAATTCTTTTGCCTAACCCTTATTATAATAAATATTGTTTAAGTTTACCGATAATGGTCTTTTACATACCGAATCACTACTTGGTGGAATTATTAATTATTAATTAATTAATTAATTAATTTTACCCTTTATTATTATTATTATTATTATTATTATTATTCTATGTTTGACTTTTGCTTTATATTTGTACAAGTTGGCTCCAAGTCTCACCAGAGACCTCAAGAGACAACAGGGTGGAAGTTCATGTTGTTGTTATGCCTAGTGTGCCATATATTGGGGGGGTGGGGATGTTTGTACTAATGAATGTCTAAAAAAAAAAAGTTTTTTTTTTTTTTTTTTTTTTTTTTTAAACCGAAAATTATGTTGTTTTAAACCTGAGGTTACATAGAGAGTATTTTGCGTAGGATATGAGCAGTTCCCATGAGCACTATCTTTTGAACTTCTGCCATTTTTGGGTTTCCTGGTATCTGAGTTAGGTAGCTATCAGCCCCTTTTGCTATCATTCCCAGGGCACCTATGACAACAGGTATTGTTTTAGTCTTCAGCTTCCACATTTTGCTGATTTCTATTTCAAGATCTTTATATTTGCTCAGTTTTATTATTATGATTATGATTATGATTATGATTATTATTATTATTATTATTATTATTATTATATATTATGAGACTCTACCATGTTTATAAATAAAGGTTTGACATAGAAACGAACAGCTTACATTTCTATGTTGTGGAAACAGAACAAGTATGTTTGTGGTCGTGTATATTTCTCTGTGTGTGAATGCCAATTTTGTTACTTTGTTAGAAGAAATGGGAAGATTATCATGGTCTAGTATGTTCGGAAGTGACCAGCTTTATTAACGTTGCCTCGGCATCCCGGGCGGTTTGAAATTATGTCCTATTTTTCCGGAAATCTGGTAGTATACTTACTTTTATCTTGGTTTGTCAAAAAAGTATCTAAGTATTGTTACTAATTAATCTTTCTAGCGCATTATGAAGCAATAATCCAGCCAGAATTTAAAACTAAAAGCCCCTACTTCAGTCATACGCATAAATCATAATATCCAGAATTGTTTCTTCAATTGAATAAAAACGACAGGTCGTGAGCTGAGAGAAAAGATGTAGTTCTCTGAAATCTGAGCCGTTCGCAAATTAATAGCTAAGGATATTTCGCCTTATATAAGACATGTTTTTGCCTTTAAAAAAGAGACAGACAGACAACAGACCATGAATGATTCATCTCATTTCCCGGCCAAATTACTAAAATTGCAAGAGGAGCTGGTACAGCTCATAACTGACAACTTATAACTTTACAATATTGGACATACATGTGTTGTCAATAGAAGAATAGCTACCTTCTACATCTATTTCAGTTCTCCATATTTCTATGCCCCTCAGCCAGACTCCTGACCTTCCAAGTGATAAAGACAAATTCTACGTCTCACATACCATTTCAGTAGTTGCTAGGAACTGCCTTTATATAAGAAGAAAACGCAATTAGGTTGACATAATTGCAGCAAAACACCCCAGAGATTCTGGCTGAAGATGGGAAACTTGCTCTCTCTTGATGTCCAACCCCATGCTACGGTCCTTCATACTTTGTGTAATATTCCCATAGGTCGCGATTTCAGATCTCATGGTTCCGGTTTCAACTCCCGTTGTACGGGTTTCAACTCTCATCATCCTAGTTTCAATTCCCATTAGTCTCGGTTTAACCTCTGAAAATTGTATCAAACCTATCCAGTAGAACACGGATGAGAACATCATGATAGAAGGTTGCGAGTAAGATCATCAGAACTTACATCAATTGCAGAGCTGAATGATGTATTGACTGAAAAGTGGATAAACATAGATCAGACAGTCATCGATGATTTAAGTCAACGTTTAAGTAGATGAAAGCTGCAATTTTAGTATAAGAAATGCCTGAAAAATACTGAGATAAACATTAATTCATTTACATTTTGGATACATTTTATATTGTAGACCGCTGTACATATTCCTTTCCGTAATTCCTAAATCAACCTCCCACAGTTAATCTCCCTAAATGTTCTTTCATTTTACATTGCAAAACTCAAACGCTCAAAATTTTACTGCTGGAGGAAGTGTCAATTACGGAAACCTGAGCATGCACTAATTTAACCTTCATATAAGTCCCCGTACATAAGTTCGTATCAGATAACCGTATACCTAACAGTCATTTGGATTATAGTGAACAAAATGAATACCTAAGGTATTTTATATCAACCTGCATTAAAGAAAATGCTAACTCGCTATTTAATATGTTAAACACCAAGTTTATAAACCACATTTCTTCAATTGCACGCTAACCTGTCTACCTTCTCAAATATGCCAAGATAATTTCATTTATTCTCGCAAACATTTGCTTTTTTACGGTTTCATATAACTTTTCTGTTCATTTAACATCAATGTAATCTTTCATTTCAAGCAACGCTCATTTTTAACCGTTATTTTTAGTCTTTCTTATCTATAATCGCAGACAGTCATATTTTAGCATCAGATGACATAAGTCGCCTCACCCTACTCATAAATAATAGAATCTACTACTTATTTTACGTACAAATTACTGACTTTCAACCTGCAGAATAGCGTATAATTGTCTTCATATAAATAAATCTTCCAAAATCCCATTTTCATGGCTTTTCTATACCTTCCCTCATTTTTGTTCTTTCATTGCAGCTCACATTATATAAGTTAAGAACAATTATCTGTAGCAACAATTTCAAACTTTTAATTAATACATCTATGAGCTTCGTCTGAGGACGAAACAAATTATCGATCTGCTATTATGCTAACGATTTTCTCTTTTAGCTTTACTTTTTAGTCACCCTTGACATAACAAATAAAAAAGCAAATAATATATATACATGCACACATACATATGTACTAACATATAGTGTGTATATATATATATATATAATATATATATATATATATATATATATAAATATACGCGTGTGTGCATAAATATGTATGTGTGTGTGCGCGTGCGTGCGTGTATGTATTTATGCATGTATGTATGCATGAGTGTGTGTGTGTGTGTGGTGTGTGTGTGTGTGTGTGTGTGTCTGTGTGTGTGTAGACTATGTTGATGGCTTAACCTTAATATCTGAAACGAAAGAACAATGCAGGTGAAAAAATTTTGGAATGTTGGCTTGCGTCCTTCTCACAGGCTCAACGCAGAAGGGAGCGGAAGGTTATGCAAGACTGAGAAAGTTGAAGAAAACAAAATTTAATATTTTATATATTTTCTTTATCGTGCCAGGAGGATTAGAAATCGAACATGACCTTGGTGAGACTTGAACTGCGTACGCAAGTATTCAGAACAATTACTGCAGCATATTTCTTGCGACGTTCTGATGAACTTTTCAGTCGATCATTTAGTGTGTGTGTGTGTGTGTGTGTGTGTGTGTGTGTGTGTGTGCGTGTGTGTGTGTATTTATTTGTGTATGTGTATCTTTGTACGTTTATGCACGTAGGTCTTTATATGAGATTATGTATATTTTCTTGCATATTGTTTCACTAACATCATCTCGTATAGATTTTTATCATCTAGAGATTTGCATGTTGTGTCTACAACATAATTTAGATGTTTATTATATGAATATTTTAGTTCTCTTCTTACTTTACTTCTAATCCCATAGATAGTACCAATTTTTGTATAGTCATAATTCCAGCTTAAAGTAATTATTTAGATGTTTTTCCTAACTAATCTACTGTAATTTTTTTCTTTTGAGTTTCACATATCTATTCATAGATAAAAAATTTCCATAGCTGCAACATTTTTTTTTTTTTTAATACGGGAATTTTACCTCGGAGTATGATTTGTACGTCGTCCGAAATTTAGTTCAATATCTAATTCCTTAATGGAAACATAAATGTTTATTTAGAAATAATTTTTCTACCCTGAAAATTACACTTTTCTTTTTTACGAGTAACAAACAATTCCCTGGTCACTGATTTTATCTTGAAACAGCTATTTATAAGATTACACAATATATAACGTTTAAGTGTTTCCCTACGTTTCATTATTTTGCAAGCTTTGCTCCAATTTAATCAAAGTTTTCGATAGCAAATGTATATATATATATATATATATATATATATATATATATAAAGGAGTGCCTTATGACAGCTGACTTTGTCATTGCTTATTATTCACCAAAAATACACACACACACACACACACGCACGCACAAACACACTTGTCATCCCTGCACACACACACACACGCATTCCTTTTTTGAAACTCTCTTGCTTTTAAAAACCATGATTCGACTACCTCTCAACTTCTGTTCTTTCAACATGTGATCTCTTGAGCACCACCAGCTCAAATATTTTTTCCTCTATCTTCCTTTCTTGGGATCTTTCCTTCTCCTTGTTTCCGACGAAGAGCTCCGCTCGAAACGTTGAACCCTCCTTCCCTTCTTTCCTGAGCGTCAATAATACTTTAATTGTTCCACGTCCTGCGTTGCTGTGTTTTTTTTCTCCTTTTTTCTCCTTTGTTTTTTCTCCTTTTTTTCTCCTTTTTTTTCTCCTTTTTTTTCTCCTTTTTTCTGTGTTTTCTTGTTTGGATTAACTATATATATATATATATATATATATATATATATATATAGCTGACGTACCCGGTAATTCCTGGAAAGCGCAGCTTATCCCTTGGTTCCGTTCTCGTAATTGTTTCGCTAATCCAATAACAACAATATAAAGTATGTAGCTCTGAAAACGGTTTTTGTGCATTTGCAGAGAATACAGAAACATCTTGCATAGCATGGTGTTTTTAGGAAATCACAATAAGTTATGAACACACAAATTGTGAAGTCAGTTACGTAATAACATAAAATTAGTTACCCGATAGTAAGAATTCAAATAAAGTAGCCCCGAAAAGGGCTTTAATGCGTTCCCTGAGTATATAGAACTTAGGAGGAAATACCAATAGGATATGTATACCAAAATCGTGAAGCATGTTATCTAATAACAGGCTAATCAGATATGAGATAATAACAATTCAAAATAGGTAACACTGAAAAGGGCTTTTGTGCGTTCCAAAGGAATATTACCCTCAGTGGTGCTAGTGTTAAAATAGATTTACAATGAATGTAGAAACAGATTGACATTTTGTTTTACAGTAGACATACAAATAAATTTGCATATAGATTTTAAAGTGACATAGATAATCAGTACATTTACAACACTTACGAAAACATCACCACAGCTATCAATATGAATTAAGAAAATGTTCTTACATGTAAACAGCGTGTTAACTGTATGAATACAGTGCAGATTGCAATGTTATTGATAGATAAACGGCGATTTCTGTCTGCTTGTGTGGTTGGTTGTTACATAGAGTACATCATTACAAACATTAACACATCTATCTATATAAATTAAGAAGGTGTTCCTACATGTAAACAGGGTATGACATTTGTGATAACAGTGCATTTGTCTAAAAGCAGAACAGTTCTTCATGCAGCACTTGTCAATAGGCTGAAGTTACATGAAAGGCGTCATTCGTGGTATATTCGTGAATAAGTCACTAACTGAAATAAGTAGATCTATTGTTTAGGAAAATACTATTTACTTGTTTAAGGGTTGTACTGGATAAACTGCGAAAATAACTCTTACAGTTCAAATACTAAGAAATAAACATACCTTGATTTATACCAAATAAAATCACTGACCTTGTCTGACAATTTCTTGTAAGAAAGTCCAGATAATGTAGAATGCTAGTTTAATAAATCAAGAAGTATATTTTATACATTTTTTCATTTGATATGTATATAGGAAAATGAATGGGTTATTTCCTTTGTCTGGTAATGATTATATACGTTGGTCCCTTCTAAGGGCCCTGGCCATCCATTTATAGATTTTTATTAAACTTCAATGAGCCTAGTAACAGACTGGATGCTACTTTAGCATGTTTGCAAAGTGTCACGAAAATTCGTTAACAGGGGTAGACGACAACTTAACACAAACAGACAAACAGACAACTTGTTTTTATATATGTATAAGATATCGCGACTGTCCGCTTATCTCTAGATAATAAGTCCCCTCCTTTTCCTTAATCATATGATTACTGTGGAGCATTCGTGATTTTTTAGATTACATCCCCTTCTTATATGGAGATGTGGGCGTGGCTGTGTGGTAAGAAGCTTGCTTCCCAGCCACGTGGTTCCAGGTACAGTCCCACTGCGTGGCACCATGGGCAAGTGTCTTCTACTATAGCCTCGGGCCGACCAAAGCTTGTGAATAGATTTGGTAGACGGAAGCTAAAAGAAGCCCATCGTATATATATGTTTGTGAGTCTGTGTTTGTCCTCCTACCATCGTTTGACAACCGATGTTGGTGAGTTTACGTCCCCCCCGTAACTTAGCGGTTCGGCAAAAGAGATCGGTAGAATAAGTACTAGGCCTACAAAGAATAAGTCCAAGGATCGATTTGTTCGGCTAAAGGCGGTGCTCCAGCATGACCCCAGCATGGCCGCAGTCAAATGACTGGAGCAAATAAAAGAATAAAAGAATATATATATATATATATATATATATATATATATATATATATATATATATATATATTTATAGAGAGAGAGGGAGAGGGAGAGAGAGAGAGAAATAAGATGATACTTGGTATGTTACATGGTATATCATATATATATTATATATATATTATATTATACATACATACATACATATATATATATATATATATATATATATATATATATATATATATATAATATATACGAGGAGGTACCCAAAAGTATCTGGAAATGTTCTTTGTGAGACAAGCCCGTTGTAGTTCTGGCTTCCGCCGCTGGAGGCCACTTGATGCAACCCTCAGCTTACAAGGACGCTGCCATGAGCAATATACAAGTTTACAAGTGGTTTTCACGCTTTAGGAATGGTCACTTGTCGTTTGGGGGCCAACCTCATTCAGGGCGGCTGTCGATCTCCTGAATAAATGAAAACATCACAAAAATTCATGAACCATCGCCGAGCCATTGTCAAATTTGTTGATATGACTGGTGTGTCCTGGAGCTTCTGCCAATGAATTTTGAGCAAGGAATTGCAAATGAAAGGAGTTGCATCAAAATGTGTGCTTCGCTGACTCACAGAAGATTAAAAGCAGTCACGACTGACTGCGTGTCTTAAACTGAAAGAACAGTTGGAAATTGATCTTGATCTTTTTCGAAGGTCATCACTGGTGACGAAAGCAGATTCTACAGAATTTGCAGTTGTAGAAGAGGTGAAAGAAAAAACACGGAGGAGTTAAACGGCATCACTTCAAATATATAATACTTTGAAGGTGATAAAAGTGTAAACATGTAAAACTAAGTGAATAAAATAATATTGTAAAGTTTCTTTGGGTTACTCTCTCGTACATATGTGTGTGTGTGTGTGTGTGTGTGTGTGTTTATATATATATGTATATATAATAATAATAACAATAATAATAATAATAATATTAATAATAATAATAATAATAATAATAATAATAATAATAATAATAATAATAATATGAGGGAATACTATTCCAAACTTTTTCATTATTGAATTGATAAAAGTTGGTTTTTTTCTAATTTATATATATATATATATATATATATATATATATATATATATATATATATACATATATATATACATATATATAAAAGAAAGGAAAAATACAGCATGCTCATAATCGAAAGTGGGAAAAGTTGCAGGCAAATGAAATCATTTCATGAAAGAAAATATCTCGTTAGCCACCCTCTTCTATAAAACTTAAATCAGACGGATGAGTTAAATGGTTGAGCTACTGAACAACTATTTTTAAAAAAGCAAAACTCCTTTATTTCCTACATTTTTTTTTTTTTTTCTAATTATAAAATAAAATTGTATTAAAATGTATAATTTAGTGATTTGTGCTTGCAGCAATATAGCATAAAAAAGAGGGGGTGATTTTAAGTCTCTCCTTCATACATATATATATATATATATATTATATATATAATATATATATATATATATATATATATATATATATATATATATATATATATATATTATATATATATATATATATATATATACCCACCTACACACACAGGGAAAGAGGAAATAAGGTGAGCGAGTGTGTGTAAATAATGATTACACTATACTATAAATGTTCTCCTTCCGCCTGGCAATTTATAAGAGAATGCGTAGAGGCAGATTGAAAACGAGAGCCAGAAACAATAACGCAGACACATTAAAGTAAATGATAGGCTGGCAACCAGCAATTGACGAATCTGTGAATGGGGCTCCAAATCTAATTGCGAAACATCGTCTTCGACATTAATTTGTTGTTTGTGTTTAAACGATCAAGTAAATTGCAAAAGCAAAGAAAAACATTGTCTTTTCATGGTGCTTGGTGAGACGATTTGCTTTCACAACAAGTAATCAATTAATTGGAGTATTAATTTTGCTAGTGCTTCGGTAAACCATGTTTCATTATTCATTATTCATTCCCTACATCGCCATCATTCCGCCATTCAGTTAAACTATCTTGTACTGCATTGAATTGCAATGAATTGCAACTCTAGTGTACTGAAATTCATTGAATTACATGTTGCAGCTAAAATAATTATTGGAATTATTGCATCCAGAATTTATTACTGACATTAGAAGTGCTCCGGTAAATAAAAAAAAAATGTAAATAAACAAATATATAATAAATAAATAAGTGCAACCAACTTATGTAAATTTTCGAGATAAGTTATTGCTAATGCTAATGCTAATGTACAGTTTGAGATTTCCGGGCCGTTAATCTTATCTTTCCTATTTCCACTCATATATAACTATATATTTTCTTTGGTAGGACTTCACGTCAACTAACAAGTACTCGTTTTTCCTTGATGTCAAATCTTACTCATAGACTATAGTAACTGAAAAACGTTTGCCAAAGAAACTGATCAAAAGTTAGCTAAAAATACAAACATGTGAGGAAAATAGGTTACATAACAGAGAATTTTCAAACAGCTTTATTGATTTTTTTTCTTTCCTGCAATTTAGCAAACGTTGTACAAGTTTGTCAACGATAATAATGACGCATTGTTTTTGTCTTTTATTTAAGCAAAAGACCTAATTTGTCTTTGTGAATGTATGAGTCATACTCGATTAAATCGATCTTAGTACATATAACTAGTTGACGCGAACCGGTTAAGTCGATGTGACATGAGACTAACAGAAGCTAAAATGATTTCCATATAAAATATTTGGCTTGCGTTGCATTTAATTCTTATGCACACCTCGCTTCTATTTAGTAATTGATTTCAGATCATCAGAAAATATTGATTTCTGACATTAGCACAAGGTCATATGTTCTGTGGGAGGGTATAGTCGATTAAATCAACGCGAAAGCTTGAATGGTGCTTTATTTTATCGATCTCATAAAGATTAAGAGCAAAGTTGACCTTGGCAGTATTCGAACTAAGAACGTATACGTAACTATTCTGTCAATCTTCAGCTCTATGAACATCTGGAAATATTGATTTCAAATTTTGGCAAAAGGCCAGCAGTATCGGGGAAGGGATAACTCGATTACATCAAACCCCAGTGCTCAACTGGTACTTATTTTATCAACTCCAAACCGATGAAAGGCAAAGTCGACCCTGGTGGCATTTCAACTCAGAATGTAGAGGCGGTCGAAATACCTATTTCTTTACTACCCACAAGGGGCTAAACACAGAGAGGGCAAACAAAGACAGACAAACGGATTAAGTCGATTATATAGACCTCAGTGCGTAACTGGTACTTAATTTATCGACCCCGAAAAGATGAAAGGCAAAGTCGACCTCGGCGAAATTTGAACTCAGAATGTAGCGACAGACAAAATACCGATTTCTTTATTACCCACAAGGGGCTAAATACAGAGAGGACAAACAAGGACAGACAAACAGATTAAGTCGATTATATTGACCCCAGTGCGTAACTGGTACTTAATTTATCGACCCCGAAAGGATGAAAGGCAAAGTCGACCTCGGCGAAATTTGAACTCAGAACGTAGCGACAGACCTATTTCTTTATTACCCACAAGGGGCTAAATACAGAGAGGACAAACAAGGACAGACAAACGGATTAAGTCGATTATATTGACCCCAGTGCGTAACTGGTACTTAATTTATCGATCCCGAAAGGATGAAAGGCAAAGTCGACCTCGGCGAAATTTGAACTCAGAACGTAGCGGCAGACGAAATACCACTAAGCATTTTTCCTGGCGTGCTAACAATTCTACTAGCTTGCCGCCTCATCGACTAGAGCTATTGACTGAGGTCGACAAGCGTTCAGTCCAGGAAAATATTTATCTTTCGTACTCTTAATATAACCGAACGAATAGCCATATGATAAAGAATTTCGCTTTGAAACTATGTGCTTTGGGTTCGATCTCACAGCACGGTGGTATTGATATTAAATAAAACGTTAAACACTTACGGTATGCAAATTAGTAGCCCCACTTCTTTGTAGCTACCGGATTTGTTGAGTATATATAAAGAGTGACTGTTTGGTATGAATGGTCAGATTGATGCAGATACCTCGAATGGGAACCGAATAGGATCCGAAAATCGATGAAACCTGTTTACCATGTTTTTGTTTTCCAATCTAGGGAAAATAGGTAGATTTGCCTTCTTTATATACCTACTACATATGTTATATATATTTATCTCGTTACACCGAGGTCTACACGCTTTCTTCTTTTGTTACTGTCCCACTCAGAAAAGCAGTAAATTATTGGTTGATCTATAGGAAGCATCTAATATTCTCAAACTGAGTTATAAGATAAACAATAAATAAATAACGTCATAGCACTCGAATAATGTATACAAGGCTTTTAGAGTCTTTTTTGGAGCTCTGAAAGACTGAAAAAAAAAAGGACATACAAAGAAATTGCGTAACTGGTGAGTATCAATTTCATGTCATGCATGACACAGCAACACTCATCTCATACATTTACATCCCATTAGGAATATCGTGACGGCCTACGCTATCACGATACTTCTAGTTCTCGTGATTATTCCTAGTGATTTTATCTAGAACCATTGACAACGCATTTGTTAGATGTAGGGATAATAGCCTGCGAGGTGCCATTCTGCGGCATATATGAATCGTTTTCAACTCAGTAGATACAAGCAATGTGAAATGAAATGCCATGTCAAATCGAACGCACACCCTTTACTACTCAGCCTAAAACAAGTTCGTCTCTATACAGAAAAAGGATTAAAGGTCCTTCATGAGCCATAGGCTCATAAGGTCGGTTTCCTGAGTTCTGTAGCGTTTAATATTCTCCTTCACTGGACGGGATGCCGATCAGCCACAGGGTTACTCATTTTTACCAGCTAAGTGAACCGGAGCAATGTAATATGAAGTGTTTTGCTCAATAATAACACAACGCATCATCCCGTAGATGAATCGAAACTACAGTCTTACGATCATGAGCGCTAGCCCCGAATCGCTAAGCCACGAGCTTTCTCATCAATGTCTACTATTGGTTTATATATCACCGATACTCGCGGACTCTGGTGAAAGTTATTTATTATAATTCTCGGGTACCTAACTCTCTCAAAACTCTCTGTGTGATTTTCTACTTCCATGTTTATCTCTGAGTGCGAAATATATGTATTTGTATTTATTTGTGTATGTGTGTGTGGGTGTGCGTGCACATACATATATATTTGTGATTAGATGCCTGATGGGCCAATTCCAAATTGCACTGATCGTCTGTCTTACCGAAGCTACTTAAAATCTAATAAGTCTCCTGCTCACCGAAGCTTACTTTCAAGGCACAGCGCCTGTTTAACCCAACTTTTAAGCAAAAAGGGATTGATTCATGTCATATCAGGACATATCTACACACCTAAATATGTGACATTCTTTTTAAAGTCCAGTTCTCTCCGAGTCCTGTATGCCTTAGCCGCTACACCATTTGATCCACAACTGAGACTTTGATCTGGAAGTACTGTCGACTAAGTGGTCACTCATTACTCTCCAAAACTCCAAAACTCACGAACTGTTTTTACTGTGAAGGCGCATAACTTAGTTATTAGGGGTATTCAGCTCACGATCTCGAGGTCGTGAGTTCGATTCCCGGTATCGCGTTGTGTCCTTGAGCAAGGCACTTTATTTCACGTCGCTCCAGTCCACTCAGCTGACAAAAATGAGTTGTACCAGTATTTCAAAGGGCCAGCCTTGTCACATTCTGTGTCACGCTGAATCTTCCTGAGAACTACGTTAACGGTACACGTGTCTGTGGAGTGCTCAGCCACTTGTTAATTTCACGAGCGGGCTGTTCCATTGATCGCATCAATTGCAATCCTTGTCATCGTAACCGACTGAGTGTCAGTTATCGTTTTTACTATTTAATATTAAGGGAAACTTTAAAATACAAAGTTATATTTAATATCGTATGGTCTCACTCGGAAAAAAATAAACTAGACATGTCCGTCGCTAAGGGGATGCACAGAACGGCACCGCCTCTTTTTATTCAATAGTGCACAATCAGAGTTACATTGATACACTTATTTCGAAACTCCATTTTAGCATTATTGCAAATTAGTGCCCACCCAGAATATTATGAAGCAACCCCAGGCACCAAAGTCTGCGAGGGACCTGAAGCTGAATATTTAATCTATTATTTAGCATTAAGTACTTCTGTCATAAAATTATATCTATGAACCAATATATGCATAACGTGGGGCCCTCATCTAGGGCTGTGCTTTGTACATCTGTCAGCGTTAATCCGACCCTGTTTGGATCAAATACTCATACAGCGTCACACATTCGCTGCAAACAGTAACGAAATTGCTCTAAAGTAGCTTTTTCTATTGCCAGTTCGAGTGGATTGTTGAAAATTAAATAGAGAGTGAAAATAATTCAGAATCAGTGGGTTGGTAGAATCGTTAGTGCGTCGTACAAAATGTTTTGTACTATGTAATAACTGTCCTTTACATTCTGAACTCAAAACCGTCAAGGACTACTTAGCCTTTGATCCTTCCGGGCATTGATGAAATAAAGTACCAATCAAACACTGAGGTCAAATTACATTCCTACACTGCATAGTAGATAAAATTATGATTAAGGATATCTAAGAGATACCACCATGCTAGATATAGTAGCCAAAACTTGACTCTAAAACCACATTAAATGTTCAAATAGCATCAGGAGAGAAGACAAAGAGATAAAATAAACTAGCCAAAAATATTACTGGATAATTCCATATCTCGGATTTCTGACTCTGTATAAGAAATGCTTTGCCTTCATCAGTGGAATATATGCAGATAGCAAATAAATACATATATATATATATACAACATACGAATATTTACATATACTAACGTATACATGCATATATATGCACGTATGCACACGACCAGTTTAAATTGCCCACCTAAAACTCCTCGTGCGGACAATGAAAGACGGAGTACATCTCCCGTTTACCTTTTACTTGTTTCACTCATTAAACTGCAGCCATGTTAGAGCACTGCATTAAAGGGTTTAGTCAAACAAATCGACTACAGTACGTTTTTCTTTCTTTTTTTTTTTTGTTTTTGCAATCTAGTACTTATTCAATGGATATCTTTTGCCGAGCCGCTAATTTACCGGAACGTAAACAAACCAACACTGGTTGTGAATCGGTTTATAGAGGGAGAAACACAAAGCTAGACAAACACAAATATATGTGTATGTACGTATGTATATATGTATGTATGTATGTATGTATGTATGTATGTATTATGTATGTTTGTATGTATGTATGTATGTATGTATGCATGTATGTATGTACATATACACACGCGCGCGCGGTGGATTTGTTCCACTTTCCGTCTACCAAATTCACTCACAAGATATTGGTTGTCCCAAGGCTATAGTAGAAAACACTTGCCTAAAGTGCCGTACAGTGGGATTGATTGAACTAGAAAGCACTTGGTTGCAAATCAAGCTTCTTAAAGACACAACCATGCCTGCTCCTATCATATAGAAGGATTCTTCAGATTTAAGATTTCCACCTTATCGATCTGGCCTGTTGTAGTCATGCAACTTTGTTGTACAGGAATATAAGTTCCAGAGTAAATGCCTTAGAGATATTCAAACAACCAGCAATACCTCTAAGTTTCAAATAACGTCCTGACAGTAATTCTTGTTTAGTATACTCAAAGGAATACAGTTGCGAAATACACCAACGAAGCTGATTGGTAGCTACTAGTCATGTGATCGAATATGTAAGTCATATATTATTGTATTTGCGTGTGTGTGTGTGTTTGTGTGTGTATGTATGTGTACATGTGTATCTCTGTCTGTCTGTCTATCTATCTAACTATCTATCTATCTATCTATCTATCTATCTATCTATCTATCTATCTATCTATATATGGCTCAGTGGTTAGAGCGTCGAGCTTACGATCGTGAGGTTGTGAGTTCGAATCCCGGACCGGGCTGCGTGTTGTGTTCTTGAGCAAAGCACTTTATTTCACGTTGCTCCAGTTCACTCAGCTGTAGAAATGAGTTGCGACGTCACTGGTGCCAAGCTGTATCGACCTTTGTCTTTCCCTTGGATAACACTGGTGGCGTGGAGAGGGGAGGCCGGTATGCATGGGCGACTACTGGTCTTCCATAAAAACAACCTTGCCCAGACTTGTGCCTCAGAGGGTAACTCTCTAGGTGCAAACCCATGGTCACTCATGACCGAAGGGGGTCTTTATATATAAAATAATATATATAATAATATATATATATGTGCTAGGGTACTACATAAACATTTGCTTCGCTAAAAATTGAAGTCAAGGAGTCAAAACACTTCTAAGCTACAGAAGAATCACTAAATTAATACAGGCATGATAGGAAAAAAAATTTTAGTGAACAAGTATAGCGTCTTATCTCCGCCGAGGATGCAGGAGGAATGTCAATTAATTTGATATCAGGATTTCCAATTTAGCACCAAAGGCGCTTGATTCTCTTCAGTCAGATCTGCTAGGGACAGCTGTCAGAATTTACTGCAACCATGCCTGTAAATTCATTTGAATAACCGAACACCATTGAAACAAACGAACCATGTGAAATTATTTATAATTATAAAAGAACGATATTATTTCTGAAAAAAATAACGTTAGTGGCCGCGAGCATAAGAACCGTATAGGCTAATAAATAATTATATACAATATATATAAATATATTTATATATACTAGGGTACTACATAAGCCCTTACATCCTTGGCGGAGGTAAAACGCTATTCTTGTTCACTAATTTTTTTCCTATCATGTCTGTATTAATTTAATGATTCTTCCATAGCTTAGAAGTATTTTGACTTCTATGTTTAGACACCTGACATGTCCTATTCCTCGGTAGATCTGAACACAGCCAATTTATTTCATAGAGTGAGAGAAAAGGGGAGCATACATGTGTGTGTGGTGTGTGTGTGTGTGAGCATATGTATGAACGAAAGAGATAAAGAGAAGGAGACTGGGGTGGGGGAAGAGAGTAAATAATTCAACCAGTATTTAATTAGTACTTTATTTACCGGCCCAAGAGAATGAAAGATAAGGTAGGCCTCAGGGCGCTGGAAGCCAGGACGAACACTGCAATTAATCTATCCGACTCTGTCAATCTCCTCTCGTCATGTGTGTGTGTGTGTTGTGTGTGTGTGTGTGTGTGTGTGTGTGTGTTTGTACATATATATATATTCGTTTTGCAAGAATCTTGATGTGAAATCATGTGTTGAAACATATATTGTTATACTTGGCGGTGGTCATATTTTTGCCGATAAAGCAGAACAAGAGGAGACACGTGGGATAGAGAGTTGTTGAAGAGGTCACAAAATGTGTGACGAAAGAACTCTGACAACAGAAACTAAAACAATTGTAATAAAGTTTAAGTGAAGACCGAAATATATAATGCATGTGTTTAATTGGCAAAATATGACCATCCGTAAATATAACAATATATATAGAGAGAGAGGGACAGATAGATAGAGAGAGAGAGAGAGAGAGAGAGAGAGAGAGATTGCATGAACGCATACACTTATGTATACCTGCATATATGTGTGCGTGCCGATGATAATTCTCTCTGTCATATAAACGAGGGCACACGATCGAAACCTTCCGAGAAGAGAGTGAAATAACAAGCTTTCGAACTAATAAATAAGATCTATTACATGCACAGAGTATTTTTTTTTCCATCGGTACACCAATAAATACTAAGGTGTATAGCAAATACTGAGTGCTGTCTTTCTCTTTCGCTTCTGTCTTCCTCTCTTCGAATGCATCTCCGACAAAGACTTAGAAAAATGTAACTATGTGACAATTCATCTGATATGCTTTGTTCGCATATGAAGAATGTTAATTTAAGAGTGTTATCTTGGATTGAGCCAGTTATGATTTATTTAATAATATGATGACAATTGATCTAAGTGAAAGGATCTGATAATAAAAAAAGCAAAAATTTACTAGGTTTTTTTTTCGAATTACTTTCGTGTAACAAGTTACATAATTTCAATGAAAATTAATCGAAATTACCTGACTTGGAACAATAAGGGAACCGGACCATGTTGAGTGGTTGAGAATTTCACTTCGTAACCATCACAGTGCCAGAAGAAATCTGGCCATCTGGACATTAATGGATGGTAAACTACCATCGGTCTCATGGAAGGACCTTCACTATTACTCTTGCCTTCGTTACCGACTGGCCATAATGGTTTTCACTCGATAATCATTTTTCTTCGAATAAACTCATCTACGCATTCGACACGGGTTGATTCCTGTAACGTAAATATCATTGTTACTCATGAATGTGGATGCCCTATTATTGGAAAATCTAGACGCAATGGATGGTAACTATCATGTCACTCCCCTGTGATCTGGAATCATTCAGTAATTTACCAAATTCCAAACCACAGTCTACGCACAATTACACAACCAATCCTTAATCCTGTCAAAGAGTAAGCACTTAGGAGAAATAATAACCAAATTTCTTTTATATCATGCTAAAACCTTTCTATGTGGAGGCGCATGGCTTAGTAGTTAGGGAGTCAGCATCATGATCGTAAGATTGTGGTTTCGATTCCTGGAACGGGCGACGCGTTGTGTTCTTGAGCAAAACACTTCATTTAACGTTGCTCCAGTCCACCCAGCTGGCAAAAATGAGTTACGCTGCGACAGACTGGCGTCCCATCCAGCTGGGAAACACATACGCTATAGAAACCGGGAAACCGGGCCCATGATCCTGGCTAGGCTTTAAAAGGGCGCATTTATTATTATTTAAAACCTTTCTAACAAGAAAATCGCAGCAAAGCTGCGTGATAGTGGTATCAGACGGGGCATGCAGACCATCATTTGTTTGACATTTGCATTGCATTTTTATTTTTCTTATCCATTTTATTTTGACATGCGCATTGCGTGTTCATATGTCTCTTTCCGGTTGCTACTGAAAACTGTTTACAGATCACAACCATCTCATGAAGGTGCGTTCGTGAGGAGCACTTCGCGCTCCAATGGCTGTGAATTGATACGTTATTTCCAGAATGAAAAAAACTGAATACTCACGGATGGACACATTTGATAATTGATATTCTTGAGCAGAGTTTACTTGGAGACAAACAAGAGCAGAATCATTGAGAAAGTAATATCAATAAATCCATAGATGGAGGTTGAGAAAGAAAGGTGAAACGGGTAATAAAATGAAACTAAGACGACTCTCGAGATTAATTACGAATCGACCACAAGAAACTTCACGCTAGTTCTGCACGGAGGGTGGGTTTTAATATTTATTTATTATTAGAATTTCGTCTTTTGAAATTATGAATATTCTCTTTAAATGCTTTACAACCGCCGGGGAATAAATATTCTTGTATTTTCAATAAAATAACTTGGAGAAGTTCCAAGAAAAATATTGTTTTCTCTACTTGTTAGAAAAACGATTATATCTTTAGCTACCCGTTTTTTAAACTGTCTCTAACCATTTTTCAACTGCCTCTAAAGATATATCTCACTACTTTCATCACACCCACCATCAGTATCTCTAAATTACATAAATGTTTTTGATTGACGGTATATATATTATGAAGTTTATAATATATCCCTTGCCTAATTAGACTTGCTATTTTGTCTGCTTCACAGTACAATTTCGGACTGCGTTTTGAAAATTGTATTTGAATACGAAGTAATGTAAGATATATATATATATTATATATATATATATATATATATATATATATATATATATATATGTATGTATGTATACTAGATGAAAGCAACTGAAGTATTATTATGATGGACTCAAACATAAAACAAGCATACAGAAATTTATTGAAATCTCTTATCTCAGCTGTAGGAGAGGAAATGGCGAAACATTGTATGTGTGTGTGTGTGTGGTGTGTGTGTGTACTGTTATATATAACAGATATACTCACACACATACAAGCATACATATATACATACACGTATACATAACCATACATACACATTATATATATATATATATATAGATATAGATATAGATATATATATATAATATATATATTATATATATATATATATATATGTATGTATGTATGTATGTATGTATGTATGTATGTATGTATGTATGTATGTATGTGTATAAATTAAAATAAACAGCTGGGCGCAATGTAATGCCATAAAGGAAAAATCCAATCGTCACTAAATGTGCCTAAGGGTGTCGGGACACCTACATTGCTACAAATGGAAGTAAAATACTCCTTGTGCCGTAGGAAGAGCGCAAATGTGTACACATGTTCTGATAGGGGAAGAAACCACCCCATGACCGAATCGAGAATCTCTCAGACTAGACGTCTAGTTTCGCGTATTTCCGTACGCTTCCGAGGAAAAGCCGCTCATGGACAGACAGACACGCAGACAGACAGTCAGTCAGACAGACAGACAGACAGACAGACAGACAGACAGACAGACAGATAGATAGATAGATAGATAGATAGATAGATAGATAGATAGATAGATAGATAGATAGATAGATAGATAGATAGATAGATTATAAACCGAAGCCTGTTGAACAGTAATTCTGAGTTCCACATTTACGATTTTTCATGTGACTGATGAAACGTAACAGCATGTCAACATATTCTCTTATTCTTTTATATGTTTCAGTCTAATGACAGTGGCCATGCTGGAACACAAAATTATTTGAAAACACCGAGAAATGAGTTGCTAATTGTCCAAGGACATGTGTTTGATTTCTTACCGAAAACAACCCTCAAAACACGCATCTTATTTTCATTTATTCATTACCAAAATCATGATCTACTCAATAACACACACGAAAATACTTGATATTTTCACCGTTTTCAATAAGAGCAAAGAAAAACGCAAAGCGTGTTTGCAGGGGGAACGACTCGTGTTGTTAAAGTCTTAATACTTATGTGTATGTATATGTTTGTGAAATATAGGAGCATCTTTCAAAGTACGATAATTCTCTCTCTCTCTCTCTCTCTCCTCTCTCTCTCTATATATATATATATATATATATATATATATATATATATATATATATATATATATATATAGAGAGAGAGAGAGAGAGAGAGAGATAGATAGATAGATAGATAGATAGATAGATAGATAGATACATGGATGTATGTATATACGGACAAAACTCAACTTACGTTGTTTCGAATTACGTGTTTTTCAACTTCACATTGTTTATTAAGAAATAAACCCCAACTTCAGTAACTTTATCCGACTTTACATCCGTTTCAAGGAACATACTTCAAGGTATAATTTTCTTTTTTTTTTAATACACCTGAAACTCACCACTGAAGTGGAAAATCAAATAAAATACATGTGAAAATATGGACAAACCATTTGTTAAAACGGATATAAGCGAATAAATTCTTTTAATGATTTTTCGTGTTATGGCGTTTTACGAGTTAAGTAGCATGTCGCTAAGTCAATTACCGATGTACTTACATAGAAGAGTATTAGTGAATGAGAGAGAGAGGGGGAGAGAGCGTGTGTGTGTGTTTGTGTGTGTGCATGCGTGCGTGCGTACGAATGTGCCGATCTCACTGGTCATGAAGGACCTGAAATGAAGATGGACACTGCTCTTTCTCCAGAACAAATTAATAAAATAAATTTATGCTCCATGTATGTATTGATATGTATATAAGTGTGTGTGTTGTGCATTTCAGTGTACGGTTATATGTGTGTGTGCATATATGGGAGTGTGTGTCTGAGTGTATGGCATGTTTTAGTATAGTGTGTGAGGTTGGTTATTTTGTATTCTGTCACTTGCACGGCATTGTATCCATGCCCCAACTACTTGTGGTCAACGGTCATGTTAGCAACCCGCTACTATTAGGTACCAACATTATAAAATGAAGTGATGATACATTTCTTACTATTGTTTATTTTATTTAGGAGAACATCTTGAAATGTGTTTTATTTTCAAGATGAATGAGTGTGATCTGAAGGAGATTTGGTTGTTGAATGATTTTGTAGAAGTTCCCTCTTTTGCCTTTTGCTCAGTATCCCTCTGTCTTCTTGCAACTTTGTGCCGTGTGATTATCATAGCACAAACTATCGTTAATATAAACATAACCGCCATCACTTCCTCTGCTTGCAACAACACCAGATGAATCATAGCACTCATTTTTTCACGGCCTCTATTTCTAATTTCGTCAACCAATATCCACTGTGATTGCACACACATTCCACACATCACATATTGTTTCAGTCATTTGACTGCGGCCATGCTGGAGCACCGCCTTTAGTCGAGCAAATCAAGGACTTATTCTTTGTAAGCCTAATACTTATTCTATCGGTCTCTTAGCCGAACCGCTAAGTTACGGGGACGTAAACACACCAACATCGGATGTCAAGCGATGTTTGTGGGACAAACACAGACACACAAACACACAAACACACATATACATACATATACATATATACGACGGGATTCTTTCAGTTTCCGTCTACCAAATTCACTCACAAGGTTTTGGTCGGCCCGAGGCTATAGTAGAAGACACTTGAACAAGGTGCCGCACAGTGGGACTGAACCTGGAACCATGTATACACATATATTCACATATATGTATACGCATATATACTCATATATTCACGTACAGACACATACATACATACACTCACATACAAATAAATACGAAAGAAAATTAGCAGAGACAAAGGCTGCGTTGGCTCGTTTAGTGTGGAATGAAATTTCTTCGCGAAGCCACGTGTCTTTTCGCTGTTCTCCATCTGTTTCAATAAGTTTTTTTTTAAATGATCCTCAGAACATAACAGCATACAACTAACTACTATAATGCATTTTGTCAGGCACTCCCTAATTTCTTGGCCCCAAACCACATCTAACTTTATTTTTTGGTGATGGGGTGGACAGTGAGCGTAATGTGTATAGTCGATTATATAAAACTTAGTGCCTTACTAATACGCATGCAGCGGCACAAGCAGTCAGCGCCATATTGGATGAGATCTCGCGGCAGCCATTGTCATCTCCGAGACTGGAGTGAGACCTCACCTGCATCCATTTGCCATGCGCGAGATCACAAAGACGCTCGCGATGGCAAACTGTATATAAGGGCAAAACAGAAACAGATTCAACCTTTTTCTTTCCGCCTCTTAGCAGCAGCGCTGGCTAAGCGCACTCCTTTGGCTGGGCCTGTCTGCATATTGTACCTCTGGAGGCAATATGCCCTCGCTGACGGAGCTACTACACAACGCACACAGCTAAAGACGGTTGCTGAGAGCAGCACACTTCACCTATCCTGTGAAACTTGCAAATAAACCAGTTGCAAATTGCGTTTGTACTTGACGTCTTCTCTCTTCGCCTGCCGGAAGCCTGAACTGCGCGAAGAACGAAAAGAGATAATGGAGGAAGGCGATATTCTCCCGATATCGTAAACCCTGCCATCTATTATACGTATGTTACCTACTTCGACAGTATTTGAGCTCACCCAGAATTAATGTGTGCTCACTTATCTATGTGGACGTTTGGGTGCTAGCATGTTGTACGCTGAAAGTCATGCACAAATACAATACATAATTTACATGACGGTTTATAATATATATATATATATATATATATATATATATATATATATATATATATATATTATATATATAGGTGAGAAAGTTGGTGTGTGAAAGCACGTGGTTGAATATATAGAAAATAGTAAAAAGTGAAAAAACTACAGAAGGCTTGTTTTAAAAGGTTAAAAATATATTAGAGTCATTATGGTTGAAGAATGTTATAAATTTTTTTCATACATATATATATATACTTTATTTAAAAGCAGCACGAATTCAACAAAACCTGTCCGACGAACGGGAACGTGAAACTCAGAGTAACAGGTTTTGTTGAATTTCTGCTGCTTTTAAATAAAGCATATTACTCTCTACCCCTGGTATTTGAGTACTCTTTTTTCCACCTGTTTCACATTTATGTGTTTCTCCGGTATATATATATATATATATATATATTATATATATATATATATATATATATATATATATCTATATATATTATATATATATATTTATAATAAGATTAGCTCGTATACGAGTGGGTTATATTTGTAAAAAATGAAGTTCGAAAATGCTGCTATATTAGACAAACTTTTAATTTTTATATATACATTATAACATGTTTCGGTTCTTGAAATGATGAACCTTATCAAAAAAAGTTTTATATAAAAAAAGATAGTTCATGCTATCAAATATAAAAAATTCATTTATAATATACAATAGAGTCAGACATCAAAAGTTCATATATAGTGAAGTGAGTTCGTTCATGCTATATGTTTAGAGAGTATGATGCAGTGGTTCATAGTGGTGATATGCATTCAATATAAAAAATAGATCAAAGTGGTGATATGCAGTCAATATAAAAAATTGATGTTCCTGAAAGAGCGAGGAATTCATTTTAGATTTTACCTTGAGTAACTGTGATGACTTTTGGTCGGTGTTCGCTGGATAGTTCTGGCGAACCTTGTGAATTGTTTGGGTTTTATATCACCTGTTAGGTGGCCAGTCCAGCGTAAAGTGACGTCATCAACGTTTTGACCAATCGTTTCGTTAGATGGCTTAGTCAAGCAGAACGGGACGTCATCAATATTCTGACCAATCCCGACCTATAGCTGTATTAGATCTGCCCCTTGTCTGTATCCTGTTTTGACCAATTGTTTCGTTAGGTGGCTTAGTCAAGCAGAACGGGACGTCATCAATATTCTGACCAATCCCGACCTATAGCTGTATTAGATCTGCCCCTTGTCTGTATCCTGTTAGGTGACCAGTCAAGCAGAACGGGACGTCATCAATATTCTGACCAATCCCGGCCTATAGCTGTATTAGATCTGCCCCTTGTCTGTATCCTGTTAGGTGGCCAGTCTAGCAGAACGAGACGTCATCAACGTGTTGACCAATCAGAATCGGGTCTGACCCTTAGCTGTGTCGTATATGGCCAGTCCATCAGGGTTAGATCTGTTCGAAGAGATCTTTTTATAATTTTTTTTCCTTTTTTCCCTAAGGCATATTTCCGTCAGTGTGAGTGACTGTTTAAGGTAGCGGCCGTGGTGGAATTTTGCTTCTCCTTTTCGGAGGACCAATCTTTTGTTTTAATATTCCTGGCCCAGGGTGTTTAAACTTGGTCTAAATTTTTTGATGAAATACAGTTCTTTATTTTGGCGTTGCGTGAAGGTTGCGTTGTCACTGAATTTATAAAGCGGGTAAGCACATCTATCTATGTGTCCGCTGACCGGTATTTTCCGGTATTCAGGGTTTCTAATTTGTGATTTATGCACCGCCATCCTGTTACGTAAGCTATTTTTTGTATGGCCTATATACTGCCTATTGCAGCCTGCGCATGTTATGACGTAAATTAAGTTTTCTGATGCGCAGGTGAAGTTTGCTCTAATGGTGAACTGGTGGCCTTGTTCTAGTATAAATTCTGAACCTTCTATCAAGATGACACAGATTCCGCAGTTGGGCCTTCCACATTTTCTAACTGCTGGTTTTGTGGTTGATGTTGAATGCAGTTTAGCTTGGGTTAAAATCCTTTTCAAGGATTTATATATATATATATATATATATATATATATATATATTATATATATATATATAATATATATATATAAAGAGTTAGAATTCATTTAAACTTTGTGATAGGGGAAAATGAATAAAAATAGACATGCTACTCAACTTGAAAACCTGCGTAACACGAAAGTTCATGTAAAAATGTATTAGCTTATACCTGTTTTAATAAATGGTTTGTACATATTTTCACGTGTATTTAATTTGATTTTTCCACTTCAATATAGGGTTTTAGATGCATTTTAAAAAATTTTTCTGCATTTAAGTATCTTCGCTGAGACGGACGTAAAAGTACCACTACTTCGTTAAAATTTTCAGTCTCTACTCTCTCTCTCTCACTCTGTCTCTCTCTCACCCTCTCTTTCTCTCAGTGTTCCGCATACACAAACATACAAACCCCTACACACACACACACACACTAATTAATTAAAGTTCTAAACCATTGCGTTTGTGGATAAGGTGTAAACCCTGTAGTTGAATCACCGACCCTCTCTCTGGCCTATTTATACACCAATCCTAAGTGCATAAATGCATGTAAATTTATTTACATTTCATTCATGAACACGTTGTCTCAGTACTTTCGTTAATTCATACGTGTCGTCAACAGATGGGCGCAGTTCGGAATAGTTATCACTAACTAAAATAAGCAAGAAATTTATTTGTGTAACTATTTATCATTATTATTATTTTTATTATTATTATTATTATTATTATTATTATTATTATTATTATTGTCATCATCATCATCATCATCATCATCATCATCATCATCATCATTATTGTTCATTCGATAACAGTTGCACTCTTGTTATTGATTATTATTATCATTATTATTATTATTATTATTATTTATTATTATTATTAGGCGGCGAGCTGGCAGAAACGTTAGCACGCCGGGCGAAATGCTTAGCAGTATTTTGTCTGCGGCTACGTTCTGAGTTCAAATTCCGCCGAGGTCGACTTTGCCTTTCATCCTTTCGGGGTCAATTAAATAAGTACCAGTTACGCACTGGGGTCGATATAATCGACTTAATCCGTTTGTCTGTCCTTGTTTGTCCTCCCTGTGTTTAGACCCTCGTGGGTGGTAAAGAAATAGGTATTTCGTCTGCTGCTACGTTCTGAGTTCAAATTCCACCAGGGTCGACTTTGCCTTTCATCTTTTCGGGGTCGCTAAATTAATTACCAGTTACGCACTGGGGTTCGATGTAATCAACTTAATCCCTTCCCCCAAATTTGACGCCTTGTCCTTCCAGTAGAAAGAATTATTATTATTATTATTATTATTATTATTATTATTATTATTATTATTATTATTATTATTATCATTATTATCATTATTATCATTATTATTATTATTGTTGTTGTTGTTGTTGTTGTTATTAAGGCTGCGACCTGGCAGAATCGTTAGCACGCCGCGCGAAATACTTAGCGGTAATTCGCCCGTCGCTGCCTTTCATCCTGTCGGGATCGATAAATTAAGTACCAGTCGAGCACTGGGTCGATGTAAATGATTAGACCCCTTCGCAAAATGTTCAGACCTTGTTGTTATTATCATTATTATTATTGGATCTTTTCGGTTTGAATGGCAGTTTTTAACATAATTTCTAGGTAACTAAAAAATTTCAAGCTTCGTATTACTGGTAGAATGTGTTTATAAAACATCCTTTTCTCTTGGCTTTATTGAAAAAATTCTATAGTTTGTAAGATATTTGTTGTTTTTTTTCTTCAGTTTCTGCAATTTCAACCAATCAATCACGTCCATTGAGGTAAAAAAACATCCTGTGCCGTATGAATATGTCCCTCGTTTAAGAAACAGATTGGGTTTATATACATTTGTGAAGAAAAAAAGATACCCTTCCCCCCACCCCTAACCCTAAAACAGATTGAAATGCAATAGATCGATACTAGGGTCATAATTATGGGCGACAATTTCATATGACACCGCTAGAAAAAACTGCCGTTCAAACCGAAAAGATCCTTATAATCATTAGTAGTAGTAGTAGTAGTAGTAGTAGTAGTAGTAGTAGTAGTAGTAGTAGTAGTACTGGTGGTGGTTATGGTAGTAAAATTCCACTGAGGTCAACTTTACCTTTCACCCTTTCAGGGTCGATAAAATAAGTACCAGATAAGCACTAAGATCGATGTAATCGACAGGCCACCATCCACCAAAATTTTGGGCTTTGTGCCTATAGTAGAATTGATTATTATTACAGTACTTCTGTTTTTCATTCTATTCTGAAGGATTTTTATTTTTTTATTTTGCGAAAAATTCCCATTTCTTTTCACATTGTTGTTCCCTAATTCCGAAATTCCGCCCAAAATGTATTGATATGCAAATGAGAAAGCGTAATACCTTTTTGTTAATCACGTATTACAGAAGTGGTTGTTTTAGCTACTGTCTCGTTTTCTCTCCCATTCCCTCCCTGTGTGTATGTGGGTGTGGGTGTGTGTGTGTGTGTGTGTGTGTGTGTTGTGTGTGTGTGTGTGTTTATAGAACGGATTAGTTAAACACTCCTGATGAACCGGTAATGACCAGATGAAACTAGTTGAGTCGTTATTCAGTTTTTATCTCTGTGGTTTTCCACGAGGTCTATTTGCACATAGTCGTGACTGGAACACGTGAAGGTGCGTGACGTAGTGGTTCGACTAACAGGTTTACGATCTTTAGATAGTGGGTTCGATTTTAGGACGTGTTGTAACCTTGGCCAAAACACTTTATTTCATATTGCTTCAGTCCACACTCGACTAAAAATAATTCACACCAGCAGCTAGGAAACAAACAATACAATTGGCATCCCATTCTATACCGGAAACGGTAGGAGGAGGTTTGTACTTTCAGTTATTTCAACGCCATGGAATCAGGAATAAGTTTCGGTGTAATGGGCCTGTCGACTCGAAAAAAGTAGGAAGAAATAATTTGATCTCGCGTTTACTCGACCAAAGCTTACCTCAACAAAATAAAATGGGATCTTTTCGGTTTGAACGGCAGTTTCTAAAATAATTTCCGCGTAACTAAACACTTTTAAACTTCGTATACTGGTAGAATGTGTTTATAAAACATATTTTTCTCTTGGCTTTATTGAGAAAATTCTATAGTTTGTAAGATATTTGTTGTTTTTTTCTTCAATTTCTGCAATTTCAACCAATCGGTGACGTCTATTGAGGTGAAAACATTCTGTGCCGTATGAAAATGTCCCTCGTTTAAGAAACAGATTGGGTTTATTTACATTTCTGAAGAAAAAAAGATACCCTTCTCCCACCCCTAACCCTAACCCTAACTAACCCTAACTCTAACCCTAAAATAGATTGAAATGCAATAGATCGATACTAGGGTCATAATTACGGGTGGCAATTTCACATGTCACCGCTAGAAAAAACTGCCGTTCAAACCGAATAGATCCGTAAAATGTTCTCTTTAAATTTAAATTCCAGTTGTTTCTTTTTTTTCTTTTTTGTTGTATATTTTTCGTTTTTGTCTCTCTCTTCTCTCTCGCCTTCCTTCACTCCTCCTCTCCTTCCCCTCTCTCCCTTCTCTTTCTCCTTCCCTCGCTCCTCATCCTCCTCTCTCTATTTGCGCTTTTTTTTCTTATCTCTTAATCAATGCAGAAATACCACGGTGTACTTATCTAAATAACCTTACCCTACACCATTGCTTATTCTCCATATATTATAAAAAGGTTACATGTCTATCTTTAGAGATAACATAAGAATGCATTATTACCCAAAGTTGAATCCAGAAAGCAAGCCTTCTAGCTTATCTCCTCTTATCCTCTCACTACTAACAACAGCCAAATGACGAAAGCATTAAATCCAAGATGCGCTGAGACCAGCAGTTTCAACGTAAATAGAGAAAAGAATAGAACAAGTAAATAAACGTATACATAAATTAATTAATTAATTAATTACTATTATCTCTTATCAACGTTTTATCTTTATTTTTGGCAAAATAATTAGTAGACATCAAGATGTCTTCTCCAAATACCTTGGTGAAATTTTAAATATTTGCATCACTTTTTCTTTTCATTTTTCTTTTTTTTTTGTTGTTGTTTCTCAAAAGAAATACAGACCAAGAAGCTGATGATGGCCTATGTTGCCAAAAGAGGAATTTAGCCATTCCAGGATTGTCTCTTCGTCTGCTTAATTAAAAGATGGAGTTGATCCCTTGACCTCCACACTCCTCGTCCTGAGATTTATGTTTGATGTGATTTATATTCACCTCCAGAATCTGTCATCTGTAAAGCATTGCTGCCGGATAGACCAGATGTGTGACGCCCTGGTAAGAAAGGATTGGCTATAATGATTAGTACGGTGAGCTGGCAGAAACGTTAGCACGCCGGGCGAAATGCGTAGCCGTATTTCGTCTGCCGCTACGTTCTGAGTTCAAAATTCCGCCGAGGTCGACTTTGCCTTTCATCCTTTCGGGGTCGATAAATAAAGTATCAGTTACGCACTGGGGTCGATGTAATCGACTTAATCCCTTTGTCTGTCCTTGTTTGTCCTCTCTGTGTTTAGCCCCTTGTGGGCAGTAAAGAAATATATAATGATTAGTAAGGGATCTGAGCAGTGAATATATTATGGTGTGTGATAATGAGAGGTGAATGTGTCGAATGATGTATGTAATTAGCTGTTTCGGAGAAGCAGGGCAGTTGTAGGAATAGACGATGGAAAAAGAAGAGATAGTACGTCTGTGCACTAGTAGATATTGTTTGTTTACGTGTGACTCAGTCGGATGGTCTTCGTCGGATATAGTCTCCGAATCCTGTGTTGCATTGCAGTAACACTGTGCTAGATATAGGATCAATATTATATTGAGAATTTTAAAATTTAAAGAGGGTCAGTAACTGAATAGGGTTGAAGTATTTTCTGGCTCTCTAGAGAAAGGTTAGTCCTTAGGAAGCAGTTTTAAGTTATGCTATACATGTGTGAGCCCCTTCGGTCATGAATGACCATGAGATTGCACCTAGAAAGTTCCCCTCCTAGGCACAAGTCCGGGAAAGGTTGTTTATGGAAGATCAGCAGTCGCCCATGGACACCCGCATCCCCTCTCCACGCCACCGATGTTATCCAACGGAAAAACAAAGGCCGGTACAGCTTGGCACCAGTGACATCGCAACTCAGTCCTACAGCTAAGTGAACTGCACAATGTGAAATAAAGTGTCTTGCTCAAGAACACGACACACAGCTCGGTCCCGGAATCGAACTCACAACCTCATGATTGTGAGCCCAATGCTCTAACCACTGAGCCATGCACTTTCTTTACCCTTTACCCTTCTGTGCGTGTATGAGCCAACAGGCACGATCATCATTGTAGATGTGGCATTTGTGCCAATTTCCACTTGATTGTTATACTCGTTTGAACTAACAAGTGAAATTATTGTCTTTGAAAGAAACCCTATGCATGTCTACGTATACTCTAAGTGATGTAGAAATCAGGGTGGCCGATTTAGCTTATTTTATGTTAGATCAAGCATTTTTATCTCTTTCGTCATTTAGCAGAAAATTTTTGAATTTAGCATTTAGCAGGGAAATAGCAGGTTTAAAATTTTATTTAGAATTTTTTTTTTTAGCATTTTTCTTTGATCATGACATTTCCACAATAGTTACCCTTTTTTCTTCCTTTTCCTCCTTTTCTACTTTCGTTGATGTATCTTATAGCCAAATTTCAGTACTATCGGCTATTGTTGAAATTTTCTTTCACTTTCTTGAAACTTCAAATGAAAGTTTATCAAAATTCCAGCCCTCCACCCACCCGCACCGGCTTAGATACAGAGTGGTGCTAGTGGGAGGAAGGGGAGAAGATAACTTATGTCAGCACCTGAACTCGCTACACCATATGTAAATATGTTGCAAAGAGTGAAAGCATAGAAATTCGTTCTAACAATGTTTTATTCTGTAGTGATGAATTTTTATCATGACAAGTTGACTGCTTTACATTCAGTTTGACTGTTTTAAAATAGGCCTGTGTTTTTCCATGCTTGTTTTGGGTTAGATATCCTGTATAGAAGTAGGGGGATGGCGGGTTCTCCCCTTTATATTTCTACTTACTTTCTTTTTCAAGTATTGTAGATATATTTGTGGGTTTACCAATACATATTAAATGTAAGATTGGAAGCGAAATATGATGCTCTCAGGTTTATATCATAACACAGATTTAGGATTTCTGCAGATTTTACTTTTCCATTTATAAGTTGGCCACCCTGCATTCTGAATCAGTATTCTTCACCTCAAGAATTTGTAAGCAGCAAACTTGAGAATTGTTAATGACGAATGAAAGAATTGTTAGCGGCAAACTGATAAGTTGTGTTTTCAATTTTATATTTTTATTTTCTTGTTTCCCTCTAGATTATGAGTAAAGAAAAAACAAAGTTTTACCAGCAAAACTTCCGAAAGGAATGGTTTAAGATGCCAGCGTTTACTAAGTGGTTGTGTGAAGTACCTAGTGACCAATCTAAAGCACATTGCAGATATTGTAGATGTAATATGTTGGCAAAATATTCTCTTTTAGTAAGCCACTGTGAAGCAAAGAAACATAAGGCATCAACTCCACAGTAAATGATTCCTGTTACCAAATTTGATCAAATCTGTTGCTAATATGATAGTGTTGCCAACATGTAGAATTGATCCTTTTGATCTTGATGCTTCTACTGAAAAATTTCTGGATCCTAAACCAAATTTAGGCTACAGGTTCGAGAGAAAGATAGCAGAAATTATTATCAAGAAGACTGTAACAGCCACCGAAGAAAATAATATTCGCAAAAGAGCACAATTTTTACTCTGCCTTTATAAAGAGCTCAAGCACCGTTTGCTAGGAAATGTTAATATACTGAAAAATATCAAATGTTTTTAGTAGAGAATATTTTGCAGCATTTCAAAGAGCCAATTTTACCTGTCTTAGAAACAATGCATTTAAATGAAGAAAAAAATTGCTTCAATTGAAATTCAGTTTAATAGCATTCATTTGGTTAAATGGACAAATACGTCTAATACTGAGGCATTCTGACCGGAAGTCTTGAAATACAAAGATGCTACTGGAGGAAATCATTCTAGAAGTGTTGCGAATTTTGCCATTAATCTATTGACATTGCCAAACTCAAATGCAGAAGTTGCACGGCTGCTCAGTAGTATGAGTGTAATCAAACCAAAATTGAAAAACAAAATGCATCTTCCTATGCTTAGATCAATACTGTCTATAAAATATGGCCTAAAAAGATATAGTAAATGTTGCAAAAACTTAGTTATTTCAAAACACATAATTAACAAGATGGGGACCATGAATAAATACAGAGGTCAAGACCTAGGCACTGCAGCTGAAATCAGTGAAATTCAAGAAATTATTTCTCAACGCTGAATATAATTAAAGAAAGCAAATAAAAATGTCAATAAAAAAAAAGCTTTTTTGATATAACAAGTCCTTAGCATTTTTTTTTTTTTTTTGTATATCTTCTACTGAAATTTAGCATAAAATTTTGATTTTAAGTTGGCAACACTGTGTAGAATACATCTTTACTAAATGGGTAAAATAGCTTAACTGCTAAAACGGCCGTTGTTCAGCTCCAGTACTTACTTCACTGAATTGAAAGTATTTTGATACGAAGCGTAGTCTTTATTTGCAAAATCAGAATAAAGATGGTAAAATATTGCAAAGACAGCGTACCCTTGTTAAATCGAATTTATTTCGGTGAAATATACATCAAAGCAAAAAAAAAAGAGCATGCATTTTAGCAGTCAAGCTTTTTTCCCCAAGAAGGCAGTTTAGCTAAATGCTACCAATTTTGATTCATAAAAACACTCAACACTCGCATGTATGTATATATATGTATGTTTTCTTACATACATACATACATACATACATACATACATACATACATACATACATACATACATACATACATACATACATACATACATACGACCACGTGTGTACCGTTGGCGATTTTTTTCCTCCGTCTTCCCTTCTCTGGATCTTGCCTTTTCCTATGTTTCTGGCGAAGAGCTCCGCTCGAAACGTTGAACCCTCCTTCTTCCCTTTCTTCCTGAGCGTCCAATAATACTATATTTGTTCCACGTCCTCGCATTGTTGTGTTTTCTCTTTGTGTTTTCATGTTTGGATTAACTATATATATATATATATATATATATATATATATATATATATATATATATATATATATATATATAATATATATATATATATATATATGTATATATGTATGTATGTATGTATGTATGTATGTATGTATGTTTCTCTATCTATATATGCATACACATACACATACACATACGTATATGTATGCGTGCGCGCATGTATGTGTGAGTATATGTGTATCACGTGCTTTTTTTTTCAGACTATTTTTCCCTTCTCTCCAGACCTTTCTTCTTTCCTCTTTCTGACGAAGAAACATGCTCGAAAGTTCACACCCACTCATTTTTCCACACTAAACCTAGTGTCAACATAAAGCATTCACAGTGTACATTCTTTTGACTTATATTGCTTTTGTTTTCAGTTTGTGACCGTGTGTGCATCGCTGGCGATTTTTTTCCTCCGTCTTCCCTTCCTTGGACCTTTCTTTTTTCTATGTTTCTGACGAAGAGCTCCGCTCGAAACGTTAAATCTTCCTTCTTTCTTTCCTTTCCTGAGCGTCCAATAACACTATATTTGTTCCACGTCCTCGCGTTGTTGTGTTTTCTCTTTGTGTTTTCATGTTTGGATTAACTATATATATATATATATATATATATATATATATATATATATATCATATGATCGATTGAACTCAGTATAGTATAGTATTCTAATGACTGAAACAAATGACAGGACAAAATAGAAATAAATGCATGCAACATAGAAACTATTGGATCTACACGGCACACGGTTTTGTATAATTATGAATGAAGCTATCGAAGCATGGCAAGAAGGCATAAATAGTTAAGCCGAGTAAAATAAACTGTCTTATGTCTCAATAAAAAGCCGTCAATTATAGATTTAGTAACAAATAGCCTAATGAATTCGGTAAATGGATCCAATTTTCAGCGTGACAAGAAATACAGAAATAAAGCCTGAGACACAGCTGAGCAATAAGTAAATATGTTGTAATTGCATGATTAGATAACTGTTTCAGAGCTTAATGCTTTTATTTTATTAAATATTGCTTTTCCAATTAATTGTATTACATGTTGCTTCAAAATCGATAATGAATTATATGGCTATTGCATCGAGTTTTATTTGTTGTTGTTTCAGCTGATCCTGTCCACATCCTTATACGGAAATATAAATTCATCGTCACTATTTCATGTAATCTATTAGCCATTGCTCTAATTTTGTGAGAGCAGAAGGGCTACTAAAATTCTGAAACTAATTTCTTTAATTTGTTTAAACATGTGCATTAGCCGAATTATTTGCACACACACTCGCGCGCACATACATACATGCATACACATTCACACACATACAGAAAAATAGAGAACGAGAGACAAAAAGATAGACAGGAAACAAAACAGGATTATGAAAAAATTATATGATCAAAAGTTTGTTTATCCCCTGATGGTAAGAACCTTTAGTAATATTACGCATAAAAATTACACATTTTCGAAGAATTGATAATACAATTTGGTTACATAATTTACATTATATAACTAATGACACTGATCCACAATGTTTTTTGTGTTTAGGAAATAGACAGCATTCCTCTACAAAATCGGTCTCCTGAATCCAAATATAACCTTCTTTTTGATCTATCAAATCTATTTTTTAAGTTATTGAGCCCTTATAATCACGTGGACGGCTGCTATTTTTGTAACCTAAATTTGAAGGGTATTAACTGGAAAAACCAACAAACGCTTGTCTATTCTAATCTTGCCTTTGCTATTAGACGGGTTCCACACAATGAAGAGCTTCTTGTTCCTGTCTTCAATGTCTTGCCTCAGATAATCTTACATTCAACGAAAGAAGATTCATCACCTGAAGATGACACTAGATATCAAGACTTTTCAGTTGAGACTTTGCCTCAGCTATTCTCCCAGGTAGAGCTGAATGATCAAGTTCGTGACTTGAACCTCCAAAAAAATTCAGAAGAACTGTTGGCTTCCCGACTAAAAGAGAAGAATCTTCTAGGAAATGGTGTCCGTACAACCTATTATTAGATTCGGTATGAAGAGTTCCTTTCTTTCTTCACAAAAGCGGAAGAGCTGGTTAACTGCAGAGATGTCAGTGGGATTCTTAATAAACTTGGCATTGAGGAATATAAACAAGAGGAATGGTGTTTTTTCATAGACAGCTCTAAGCGTAGCTTAAAATGCCTACCACTGCACAACGGAAACGTGTTTGGCTCTGTCTCACTCGGCCACTCATCAACTCTGAAGGGAAAATATGAAGAAATTGGGTCGGTTTTAAAGAAGATACTGTATCGTGATCATAAAAATGGTGGATTTTCTCATGGGGTAGCAATCTGATTATACCAAATACCCATGCTTTCTTCGCACGTGGGACAGTAGAGGTCGGGTAAACAAATATTTTAAGAAAGCCTGACCGCCTCGAACAAATATGACCCCATGTTGAGCTGTCAATATATTCAAAGAACCTTTAGTTGAGCGAAATAAGATCATTTCCCCCTTTGCACTTCAAACTCGGATTGATCAAGCAATTCGTCAAAGCTCTTGACAAAAATGAAGAGTACTTCAAGTATATCTGCAGTGTATTTCCAGAATTGATTATTGAAAGACATAAAGCAGGGATTTTGATGGACCACAGATCCGTTAGCTCTCGAAGGACACAAATTTCGTGAAAACGATAAGCGAAAATGAAGCATCAGCTTGGCTAGCGTTTGCAGAAGTAGTGCAAAATTTCCTCGGGAAACACAAAAGTGAAAACTAATAAAGATCTTGTCACCAACTTGAAATCAACTTTCCGAGATAATGGTGCGAATATGAGCATCAAAATGCATTATCTTTTTAGTCATCTTGATTGTTTTCCTGAAAATCTCGGAGCTGTTAGCGATGAACGAGGTGAACGATTCCATCAGGACATCAAGGAGATGGAAACTCGGTACTAAGGACATTGGGGTTCTGTGATGATGGCAGACTATTGCTGGTGTTTAAAACGAGAAACTTCCGTTGCTCAAAATTCACGGTGCACAAAGAAGCGTAAATTTATCTCTTAATTTTTCTGCCAAAAGTTTTTGCTAATACATACGCATTTTCAATTTTGAATTTTTATTTGTACTTTGTTTTGTTTTGTGTTATGCTCTCTTTATTGATTCATATTATCTGCCTCTTGTGTGAATAAAATACTTACTCTATCAGGTTTAGTCAGAAAACTAGATCTGATAGAGAAAAACTGAAGTTATTTTTGAATTTAGCAGGCACCAAACAAAAGAAAATGTTTTTATTGCCCAGTGTAATCATTATTTATTAATGAAATGCGAGAAGATGTAACTAAACATTTTATTAAAAAAATCTCTCCTGTTTTTGTCTTGTACTCTATGATATTCCCATTTGTAGATTGATAGGTAGACAAATCAATCTCCAGGATCTCTCTTCACTCAAATGGGAATATGCATGAAGTGCTAAGAACTGGCCTTATGAGCCTATGGCCTGGGAAAGAACTGATGTTTTTTTATATAAATATAAACATACATAAATATGTGTGTGTATATATATATATATGTTGCACATGAGAAAGTAAGGAGGGATGTCAGGAAGGGCATCGCTGTTACACTTCCAGAAGGGAAGGGTCTTCCTTTGATGCTTACATGCAATGTCTGTGCAAGACCCTGCCTCAGTAAAGTTGGACTCAAGAGTCATCTTCGTAGTTATAAACGAGACAGATGAGTGACAACCTGGCCCCTGGTGGTGGTGTAACACACCATACTAATCATATCTGTCGGGCATGTGGAAGAGAGTGTAATTCAGCAGGAGGACTTAAACGACATGCAAAGGTACATGAAGCCCAGTTACAACTGCAGCCGGCTATTACCAGTAAAGGTTTTAGTTGCCAATTTTGTACAAGACATTGTAGATCTTTAGCTGGGCTAAAATGTCACATTCGATCACAGCGCCAATAACAGTTAAGCTTCGTGCAATGGCCATACTCGATAACGAGGGGGCAGCCATAATAATAATAATAATATATATATATATATATATATATATATATATATATATATATATATATATATATATATATATACATATATATATATGTATGTATGTATATATACATACATACATACATACATACATACATACATACATACATACATACATACATACATGTATATATATATATATATATATGCATGCGTGTGTATGTGTGTAACAATTTTCCCTCTTTGTTGGACACGGGATCATAAAATAATTATGCCACATAGATAACAATTTTCATATATAGTGTTTAGTGCGCGATTGCTTAATCAAATTGATATAATTAGTTTTGTACGTATTAAGTATTTCTTTGAGCGTCTTACTTGGTATTTAACTAGACTGTGTATCTTCACATATTCTATGATTTGTATCAAATCTAATCTTTTAAGTGCAATGTTGGGAATTTACAACAATTTTATTCTCATAGATCGACTTGTCTTCTCAATGGGCTGCACTAATTAGCTCAATGGGCTGCAACTAATTTATAAAAAGCATGTTTTTACACAGGTTGTAAAACCAAATGAGAACTACGTATATTGGGGTATATATATATATATATATATTATATATATATATATATATATTATATATATATATATATATATATAGGCTAAAATATGATCTTTTCATACGTTAGTTTTTATAGAGCGGAATATGAACTCACTAAGTTCTTTGCACTTGCATAAGTTTTCTAAGCTTTTTTTCATTTTTGTGGTTATTCAATGTATAATAAATTCCACGACTGTATTTTAGACAAGCTCTATTCTTCTGCTGTCAAGCATCGCGTTCGCCTCAAAAATAGTTTTAGCATGTTATACAAATTCGTTTGCGAGTACGTTCTAAATATGAATTGTAAGTCGGGAAATAGTAAGGAAAATATTTTTTAGATAATTACTATTATTGTATAAGCCTATCTACTAGACGATCATAATTTCGAAAAACAAAACTGGAATGAAATTGTTTCTCTTAATTTGTTTTTTGTTTTGTTTTTTTGGGGGGGTTTTTGTTTTTAGTAAAATTTTGTTCGCATCTTGTATCATTAAAAGGCATACACAGCCAACTGTACAAAAATAGTTTTTAAATGTTCAATATTTTCATACCTATTTATATATATTAAACAATATCAGAAATTGTTTTTAGATATTGTTTAAGAAAATCAGAAAAATTCGTATTTGATGTTCATTTAGAGAAAAAAAATCCAGCTTAGAGAGATTTTTAATGAAAATATACAGAAAGATTTTTGCATCAGATTAAGCTATTTTAGTGAACAAATCGTTTTTGGAGAACAAAGGCATACAGATAAGAATTTTCTCATGAAAATCATATTGAATTTAATGGTGCAAAGTAAAAAAAAAATGTTTTCGAAATTATTTGCGTTCAATAACATGTGAAATGGTACTTGCAAGGAATCTCAGGAAATTTTTTAATGACTTTTTTTTATGGCCTCTGCATTTAGTTCCATTTTATAGGTCAACTGTAAAATGTAAAAAGAAATTTAGCTTGGGAGTTTTCTTTTGTAACCATTTCTCATGTGTGTGTGTGAGTGTATGTGTGTGTGTGTGTACGTGTGTGTGTAGGAGAAGAGATAAAAGAAAGGAAGAGACAAATAAAGAGAGAGAAAACGAGAGACAGAACTAGTTATACAAACGAAAGAAAAGAGTAGTCAACAAATCTGAGCACGTTTCGTGAAGTTCATATTTATTTAGTGAAGTTTATATTTATTTACATTTTATTAACCAAAACAGCAATACTCCAAGTTCCACGGAAAAGACAAAGACACTCTTGCACCAACAATCGTATGAACGATCAGCAGTGACGTTCTCATGTTTGTCAAAAATTCAGTAATTAGATTCTGAGTCAAATTGTTAAAATAATGAGCATGAATGGGGGAGGGCCTGTCTCTGTGCGCGCATGCCTGCCTGTGTGTGTATGCATATACATATGTATACACATAAATATATGCATTTGTATACGCATGTACGCATAAATATACATATATATTTAAACATATATGCTTATATACATAAATATATATACATAGGGAGAGTTTACGAAAAAAAAAACAAAAACGAAGACAGGTGGTGTACAAAACAAACAGATGTATTAGTATAACGCTCAGGAATAGAAAAAGTATTTTACATTTCGAGCCTACGCTCTTCTATAGAAAGGGACACAGAAAAAACAAGGAGAGAATGTGTATATACGCATAAGTATACGTGCGTGCGTGTGTATGTGTGTGTATGTGATCTGTGTGTGTATGTAAATATATACAAATATGCATGCATCTCTCTCTATATAAACGGCAGTTTGTCTGTGTGTGTGTCTGTGCGTCTGTTCGGTTGTACCCTCACCCTGACCACGGCTTTCAACCGATTCTGATGAAACTTGATACACACATAGCCCAATGTCATAATTCAAATCTAACGCAGCGAAAATTTTGAAAAGTTCCCCCAGTTCTGAAAAAAATCGATAAATTCGACATGGGGTCGAGAATCAGAAACACAAACCACAGACTGTCTAGGGGACGCAACTCGACCTTTTTAACCCTAAAAAAAATTTACCATAATTTTTTTCCCATTTTTTTGCTATTTTTTGGCTATAAATCTCTAAAAATGCTTTATAGTTATTTCCCTTACAAACCCGAGCAACGCCGGGTGATACTGCTAGTAAATGATAAAACCATACGAATAGATTATATTGCATTGCTACACTGAATCATTAAGAGAGTTTATTGTGACGATACATCGTATATGCAGTTGTTTAAGATATGTGACATCTATAAGATTATGCAATAATTTCCCAAATCTTCAGACCAAACCATATACAGATCAATCGATTCGCTGTCAGATTTGCGAATCAGACAATATGCATGTATATATTAAAATTTCTTTTAAAAGAATTCTTGGTCGAGTTTCAAGTTTTGAACACGTTTAAATTAAAAATTACTAGTTAAATATTTTTTTAATCAGCTCTAGGTCCATATGGAGAGCAGCCCAGAACCCTAAACTTAGTCGACACTGCGATAACACTCAGGATTCCTGACCTCTTGCGTTGTGAAAAGAGGCAGGTGATATAGTACAGCTCACTCGTCTCCTCTTGCGTAAAAACTAACGTCGCCCGGATCTTTTTCCGGTTTCTCAAGAGAATCTTTAACCCGCAACATAGGTTCTATAGAATTTTAAGTGTGTACGAGTGTGTATGCGTGTCTAAATATATATATGTTGGCGATTTTTTTCCTCTGTCTTCCCTTCTCTGGATCTTTCCTTCTCCCATGTTTCCGACGAAGAGCTCCGCTCGAAACGTTAAATACTCCTTCTTTCCTTCTTTCCAGAGCGTCCAATAATACTATATTTGTTCCACGTCCTCGCGTTCTTGTGGTTTTTTGTGCTTTCATGTTTGGATTAACTTTATATATATATATATATATATGCGTGTGTGTGTAAGTAGGTAATACATATATATATATATATATATATAATATATATATATATATATATATATATATATATGTATGTATGTATGTATGTATGTATGTATGCATGTATGTATGTATATTGAGCAAACTTAACTCTATATTTATATTTTATATTTTTCACTGAGAACTATAAATCTATGTCATTTTTCCAAACAATAGTATAATCTTTTCAGTTGATTTACCTGAAATGCGTATATGTTTCATAAAGCTTAAAATTTTAATTACGCTTTCTTTATTTTTTATTAATATTATGTATATATATATATATATATATATATATATATATATATATATATAAACATACTTACATACATACTTGCATATACAAACATACATACGCACGCGTGTGCCTGCATGCACACACTTACGTACACGTGCGCATACGCACGCACACACACATACACACATACACAATGGCTGGGATGCTCTTGCTGCAATTTACCATTGCTCCTTCTTTCTTTTCCTTTACGGTCCTCTTTTCTCTTTCAATACATTCACTCTGCTCTCACGTCTTTCTCTTTCATTGTCTCCTCTCCTCAGCCTGCCTGAATTAGGAAACTTTACTGTTTTCGTCTTCTGCTTCCTCCACATCTATGGCACCCTCTTCCCCAACCCTAATCCTAATTTTCTCATGTAACTGCTCTCACAGCATTTACCATACACTGAACTCCACTTCTAAGTTGCTCTCCAATACTTTTTTTCTTTGCTCACTCCCATTGCTACATTCATCTACTGCTCCCATCTGCCTTTTTTTTTATGTCACTGTCCTCTCCTATTTCCATAGTTTCTCCATCTGGAATGCATTCTGTATATTCACATTCTACTCTTCACTCTTACTTCTGTCTTACTCTCTAGCCTCTCTTTCACTCTCTTTCTCTCAATGTTCTTATCCGCTGTTCCATCCACTCTGTCTTCTTTTCTGTCACCCTCTTCTCTGCACAGCTCCTCTATCACCTCAACACTCTCTTATCTTTGTATATCTATCCTACCCCGCCAAACAACTCACCTTTCTTACATCGATGACTCATTCTGGTTCCTCACTACCCGCATCTATTTCTCTTGTTCATATTCTCCATCCTTCACGCCTTCCCTCCAAACTCGAGTTTATAATGTGGTATAGCTCCAGACGCCCCTATATAACCCACCTTATCACCTTCACCATTCAGTCCCTCCTTTTCTCACTCCCAATATTAATTCCTTCCTTTTTCCCTGTTCCTTCTATACCTGATCCCTAATAGCGTCTATTCTGTTATTCTCACCACTACTACAGAATTCATATAAATGAAATACACTGCCTTTATTTGAATTAATTTTGAAAAATCTTGCTTCTCACGATATAGAAACATTTTTCATGGCTCCAGCAGACAAAGGCGTTTCCCCAGGGGATTAGCGAGAGAGAGATGCACTGGAACAGCCATTCTGACTCATAGGCCTCGCACTTGTGGACAGCCACCTTTGCTCCGATAGTAGCGAGCAAGGATATAGCCTTGGGGCCAAGAACGCTGGAGGTCTCTACTGCCACAGGCTTGACGATAAACACATCGGAGAGCAACCGACAACTACAAATCTGTCCCTATTGTCATACTTTACTCTTCCACATCAACCCATCTAGAATCATTGCTCTCCCTTTCCTCTGTTTCTCCTGAGTTATAGGGGTCCCGTTAAACCCTTGGTCTTGCATATGGCAAGGTGACCTCACTGGTACCAAAGACAGAAAAATGCACTACTGCACTGGCTGGTATTACTAGAGGGCGGCGAGCTAGTAGAAACATTAGCACGCCGGGCGAAATGCTTAGTGGTATTTCGTCTGCGGTTACGTTCTGAGTTCAAATTCTGCCGAGGTCGACTTTGCCTTTCATCCTTTCGGGGTCGATTAAATAAGTACCAGTTACGCACTGGGGCCGATATAATCGACTTAATCCGTTTGTCTGTCCTTGTTTGTCCTCTCTGTACTTAGTCCCTTGTGGGTAGTAAAGAAAGAGGTAATACTTGAAGGGCATCTAACTGTGGAAGCCATGCCATGGCTCTCCAACTTGTCCGATCTTGCGTATGTGTGTAAAAAGGATTTATTGCTGAATTTTATCTCAGAGAAAATGTTTTCTCTCTTTAAACTTACAGGCCCAAGTTGACTGAATCATTGAAGCATTGGATAAAATGCTGAGTGACTTTTCTTCTGATTCTTTACATTCTGAGTTCCATTCCTATAGAGGCCAACTTAGCCATTCATCCTTTTGAGGTAAATAAGGTACTTGTCTAATAGAGGGGTTGAAATAATCAACTTGACCTACCCTACAAAATTGCTGGGCATGTGCCAAAATTAACTAGTATGTGTGTGTGTGTGCATGTGTGTACATGTGCTTTTATATACATATGTATACATTCGTACACACATATATACCTATATATATATGGGTGTATGTAGATATAATAGATATATATATATATATTATATATATATATATATATTAATATTTGTGTGTCTGTGTGGTGTGTTGTGTGTGTGTGGTGTGTGTGTGTGTGTGTGTGTGTGTGTATGTGTGTGTGGTGTTTGTTTGCCAAATAAAATGAGACAACAAGCCAAGAACTCTGGCTGAAATACTATTAACATAAAATAAAGCTGAACCAATGAACACCAATATATTGTGCGTGTGTTTTTATTGGCCAAAATGCAGTGCGTGTGTTTTTATGACCATCCCCAAATACAACAATATATATATATATATACAATATATATATATATATAATGTATATACATACACACACTAGCAGTATAGCCCGGCGTTGCTCGGGGTTGCTTTTTATTTGCGCTTAAAACGGCAGGCTTTGATGTCGCATTAACAAAGTTTTGACATTGTTTCAATCTATGAATAAGAGTGTAGCGATGCTCGAGTTTGCTCTGAATGTGCTGCAAATGTGTAATGCCGACTTCAATTGTTGGTATTCTTGGTTAATATTCCTTGTATTAACATTATGGAGAAAAAAATTAGCCGTAGATTTAAAGTAAAATGAAGCTCAAGTTTCGAATTGCACTGAAAATCTTTTAAGAAGTTAACACTGCAACAGTATTCATTAAGAAAACGTACAGGAAAATCTAAAACGTTCATAAGAACAGTTAGTGGTTACAAAAAAAAATGTTATTTTGAAGCAGGTGGGCAACATGAATCGTGGTTGCATCTGTAAAATGAATAAAATCAACTATTTTACATCACGTATAACAAAAAAAATCTGTAAAATCAAAACATACCCATTGAAGGTTTGACTTGAACATCGTAGATAGTAACAGCATGCAGATCGCACTTTTTCTAGTTGAAATACACCGAAAAATGGAGACACAGCAGTAAAAAAAATCGTAATAAAAATAGGGATATTCATAGAAAAAAAGCACCTTTTTGATGTAAATAACCTTTTGATCTTAACATGGTCTGATTTGAATTTTTTCTTCTATGGAATGAAGAACAAGCCTTCTTCTATCATACTGTCAATTTTTGGTCAACTTGCGTCGCAGGGTCTCGGAGGAGATAGTGTTAGTTGAAGGCTACCAACCTGCCACACATACATACAACTTCAGCTTTATATATATATATATATATATATATATATATATAATGTATGTATGTATGTATGTATTTATATAATCATCATCATCATCGTTTAACATCCGCTTTCTCTGCTGGCATGGGTTCGACGTTTTGGCTAAGAACGGGCAAGCCAGAAGGCTGTACCAGGCTCCAATCTGATCTGGCAAGGTTTCTACAGCTGGATGCCCTTCCTAACACCAACCACTGCGAGAGTGTAGTGGGTGCTTTTTACGTGCTCCTGGTACGAGGGCCAGTCAGGCGGCACTAACAATGACCACGCTCGAATGGTGCTTTTTATGCACCACCGAACGGGAGCCAGTCAGGCGGTACTGGCATTGGCCACAACAATGATCTCACTTGACTTCTCGGGTCTTCTCAAGCACAGCATACCTCCAAAGGTTTCGGTAGCTTGTCATCGCCTCCGTGAGGCCGAATATTTGAAGGTCGTGCTTCCCCACCTCATCCCAGGTCTTCCTGGTTCTACTTCTTCCACGGGTTCCCTCTACTGCTAGGGTGTGACACTTTTTCACA
>NC_043002.1:53221098-53226098 GCF_006345805.1 Octopus sinensis | reverse complement strand
TGTCTGCATGGGTCTGACATATTTTACTGAGAGAGATTTTCTAAACCCAGATGTGCTTCCTGTTACCAACCCTCACCGCTTTCCAGGCAAGGCAATATTTCTCTATGGTATGGTCTGCCACACTCTCACAGGCCATTAGGAATAAATGACAGTATTTGTATGATGATAAGACTCATTTACATCTATCACGCAACATCAAGATAACGAAAAACAAAAGTATACATGTTCTCTTTCTGTCTCACACACACACATGCACATGCACACATACACATATATATATATGCCAGGTATTTTTCAGTTAGATAGATATGCATATATGTGTAGGTGGTGGTGGTGTATTTATGTGTGTATGTATACATACATATATATATATATATATGTATGTGTTTATATATATATATATATATATATATATATATACATGTATATACACATATATATACTTATATATATATACATATACACACACACATATATACATACATAGATATATATGTATATATATATATGAAGGAGAGTCAAAAATTATACGCAAAAATTATACACCTATAGGCATAGGAGTGGCTGTGTGATAAGTAGCTTGCTTACGAACCACATGGTTCCGGGTTCAGTCCCACTGCATGGCACCTTGGGCAAGTGTCTTCTACTATAGCCTACTAAAGCCTTGTGAGTGGATTTGGTAGACGGAAACTGAAAGAAGCCTGTCGTATATATGTACATATATATATGTATGTGTGTGTATGTGTTTGTGTGTCTGTGTTTGTACCCCCACAACGTCACTTGACAACCGATGCTGGTGTTTTTACATCCCTGTAACTTAGCGGTTTGGCAAAAGAGACTGATAGAATAAGAACTAGGCTTACAAAGAATAAGTCCTAAGGTCAACAGATCCTCATTTAGGATCACAGAGAGCTGATATGCCACATCCTTGCCCAGCTGTATGTGGTGCCTGAAGGATGTAGTGACTCCACACATAATCTCATGGAAGATCCTAGAAAAACCATGACCCTACATCAGCAGGAGCAAGTGTTGCAAGCTGCATCTAACTGAAAGGATGAGAATATTAAAGGACTCTCTCAACCTTGGTAACATCTTAAATACCAGGACAGAAGTCTTCAGACCCTACTTACACTTCAGGAGATTCCTACAGAAGTCCTGGGACACACAAGCTGGCTGGGTCAATTATGGATTGTGGTCTAAGAGAGTCAATCCCTTGCTCTTAACCCTTCTCCTTTGTCCATGTGTTCAACAACTAGCCATGAGGTCATTTCTTCCTCCACTTTGAAGGGAAATTATAGGCTATCAGCCATTAGGGTCTGAAGAGACATTGTAAGGCTAAGGACTTTATGGACATGAAACCTTGTATAACTCCATAGATTGACTATAACTATCTTCATATAATTATTCTACTGCTCTATATCTTAGAATGAGCTTCTCTTTCAAATTTATGATTTACTGACGATACTATATATATATATATATATATATATATATATATATATACAAACATATATATATTTCCAATCCACACTCTAAAGTGGTTGGTGTTAAGAAGGTCATTTAGCCATAAAAAAATTCCTGCTAAAACAGACACAGAAGTCTGCTACAGACTCCTACCTGGTCAGGTGCTATCAAACTATCCAAACCAAGTCAGAATGGAAAGCGAACATTAAATGATGTTGATTATATATATATATATATAAATTTGCATATGTACATGTGTCAAGCAATATATAAAACAATATTTTATATTGAAGGAATACTCAATACTTTTCAGTAGAATATATATTCATTAACAAGAAGTTGTCTGTAACTTTTTAGTGTGTGTGTGTGTGTGTATTATATATATATATATATATATATATATATATATTATATCATTATACACACACTCACACACACAAATATGTATATTATTGTATATACATACCCATACACATACATCCTCTGTTATTCCTGTATGGCCTTTACTGTAGTGAAACTGAATGTATGCCAAGAATATTGGTATTGCAATTCTTCAAGGAGATTGACTTGAGAAAGCTAAAATTGCTTCAGAACACAGCTCATAATATATTGTAACTTAGAATTAATTGATAGACAAGTGTATATATTGATTCGGATATTTGTAAAAGAGTATGAACTTATGATATGACCCATCTGCCATTCTTAATATACATCTTTTGACCTTACCAACTAAGTTTTCTGCTTTGCATGCTATGGTCTGATTCCCCTTATGATCAGTCTTCTTCCAGTTCATTTCTGGAATACATGATGTATACAAGAGGATGTTCCTTGCATGAAAGAGTGCATTGCCGACCAAGGAGAAGCAACCGGTGTTAGAGTAGAACAAATGAAGATATGGGAAGAATTGAAGAAAACTGATCTCAGGTGCTTGAAATACTATTCTTGTTCTTTTATTCTTTCACTTGTTTCAGTTATTTTACTATGACCATGCTGGAGCAACACCCTGAGGGATTTTAGTCGAACAAATTGACATCCAGATGTTATTTTTTAAGAATAGTACTTATTCTATCAGTCTCTTTTTCTGAACTGCTAAATTATGTGGATGTAAAGAAACCAACTCTAGATGTCAAGTGATGATGGGGGTAAAATTACAGACACAGACACACACACACATAGATACATATGTAAATATATGCGACGGGCTTCTTTCATGTTCCATCAGCCAAATCCACTCACTAATAGAAGACGACACTTATCCAAGCTGCCATGCAGTGGGATCGAACTCAGATCCCTGTGTTTGCAAAGCAAACTTCTTACCACACAGCCACACCTGCATCTATACTATAGAGATAATGGAAAGATATATCTGCAGCAAGTGGTATGATGTTGTGCTCGAGATATCCATGCAAATATGGCAAACACATGACAAGTCACACACAAACACACACACACACATATTTATACATGCATGTGTGAGTGTGTATGTGTGTGTTTGTGTGTGTGTGAGTTGTCTATATTATGAGAATTTTTATTTATATATGTGCTTTAGAATCTTCAAGAAATTTAAAATAAATTGCTTTAACATGGGTGCTCAAAGCAGATTCAGCTATAGATGACAGCATGTAAAATATTAGGTTAACAGAGTCAAAGATTGCCTGATTTATTGAATATATACACCCCCACATACATACATATATATTCTTCTACTTGTTTCAGATATTTGACTGTGGCCACACTGGAGCACCACCTTGAGGGTTTGTTTTAGTGGAACAAATTGCTCCCAGGACTTATTTTTAAGCCTAGTGCTTATTCTATCATCTCTTTTGCTGAACTGCTAAGTTACAGGGACGTAAATAACTCAATCCCAGTTGTCAAGCAGAGTTGGGGTGAAAAACACAAACACATAGACACACACACATATATACACCTAAAGGTATGGAATCAAGTGGTATGTTTATTTTTCATTGGTCTAGCTTATAAACATCTAGCATCTTGCTAATTTGAGGACACAGATTTCATGGTAAGACAGTTTGACGTCTATTTTTAGCATACAAGGGATCCACATGGTGATCTCTCCTATTCTTTATATATATATATATATATCTTTATATATATATACATATATAAAAATATATGTATATATATATTATATATATATATATATATTTATATATATGCAATAGGCTTCTTTCAGTTTCTAACTACCAAATCTACTTCACAAGGCTTTGGTTGGCTATCTTATTACGCAAAGAATTCTTATATACATATATATATATATATATATATATACACACATTTAGATAGACAGACAGACAGACAGGTAGATAGCTTGATACATACATACATACATACATACATACATACATACCTACATACATACATACATACATATGTACATACATACATACATTCTTACATATGTACATACATACATATATACATACATATATACATTCATACATATATACATGCATACATACATACATACATACATATATACATGCATATATACATACATACATATATACATGCATATATACATTCATACATATATACACATGCATACATACATATAAACATAAATACATACATATATACATACATACATACACCTTCATGCATAGCACATAAAAAACAACATAAGTATGTATTATCGATAATGCATGTATGTGTATATAAATATATATATATATATATGCATTAATAAATATATACTCACACATGCACACAAGTACACATACACTTAGGCACATCCATACATGCATAGAAACCCTAAACCTTCATATGCACATATACACATATACCACCATTACACTATACACAACATACTCACACACACACACACACCACCACCAACAACAACAACAACACATTACGCCGTCACTCCCAACACCCTCAATGAACCACAATGTCATCTGACCACATTATCTTGCCACTCTAACCAGATAACTGACCACTTGCAAGGCTTGTGAAAGGAGATTGATTCGCATGAGTAGGATAAATAACTGCCTGGAGGTTATCAATGACCTATTCTGATCTGAATTCAGTCTGATTTTCCACTGGATACTGTATGATCTTACCTCAGATAAACGCTATATCAAGAGAGAAATTGAATGAAACCTCTACTTATGTGTATGTATGTATATATGTGTGCCTCTCAGTGTTTATCTGTTTGTATGTATGTTGTATGTATATATATATGTATATATATATATGCATATAATTATGTGTGTGTGTGTCCTTTGTTTGGAAAGGGTATATGCAGGTGTTTCGGTGTTGTGCGTCTGTGTGTGTATATGTGTGTTTAAAGGTGTATTGCATGTGTTGTGATATATATATGGATCTCTTTGTTTATGAGTTTATTGTATATGTATGTAGAGATAGATAGATAGATAGATAGATAGATAAAGAGAGAGAGAGAGAGATGGATGGATGGATGGATGGAGAGATAGATAGATAGATAGACAAACAGATGGATGGAGGTGGGGGTGGTGATGGAAGGATGGATTGATGGATGGATAGATAAATAGATAAAT
>NC_043002.1:53206098-53218598 GCF_006345805.1 Octopus sinensis | reverse complement strand
TAACATAGAAAAACAAAAAGGAAATCAAGAAAGAACACAAGTGGAAGAGAAAGAAAGAATGAGATAAAGAGAGATAGAGATAGGAAGAACTACTTTCATGCTGGAGGACTCGCACTGAGCTTGACTGCTAACATTTACTATTTCAAAAAATTTTAAAACTGTTGAATGTGCATTATATAATAAAATGTAACTCTTCATAAAAACCCTAATAAAAATGTGAAAAGGGCAGAGTTTGGAATACAGGAACTCTACTGTAACCTTTTTTTAGTCTCCTTTAATCTGTTTTTTTTTTGAAAATTTATTCATAGTTTTTCAGATACTGGCATGGCTTTGTGTTAATAAGTTTGTTTCCTAACCACACGGTTCTGAGTTCAGTCATACAGCATAACAACTTGAGCAAGTATCTTCTAAAATAACCTCAGGCCACCAAAGCCTTGTGAGTGGATTTGGTAGATAGAAACTGAAAGAAACCTATCCTCCAGCCACAAAACCCCTGCCAAAACAGACATATTAGCCCAGGGTAGTTTTCAACCAGGCCGGCTCCTGTCAACCGTTCTACCCATACATGCATGGAAGACAAATGTTAAACTGTGATGATGATGTTGATGATATTATATACATACATATGTGGAGGTGTGTGGCTTAGTGGTTAGGCTGTCAGCATCATGATCGTAAGATTGTGGTTTCAATTATTGGACTGGGTGACGCATTGTGTTCTTGAGCAAAACACTTCATTTCACATTGCTCCAGTTCACTCAGCTGGCAAAACTAAGTAATGCTGCGATGGATGGATTGGCGTCCCATCCAGCTGGGGAACACATACGCCATTTAAACCGGGAAACCGGGCCCATGAGCCTGGATAGGCTTTAAAAAGGGCACATTTATTTTTATTTTTATTATACATACATATACATACATACATATATATATATATATAAATATATATATATATATATATATATATAGTCAATTCAAATAACAAACAATTAAAAAAAAGAGAAAAAAAGAGAAACAAAAACAAACATGAGGATGTGCACAAGTAAAATATCAATTTGATGCTCGGTGAAAGGTGAGTTGTAAAAGTTTTGAGCGTAGCTCTTCATCGGAAATAGAAAAATCCAAAGAGACAGAAGGAGAAATAAGGAAAAATCACCAACAATCCACTACTGCAGCTACATTTCTGAAACGTCCAGAAGTGGAAGGAGAAAGAGAAAGTGGTTCCTGAGACAGGAGAGAGTGAAGATGGTCAGTATGTGTGTGTGTGTGTGTGTGTGTGTGTGTGTGTGTGTGTGTGTGTGTGTGTGTGACAGCATGTGTGAGTGTGTGTAGTAGTAACTCTGTGTAGTAACTTTGTGACAGATTTGCTACAGATTGAAGCTTTTCCTGCTGCCAAACTTCACAGAAAATGGCATGCTTCCAAAGAAAATTGGAAATGAATGATTCTACTTGTATAATGATAACACTTCTTTTACAACAATCATATTATATCAAAATTTGGTGGCACAAACACACACACATCTGTATCATCTATCTATCTATCTATCTATCTATCTATCTATCTGTCTAACTGTCTAACTATCTATGTGTCTGTGTATACATACATACATACATACATACATACATACATACATAAATGTATACATACATACATTCATATCTATATATACACATACACTTATATATACGCGTATAACATATATATGTATATATATATAAATGTGTATGTGTGCGTATGTACCTATAAATCATTCTTTCCGTATCTATCTATCTATCTATCTATCTATCTATCTATCTATCTATCTATCTATCTATCTATCTATCTATCTATCTGTCTAACTGTCTAACTATCTATGTGTCTGTGTATACATACTACATACATACATACATACATACATACATAAATGTCATACATACATACTCATATCTATATATACACATACACTTATATATACGCGTATAACATATATTATTATATATAATGTGTTATGTGTGCGTATGTACCATAAATCATTCTTTCCGTATCTATCTATTATCTATCTATCTATCTATCTATCTATCTATCTATCTATCTATCTTCTATCTATCTATCTGTCTAACTGTCTAACTATCTATGGTCTGTTGTATACAACATACATACATACATACATACAACATACATATACATACATACATACATACATATATTATGTAAGTCAACATTCTAATATCCGAAAGCTGATGAACCAACTAAATTGTTTCTCCATTTTCTTATTTGTATTATATATAAATATATATATATATATATATGTATACACAAACACACACCACACACACACACACACACACACACACACACATACCTATATATATATAAAGAACACGAGTGGGGTTCAAAATTCACAACAGCTGTTCCGGCAACACTATTCTTGCTGAAGAATGATAAATATATACTCTATAAATAGTTTTGAATAATCCTTCAGTTTAACATAAAATTATTTATTATTATAGCTCAACTGCAAAGCAGCAAGCCTGCAGAAACTATGCCACACTGGACAAACCGCTTTTTGGCAGCTCTGTGTTCAAAATCTACGAAGATCAATATTGTCTTTCACCCTTTCAGGGCCAATGAAATAAGCACCAGATGAGCCCTGGAGTTGATGTAATCGACCACTTCTGCTCTCAAAACAAAATCGCTGGTATTCTGTGAAAACTAGAAAGGACTATAATTCAACATACAAACAAACATTAGTGGCTGTGTGGTAAGTAGCTTGTTTACCAACCACATGGTTCCGGGTTCAGTTCCACTGCATGGCACCTTGGGCAAGTGTCTTCTACTATAGCCTCGGGCCGACCAAAGCTTTGTGAGTGAATTTGGTAGACGGAAACTGAAAGATGTCCGTTGTATATATACATATATATATATATATATATATATATATATATATATGTATATATATATATGTTGTATGTGTGCGTGTATGTTTGTGTGTCTGTGTTTGTTCCCCTAGCATTGCTTGACAACTGATGCTGGTGTGTTTATGTCCCCGTCACTTAGCGGTTCGGCAAAAGAGACTGATAGAATAAGTACTGGGCTTACAAAGAATAAGTCCCGGGGTTGACTTGCTCGATTAAAGGTGGTGCTCCAGCATGGCCACAGTCAAATGACTGAAACAAGTAAAAGAGTATATGTGTATGTAAATGTGTGTGTGTGTGTTTGTGAGTGTGTCTGTGTGTGCATGTATGTGTAGATATAGACATATACTTTATACATGCTTCTTTCAGTTGCCAAATCCACTCACAACGCTTTGATCAGAGCAAGGCTATGATAGAGGACACTTGCTCAATGTACCATGCAGTGGAACTGAACCAGAAACTGCATGATTAGAAAGCAGGCTTCTTAACCACATAGCCATACCTACACCTGCGTAACTACACTGTTATTAACACCACCACCACTATCACCACCATCAACACCACCACCACCACCACCACCACTACTACTGTTATGGCCTTTTCATTTACATCACTACTTATATATTAAAACTACCACTCTCATGTCTCTCGTTTATACCTTTACCCTGATATTATCACCACTATCACCACCATTAAAATCAGTCAACCACCTTAACCACTATAATCACTAGAAGCACTGTCATTAACATCATCATATCATTATTATTATTATGCTGTGTGCTAAATTTCAGGGGAACCACTTGGTGTTGGTAGCTTTGTTGGTTACTTTGCTTCAGCTATCTCTTATTCATGTGATCTCACTCTGCACATATGCAGCTTTTCGTAATGTATGACCAGATTTCTACTGCTCGTTTTTCTATAAAAATTTGTATAAATACAACCCTCCTCTCTGATCTTGATTTAGAAATCTAGAAAAGAGAGGATTCCACACTTATTCATGAGTTCGATTTCGAATTTCATGTGGTCGTCGACGTTGTAGAAGTTTCAATGTACGGCAGTCACCGCATCTCAAGAGGAGGTAAGTATCAAGATGTCCAAAACGTACCTTGAGAAGACGCATGAGTGGCAGGTGTTAAGATGGCCTTCAGACCTGGGAGGCTGGATCCCATTGGTAGACCTGAGATCTGTTTATATACCTTACTGTTGTATCAGAAGTAGGTGTCACCTACTATAATGAGTTGTAGTTCACTTATGTCCGAGGGTGTAAGGTGGAAAAAGTAAAGGTTGTTGAAAGACAAAGGGTAAAAGAAAGGAGGAGGAGGTGGAGGAAGAAGAAGAAGAAGAAGAAGAAGAAGAAGAAGAAGAAGAAGAAGAAGAAGAAGAAGAAGAAGAAGAAAAGAAGAAGAAGAAGAAGAAGAAGAAGAAATGAGTGGGAGAGAAGGAGGGGGAAAGTGTAGAGGGAGACAATGACAAGGCTGAAAGGGTATCGGTTATTCCTGAGTACGATGGGGTCGATATCTTTGAGTCTTTTAAAGATCTCCCTGGAGCTGTCATTGTCTCCGGAGAATATGTGAAGTAGTGGTTTGAGGAGTTTGTGGGTAATCAACATAAGAAAGCTCCATAACATCAAGTCGGAAAAATGTTTTTTTTAATCTGCCCTATTTCGACGACAGAACATGTGGTAGTTATTCAAAATGAGATCTGTAGGGAGGAACTCAACATACAGTTGATGCACACCAGTCCATCCGCGAGGAAACTTCTGTTGGGGGAAAATGCTAGAGAGAGCACTGTGGGGTGCACACTCACCAACTGCCCCATCAGCTATATCACAACATGCACGAGGGCCTCTGTAGTATACAAAGTGGTCTGCAAAAAATGTGGGGCATCCTAGATAGGGAGCACTACCAGGAAACTGCACATCTGTATAAAAGAGCACATACACACGGGCACTTCAATAAAGAAACACTCTAAGAAATGTAAAATCCAGATAAAAACATCATTAAACAGATCCTCCTGTATTTTCTTTCAACCAAAAACCAGGAAATTTTCAGTACCACCTCGTACACATGCACACACACACAAACATACACATACACACACACACACACACACACATATGTGTGTATATATATATATAATATGTATGTATGTATGTATGTATATACACGTATATGAATGTGTGGGTGTTAGCGCGTATGTGTTGTGTGTACGCACATATACTAGGCAGGCCTTAAAGTTGCATCCAGTTATGTGGCCCTTCTTTGAAACTTTTAGAGTTTTAGGGGTGTAGAAGCACCTCTTGGCCCATATTGTTCGCAGGTCAATTCTTACTCAAAGTTGTAACACCTGTCAGAGTCCTAGCTGTGGTTTAGTTAGCACGTCACAGAATTCCTTCTGGTATAAGGTCCCTCACAGGCACCCCCAATAGACCCGAGTGTAGATGTGACCCTTCAGCTCTTTAGCTGCTCATCTAAGAAAAGGTAAGTCCATAGAAATCTTCCATCCTGATAGCTACTGGGCTTGTAGCACTCGTTGCGACAGACCGACGCAAGTTTGAAGAACGAGATAACAGGACCTACTCAGAACAAAGACCCCTGCTGCTTTGTGGAGTTATCAATGGAGCATTTAAAGAAAAGGCTAATGGATGTAAACCCCTACAAAATATCCAGAGGGAAGAACCCTAAGGCAGACGTGTATAGTCATGTGGCACTCCGTCGGTTACGACGACGAGGGTTCCAGTTGATACGATCAACGGAACAGCTTGCTCGTGACATCAACGTTCAAGTAGCTGAGTACTCCACAAACACCTGGTCCCTTAATATAGTTCCCAGAGAGATTCAGCATGACACAGGATGTGACAAGGCTGGTTCTTTGAACTACAGGCACTACTACTTATTCTTGTCAGCTTAGTGGACTGTATGGTTATATTTAACCAATATCTGGCATTCAACGTACTGAGTTGCCGTTCTTCGTGTCATTTCGATGAGTGGAGAGGTTAGTACTTGGCTCTGCAATATCATCTTCGTAAATCGAAAAGGCCAGACAAGCCACATGCACACACAAACACACCACACACACACACACACACACACACACATACACACACACACGCACATACAGAGAGGGAGAAAGAGATAGAGATACATACAAATATACATGTACATATATATATGCATGTACGTGTGTATTCGTGAGAGAGAGAGAGTATACTCTTTTACTCTTTTATTTGTTTCAGTCATTTGACTGCGGCCATGCTGGAGCACCGCCTTTAGTCGAGCAACTCGACCCCGGGACTTAATCTTTGTAAGCCCAGTACCTATTCTATCAGTCTCCTTTGCTGAACCGCCAGGTGACGGGGACGTAAACACACCAGCATCGGTTGTCAAGCAATGCTAGGGGACAAACATATACACACACATACATATATACATACATATATACGACAGGCTTCTTTCAGTTTCCGTCTACCAAATCCACTCACAAGGCATTGGTCGGCCCGAGGCTATAGCAGAAGACACTTGCCCAAGGTGCCACGCAGTGGGACTGAACCCGAAACCATGTGGTTGGTAAGCAAGCTACTTACCACACAGCCACGCAAATTAGTCTGCCAGTTCAACTATATTCTGGTTTGTGATTGCTTTAAACAGCGAATGCTATTTTTCTTGGTTATGCTTTAAAAAGTCGCCAAACATCTATAAAATATGTCAGAATAACTTCCTGTGTGAAGAGAATAACAATATGGATTTACATATGCATACATCCTATATCGTAGACTTCAGAAAAGCAATCTAACTTCACTGAATTTGTCTTAGAATCTTTTTATTCCCCACTACTTCTGTTAAAATATTTATTATTTAATCACACCGCCAACAAATACCCAATATGCAAATTAAGCAAGCCATTTTCTCTAGAATCTGCTTTGTGTTTGATTTAATTACCGATTACGGTAAGTTCCCTTTGGGAGTTTGGTATAGATAAAAAATGGTAGAGTACGGTCAAGAAATCGTCTTCTGTATTGATTTTGTCCGACGTTTGTATTCCTTGTCCTTGGATTCCAAATATTACTAGAGTGCTCTGAGGCCTTCGCTTCGAATGAATTTCACTGAAATCAATCGTTCCTCTCTGAAATAAGAGCAATAGCATATTTCGATGTCGCTCCTTCATGGAGTTTTCGAGAAGATTCAAGATGCACTGGGTGCCTTTCTTGTTGTCGATGAGGAGTAGATTGCAAGCTTCAAAGTAGAAAGATTTGACAATTTTCGAATGACATTCTCTTAAGGAATAAACAAGAAAAGTCTTACAATCGAACACACAGTAAACGTAATTGTTGCCATTTGATATTTGAAAATACATTTTCATGAAGCGATATGACAGCGAACTTCAATGAGCATGAAATAAACGCTGAGCAAGAATTTTGATTCGAAATATAACGATGGAGAAAAACGTACCAGAAAGCGATGTGTGCGTCTTATTAGAAAATGAGTAGTCGGCAAAATAGACACTCGTTTACGAAAGTGTAAAATTAAAAACGGTTATCTTCCAAGTATAGATACTCTAACCTCACTAAATGCTCTGTAGACTACGAAGGAAATGAAAGTCAGTCTTGTCAGAAATGGAACTCAGTTAAAGACAAGTGACTTTAATGAACTTGGTCAAATGCATGAGTGACTGACTATTGTTTATCATGAAGATATTAATTATAGTGAAATATTCCGCGAATGAAGGTCAGTCAAGCATTTTATATCAACTATGCGGTAAAAAGCAAGTCTCTTCCGGACATGTGCAGTAAGCACCTATCGGATAAATTGAAATGTTTGTTACCCAGTACAGAAATAATACTTAAAATATTTATGTGTATTATTGTAAGCAGCTGTACAAGAGAGTGTTCGTTTTCCAAGTTGAAGCTTGCAAAGAATCGTATTCGTAGCACAATGAGATAAGTGCACTTCTTAAGGACTTTGCCAATCCTAAACATAAACAGCAATTAATATACTCACATATCTATTATATTACAGCTATGACGAAATGAGATACAAATAAAAATACAAAACCGGGGATAGTCGTTAGCTAGGTTTAATGATGACGTCCCATAACCCCAACCACCTTCAACCTCCATGTATTCTTCATCCAAGGAGTCATAATGCTCAGCCCTGAAAATGTATGTGAACAAATCTGGTTCAGAATGGATAATATTTGCCCCACTTCCTTCTAGTGGTTAAGATATAACAGTTGATATAATAGCTGATTTCCACTACTAATCTTTTCCTTGCACGTTTGTTTAAATCGTTCGTCTCTTCGTCGTTTGCTATTGGAAGCGGACTGTAAACATCATAATTATCAAAGAGGATATTAAAAAAAATGACGCTCGGGATGTCGCAACCTCAGCACATATCTGCGCATCATCTACTAAGAGCGTTGGGACAACAAATGGGCCGCCTAATCAGTGGAACACGACCCTTTCACAGGAAGCAGAAGATCAGGTGCTCTAATCTGGTAAAACGTGAATTAGCGAAAGATGCGACTGCCAGGTGGTAATATATGACAGAGGCGATGTATGCTCTCGCCATCTCTGCCCGACCCTTCAGAGAAAGCTTTTCTTCGGACCATTGATGAGTGAGATTGGCTACTCGGTTCGTCACTTTGTCGCAGTTCTCTTCTTCAAGGTTCCGATCAAACCAGATCCCAGCATTTAACCAGTTCGATGTTCAGCGCTCAACGCTACTGTTAGACGGCAGAACCGAGCTGCAGTCCTACTTATTTTTGTTGATTTTCGTTCCTGTCTCCGCCTTATAGTTTCTTAGAGTAGTGCCGATCACTTCAATGTTTCTTTCATCCGAAAATATGACAGTGACATATCCGCGTGTGCTAACAAGATTCTTCCACATCCTGGATCGCGCAGAAAGCCCATCAAAGATTCTAATTTCCACAGTAGAAGCTAAAGAGTCAAGTACACACAGAAAAGACAAGAGGGGACACCCTAGATGGATCGAGCGGACAGTGAATGGTTCCGAAAGGCGACTATTTATCCTGACGGCCTAAACAGATGTCACTGTACATTGCGACAGTTCAACTGCTAAGAATACCGCGAAAACAGCCCTCAAATATTGGTGGTCGACCTTATCAGAAGCTTTTCACTGATCTAAATTGATCAAAGCTCCTCCCACATCAGGTTTCTTGCTCATCTTCTCTATGATTCATTGCATGCTATGGGGGAAGTCGTAAATCTGTCAATTTGCGATGACGCATGTTTGTGCATCATCAGTTAGACCATCGGCGATAAACGCCAACTTCTGCTAATGCTTTGGCGAAAATTTTGAAATCTGCGAAATCACAGTTATTAGCTAAAAACTTCTCCTTTAATTTCTAATGTCTTGATCGTTTCTCAGCAGTGCTGCCGCTCTTCAAATCACAGAAGTCGGTATTCTTCCGTTTTGATACCAATTGCGGTAGATACCTGCCAAGAGGTTTCCAAACAACTCTAGTAGATAAAATTAAAGCTCGTAGGGCAGACCAGCCAAACCCAGAGATTAGAACCCTATTCCGCGGCTGTGATAGGCTTTCAGAACACTCCATCACTCTTTACGAAAGTCGCATCGGACCATCGAGTTTAGCCCTGAAAACCATCCTACGTTCCGGCCCACTATTTTTTCAGTGTAAAGTGCTGCTAAAAATCTACAACTGCCTAATCAAATAACATATGCCCACTGTGGTCCCGTGAAGATCAAATTATGTTTTTTTTCTTTTTTGTCACGTTGTGCTTTCGCCACTCAAGTACATCGAACGGCTTTGTATCCTCGTATCTTAGAACACGCACCTTAGCTGACAATTCAGTGTTTCGTGTTGAAGCATTGGTTGAGAGCCAACTTTGCTGCAAGCAAGTTACGATGCCATCCCTAACTGCCACTTCTAAGTTTTTAACTAGATTTCCCTCCATTCTAGTTTTTTCTACTTCTATAACCTTACCAAGTCTAATTGATTCTACCTTAATCGCCCTATTCTGAGTGAACCACTATTTGTTTTCAACGCTGCCCCCGTCAACGGAGCGACGCATCTAGCTTCCAATAACCGGGTCCCCGCCTTCGAAGCCTCTCTAGGTCGGACACTGATAACAAATTTGTGACCTCTATAGCTGACGATTTTAAAATGTGCACAACCTATATTATGCTTAACTATTAGCCTATAGATTACTTAGTCTAGATACGATCTGGATGGCCTAATGTGGTTCGTTCATGCTCTCATTGGTACATTCAGGAAATCCAGTTGATGCTTGTCAGACAATTGGAAACAGCTGAGCAGGTTTGCAAGGCTTTTGCACCCCCTCTACTATCAACTAACCTTTTACAGTCTAAACGTGCATCCACAGGCCGAACGTACATCGATACTCATTATTTCGGGCTTTTTTACCGAACCGCTAACACTTGCTGTCAAGCGGTGGTGATGACAAACACAGACACACTGATACACATACATCATACATACATACATACATACATAACACACACACACATAATGGGCTTCAAATCCACTCACAAGGACTATAATAATTGACCAAGGTTCCATGCAACGAACTTTTTTTTATCGCACTCCCATGCTTGCCCGTAATGATAATGAGTAAGGCATATTCCGTGCACTTGGTTTTATCATCGTTAATCCTGGTAAGTCAGATGAGTAGTATAAAACTGTTGCATCCCATTTTGGTGGGGTTGAGTGTTTTTCTGGATTTCCTAAAAGTAGAAACGGCAATCTATAAACAGTTAGCCACAGGAGTTTAATGTCAAGATCTATAGTATAAATGGAGGAATGAGAACAATATTAACTGCTTATGAAACTGATCGTTTTATTTACATGTTACAGTCCGAACGTGCATCATTACAATGTAGAGAATATAATTTCTTATTGCTGTTTGTGAACACAGCTTGTTTGTTGTTGCAGTAAACAAATTGTCTCTTATTCTGTAATTCATTGTGTGTCTACTTCATCTGTGTGACTACTAAAAATAGACAGAGTATTAAAGTCTGGGTAAGTAGAATGGGTGATAAATCTACTTTCGTGCGTTGAGCAGCTTACTGAGAAAGTTGCTCTTCGAGCAGAGACGGGTTAACCCAAAGAGAAAGAAAGCTATTTGGCTTCACGTATTTATATTCTTCGTATGGAAAACAAAGAAGTTTTCTTCTGTATATGACTTCAGAAAGATAATGACTTCAGAAAGATAAAGAGGTCCTGTATATGACTTCAGAAAGACCTATATATGACTTCAGAAAGATAAAGAGGTCAGCTTATTCTAATAAATTTCTTAGTGCAAAAAGCGAGAACAATTAGCCGAGGACTTATTTGTAAATTGCGGATTCGATTTCGTATCCTGGCTTAAATATTTAGTTGTTGTTAACAAGAAGGAACTACGTGGTGTACTATTGAAGTTCAACAAAATCGCTGGTGTCTTAGCAATCATTCTTCAGTAGCGTTGCTAGATAGGAATACGATGGGAGCGGTCCGCCCCCGGGTGATGCTTTTAAGAGGAGTCTGATGTATAAGTCTGTAAAGGAAACAAGTGGGGCAGTAGACACAAATGCTACCACGGATGACACACTCAAGCTACCGTACTACCACGGGCGGCACACATTCAAGCTTCCGTACTGCCATTCTTACTATATCATGTTTTCCAAAACCCTTTTTAAGAATGCCTTTGTTCTTGTTCTTGTTTCAACCATGGCTGTCTCTACGTGGTTATTTGTGCTGTTTACTTTGTAAAACAGTAAGGGGAGAAGGTTGCTAGCACATAACCCCCTAGCCATATTTTTCCCATCCACATCTTTACCATATGGGGCCTAACAAAATCCGCAAATCTATCTAATTACTTGTCTCCTTCTAAAACCAGGCATAACTTGGCGATCGGTCGACTTGCAAAACCGTTTCTCGTCTTGAGTTTACTTGGTAGAGTGTGTTAGCTAAATTGACAACAAGGTCAAGGTGAGCTCTGATTGGCCGTATGCAAATGATTTTATTGCTGGGGTCCGGAACTCGCGTAGGAAAAAATTCATCGCGTACTGCCCGTGGTAATCCTAGTGTTTGCATACCATCACCTCTTATACAAGCTTAAGAAACAGACCTAGAATTGCTATAAAAGAATCACGTGAGGCAAACTGACCACATTACACAACTTCACCCAGCTATACTACAGCAGAAAACAGGGTTAAGTTGCATTTTGATCTGATATGAATTCAGTCAATTGATAAAAATGTTTTCTTTTATTGATAATAGATTGTTTTTTGTTTTTATCTGAGTATAATTTATGGCGAAGTATAACTTATGGCGAAGGCGCATGGCTCAATGGTTAGATCGTCGAGCTTACGATCGTGAGGTTGTGAGTTCGAATCCCAGACCGGGCTGCGTATTGTGTTCTTGAGCAAGATACTTTATTTCACGTTGCTCCAGTTCACTCAGCTGTAGAAATGAGTTGCGACGTCACTGGTGCCAAGTTGTATCGGTCTTTGCCTTTCCCTTGGATAACACTGGTGGCATGGAGAGGTGAGGCTGGTATGCATGGGCGACTGCTGGTCTTCCATAAACAATCTTGCCCAGACTTGTGCCTGGGAGGGTAACTTTCTAGG
>NC_043002.1:53189900-53202400 GCF_006345805.1 Octopus sinensis | reverse complement strand
AAGTTTTTAAAATAGATGACAGTTAAAGCAATAAAACGCAGTAAATTGGGGAGCAGCAATTTAGATGTCATAAGACTGTTATTAAATTTGTTTAGGCTATCGAGATTTAGGTGAAAGTAAACAAGTTTATGATAAATGACCATAAAAGAGTATTCGCTAAACTAGAAACGGTAGGGAATATTTTAAATGTTAGAAGAATATTAAATTTGTTTAACCAACCTTAGTTTGGTTGCGAAAGGTTAAACTGGGGTAAGTAGCTCTATAATAGTTTCCTTTAAACAAGGGAACATTAACATTTGGTTTCGGTAATGAAATATTATACGAAATGAGTAAGAAATCTTTAGAAGTTAGAAGAATATTATTAAATGTGTTTGATTTGAAAGTGTTTGACCAAGTAATAGTGTGCGTTAGACGAAAAATTGGTGAGAAACTTTTAGAAGTCTGAATAGTATTGCTAAATTAGTTTGGGTAAATTACCATATAATAGTATTCATTCCAGGCGCAGGCATAGCTGTGAAGTCAAGGAACTCGTTTTGTAGCCGCGTGGTTTCGGGTTCAATCCCACTGCACGGTACTTTGGTCATGTGTCTTCTACAAAAGCACCGGGTCGACCAATACCTTGTGAATATGTAGAAACTCTGTCGTGTGTGTCTGTGTGTATGTGTGAGTATATATGAGAGAGAGAGAGTGTGTGTGTGTATGTGTGTGTGTGTGTGTTTGTGATTGTGTCTGTCGACTACCACTGTTTGACAACTGGTATTGGTTTGTTTATTGGCCGATGGAATAGGAACCAAACTTGTAAATAAGTCCTGGGGACAAGTTGTTCAACTAAACCCTTCAAGGCGGAGCCTCGGTTTGGCTGCAGTCCAATGACTGAAACAAGTATTAAAAAAAAGGCGATTAAAGAATGTGGGTTCTGAACTTTGATAGCTATTTCTTTATTACCCACAAGGGGCTAAACATAGAGGGGACAAACAAGGACAGACATAGGTATTAAGTCGATTATATCGACCCCAGTGCGTAACTGGTACTTAATTTATCGACCCCCAAAAGGATGAAAGGCAAAGTCGACCTCGGCAGAATTTGAACTCACAACGTAACGGCAGACGAAATACCTATTTCTTTATTACCCACAAGGGGTTAAACATAGAGGGGACAAACAAGGACAGACATAGGTATTAAGTCGATTACATCGACCCCAGTGCGTAACTGGTACTTAATTTATCGACCCCGAAAGGGATGAAAGGCAAAGTCGACCTCGGCAGAATTTGAACTCACAACGTAACGGCAGACGAAATACCGCTAAGCATTTCGCCCGGCTTGCTAACGATTCTGCCAGCGGCCAAAACGCTACTGCTGTCGCCGTCTAATAACCATGGTCACTAATAGTCTTTCTTCTCCCATCTCCTCCATGATCGAATCATTAATCTTACAAGGCCGCCCAACTGATCCGCAGAGTTCGCCTGTTGCATGTCATCTCGAACGCTTCTTCAATCGCTTGGTGTCGGCCGCTCTTACTGTCCCTGCTTCACACTAACGGCAACGTTACTGGCCTGAATGGCAAAGATTCTTTTCTTTTCTTTTCTTTTCTTTTCTTTCTTTCTTTTTCCAGGAGTTTCAGCTTGATACTTTTATTGAGGGTGCACTCACTCAATATCACTCTCTTTTACTCTTTTACTTGTTTCAGTCATTTGACTGCGGCCATGCTGGAGCACCGCCTTTAATCGAGCGACTTTGACCCCGGGACTTATTCTTTTGTAAGCCCAGTACTTATTCTATCGGTTTCTTTTGCCGAACCGCTAAGTAACGGGGTTGTCAAGCAATGCTAGGGAGACAAACGCAGACACACAAACACACAGACGTATATATATATATATATATATATATATATATATATATATATATATATATACATATACATATATACGACGGGCTTCTTTCAGTTTCCGTCTACCAAATCCACTGACAAGGCTTTGGTCGGCCCGAGGCTATAGTAGAAGAGACTTGCCCAAGGTGCCACGCAGTGGGACTGAACCCGGAACCATGTAGTTGGTAAACAAGCTACTTACCACACAGCCACTCCTGCGACTTGAGAAATCTTTAAAGCTGCACTTAGTCTTTCCGTAATTTCCTAGGTGCAGCCTAGTGTTTCGCCAACAATTGAAACAAGTACTTAGATTTGTCAACCTGAGCTATATTAATCCCTTAGTATCATGTGGTAAGTTGCTCTGGTTCCATCGTAGTTGTCATGATCACGTTTTGAGGGTTTTGTTTTCTTTCTTTTTGAGTCGATCTTTACCTGAAACTCACTTGAAACGCGACTAACTTTATCAATTCAAATCTGAATTGCAACCGATCCATTTAAGATCATTCACTAACTTGCAAATCACCTCCTCTGAGTACAGTTCAAAGCAGATGGCGGAAACAAGGCATTCTAACCAAACTCTTTTTTTTCCTGATACTAAGCCAATCCGTAAGTTCAGGCTACACTCTAACATAGAAAAGTACCGGTATGTCAAATAACATATCTTTCCACCTCTGACAATATATCATAACAAAGTAAATGGCAATTAAGACCAGATTCGCCTGAAAATGGGTGATAATCTCTCGACTCAAGTATTCTCAAAAATTGACACTCCATTGAGGAAAAGGACAAGCTTATTGTTTGGTGATAATAGACGGGTAATCGACATCAGCACAGCAATTGTCCGACCTTATCTCCAGTAGTCAAAGGATTTATAGGAAACAGAGCAGAAAGCAGTTATGGACTAAGTAATTTGCATAGACAAAAGTCAGCAAAGAGAAATACAATACTACGAAAATTCTTCATTTATTAAAACCATCTTCCACTCTAACAGCTACCTGGTGGTCTGTGCATCTAGTAATAGTGTAGATTAATGTTTGCTGCTCTCTAGCCGGATATAACTGGACGGGAGTTTTAATCTCAATAGTCTGGCAAGACTCCGACAAATGCGATCATAAAACCTCACTGCCTGCGAGTGCTTACGAGGAGGCGAAGGTTAATGGAAGAGCTGGAAGAGAATTCGCGGCCCATCGACCCTATTCAACCACAAAAGAGCGTGAGGACACAACAAATGGATAAAACGATGGACGGTGACCCTGAACTCTCATTGAGCTATAAGAGATGAGCCAACCACAGGAACCTTTGGATGAAATGTTAGCTCTTCTTTATACTTTTCCCCCCACACATACCTTTTGACATAAAACCCTTCTGCTGAGCTAACTTAATCTTGCTTCTACCGTGGTTAAAGACATATTGACCCAAAGCTTGAAGCTAGAAAGATCCACAATGATATAAGTAGGGGAACCTATTAGCAGCATTGACCTAAAACGCTCAGTATGAATATGATACACCTATAATATCCTGCCAAGTGAGGACGACGACGACGACGACGATGATGATGATGATGATGATGATGATGATGGTGTGTGTATATATGTAATTATATTAGCATAGCTAATTATAAATAGAGGGTATGAAGTTAAGTACTGTTTGGAATGTACTCTCTTAAAAATGCACTTAAAATATATGTAAAAATATATATAAAAGTGCATGTCTAAATATAGCAGAAATGTTACAGAGATGAGGACATCCGTTAACAGATGTATATGATGTGTGGGTAAGGGTGCCAGAATGTGTATAAAATAGTTAAGTAAAAGAAATACAGAATAATAAATAGAAGTATGGAAACAATCACGATTAAGTCAGGTATATATGGGTTTCATTAGTAAAAGCAGAGGCAAGATTAAGAAGCTTCTATTATCTAAAGATAGATGTGGGAAGAAAATAACCCAGAGAGTACAGAGTAGAGCTAGCATTTTGTCTTGATTTTTCCTTTTCGTATTCATCGAAATCGATGTAGGCAAAACAATTCATATAAAAATCTTCTGACTTCGTAAAGTTTCTGCTCCATTTTTAGTGGGTATGGGCGCAGGCGTGGCTGAGTGGTTGAAAAGCTTCTCAACTACGTGGTCATGGATTCAGTCCCACTGCGTGGAATCTTGAGGGAAGTGTCTTCTGCTATAGCACCGAGTCCGACCAAAGTCTTGAGAGTGGATTTAGTAAACGGAAACCGAAAGAAACCCATCCTATATATATATGTGTGTGTGTGTGTGTATGTACATATGTATGCATGTATATATGTATGCATGTGTGTGCGCGCTCGCGCGTGTGCGTGCATGCGTGTGTGTGTGTGATGTCTTTGAACGCCACTACCGTTTGAAAACAAGTGTTGGTTTGTTTAACGTAGCGGTTCAGTAAAAGAGGTAAATAGAATAAGTACTAGGTTTTTAAAAAGTACTGGGGTTCGATTTGATCGACTAAATCCTTCAAAGGAATGCCCCAGCATGGCAGCAGTCTAATGATTAAAAGCAAGCAAGTGATATTGATAAACGGTGATTCTATGCTGCGCTGGGGAAACATTTATAGAATCGATTTACCTCTTGTGAGAGGTTATATGAACTCGACTAATGATAACTAATCAACGAAATTTATTAGTGCTCCCGAATGTATATGAAGCTTCAATCCTTAGTTCGAAAACATACAAACTTAAATCATACAATATGTAATTATGTAACTGATGCCACTCCCTATAATTACTGGTCTTATGCCAAAATTTGAAACCATTATTAATACTACCATCGTAAAGATACATTTCAGTCATAAATGATCTTGGGAGTGCACCGAGAAATTTCCCCTCCGAGGCACAAGTCCGGGCAAGGTTGCTTATGGAAGACCACCAGTCTGATGGAAGACCATGACTGCCCTCCCCTCTCCACACCACCGATGTTATCCAAGGGAAAGAAAAGGCTGATACTGCTTGGCACCAATGATAATACAACTCATTTCTACAGCTGAGTGAGCTGGCAGCAACGGGAAATAGTGTCTTGCTCAAAAAATAAAGTGTCTCGCTCAACACACAGCCCGGTCCGGGAATCGAACTCAGTACCTCATGTTTGTGAGCCCGACGTTAATTAATTTATTGTGATGTTATTATCAAGTTTGTGAAGGCCGCTAGATCACAGGTTCGATTTCTGGACCGAGCGGCACGTTGTATTCTTCAGCAAAACACTTCATTACGCGTTGTTTTGCGACCATTTCGACATCTGACGTGTGTCACACTTGTGCACCTATACAGGCAATGTCGATTTGATGTAGTGAGAGAGCAAATGTACGACACATACATTTGATCACTATAAACAAATCATTTGGGCAGAACGTTCGGCAAAAACTGAACACTCATACTTCGTCTTCGACAGGAGATTCCATCGCATCATTATCAGGTTTATAGCGTCGAGCTGGCAGAATCGTTAGCAAGCCGGACAAAATGCTTAGCGGCGTTTCTTCCGGCTTTACGTTCTGAGTTCAAATGTCACCGAAGTCGACTTTGGTCTTAATCCTTTTGAAATCGATACCATAAGTACCAGTTGAGTATTTGGGATCAATGTAATCGACTAGCCCCTTACCCTAAAATTTCAGGCTTTGTGCGTACATTGGAAAGGATATTATTATCAAGTTTGTAAAGGCAGCACAGATGGTAACGCGCTGAGTAAAAATAAATTTTGTTGATAAATAACCAAGTTTAGATCCTGCCTGTATCTCATCGTTGATCTACAGGAAATATTTACGATATTCAGCTCGATAGACAACAGCTACTCCAACACATCATCGGTGTGTGTGTGTGAGCACAAATTATATTAAGCAATATATTTATACAGGGTCAAGGTATCACAATCATCGGTGTACACTAAAATCCAAGCAACGTATTAGGCAGACTGTAACAACGACAGTACTTTTTCGTTTTTTTTTTTTTTTTATTAATAAGACTCCGCCGGTTACGACGACGAGGGTCCCAGCTGATACGATCAACGGAACAGCTTGCTCGTGAAATTAACGTGTAAATAGCTGAGCATTCCACAGACACGTGTACCCTTAACGTAGTTCTCGGGGATAATCAGCGTGACACAGAGAGTGACAAGGCTGACCCTTTGAAATACAAGTATAACTCATTTTTGCCAGCTGAGTGGACTGGAGCAACGTGAAATAAAGTGTCTTGCTCAAGGACACAACGCGTCGCCGGGAATCGAACTCACAACCTTACGATCATGAGCCGAATGCCCTAACCACTAAGCCACGCGCCCTCACTTTTTTTTATTTATTACCTATTAACAGGCGTACATCGAAATCTTTAAGACAAATACAACACGTTCAGTCAATACACAACGCTAGTACTTTTTCCTCAGTATGACAGTTGTTATTCCAACTCCATTTCAGATCACATGTAAATCACGAGTTTATCATGCATGCAGACCCACCCCCATTTCAGCTAATCAGAGTTCAGTTCTAGAATTTTCTTTAAACAGAGACAGTTAGCGCGCAAATAAGATTGAATTTGGATTTCGGTGCGTTCGGTCCCAGGTGAATTCCTCTCGCTAATAGCTGTTTTCACAGCTGCATACTCATACCAGCATGAATTTCCTAAAAGCTGTTTTCACAGCTCTGTACCCAACTTGTAGATGTATGAAGAATCAACGTAGCCATTGATCAACCTAATCATCAATTATCTGTTGAGGATCTCTAGCACTTGTAAAACACTCTGTCTGTATTTCATGAAACCTTGTAAAAATGTAGCAATAAATGTATATAAATTGACACCAAATCTTTGTCATAAACAACGCTACAGGATTATTTGGCCTTTTCCCTAAATTTTGTTTGTCTTCCCAACGATACCTATTTCTTTACTACCCACAAGGGGCTAAACACAGAGAGGACAAACAAGGACAGACAAACGGATTAAGTCGATTAGATCGACCCCAGTGCGTAAGTAGTACTTATTTAATCGACCCCGAAAGGATGAAAAGCAAAGTCGACCTCGGCGGAATTTGAACTCAGAACGTAGCGGCAGACGAAATACTGCTAAGCATTTCGCCCGGCGTGCTAACGTTTCTGCCAGCTACTTGACAATGTTGCTATTTTTCTGAGTTATAATGTTTAACTCACCCTTTCCTTTACTTCTTCATTCATTCGATTAAATCTTAGTATCTTCAAGTTTAAAGAATGCTTTTAGGTAGCCATTTACCAAAGTTTGACCCCTTTCAATCAAACCAAGGTAAGCTAAACAAATTTAATTATAAGCTTCTGACATATTTTTCATTAATTTTTAGTTTAACGAATAATATTTTATTATCATTTAGCCTTACCTGTTTGCTTTCACTTAAGCTACGGTAGACTAAACAAATTTAATAAAAACTCTTTCGAAATCTAAATGTTCCTTTCGCATTTCGCTTAGTTTACAACTTTTCGTTTACTTACTCTATTAGATATTTTAAAACTAAAGCGTAATATATTGATTGACAGACTCGTAGCCTCAGGATTGTTAACGCTAGATACATTAATATAATTTACTTTTCCCCTTTCCATCATCCGAAAACTGTTCATATTCTTTTCAATTTCAAATATATAACCTATCTATTTGCCTTTAGCTTCTATGCTAATGTAGAATTTAATGGTTTTAATTATACACTTCACCTCTTTTCCACCTCTATTTCTATTGTCGTTCCCGCTCAGTTTCCCTTTTTAATTTCTTTCTTTTTTACTATCGATCATTAAACACATCCCTCGACTATCGCGGGTGTTACGTTCCAAACACCCCTGCGATAGGTGAAAATCCGCGAAATAGAAACAGCACTTTTTATATATATTTTCTATTATTGTAATTTGTATTTCATTATTTTTATATATTTAAGCTTTTATAAACCCTCCCCACACCCTTAAGAGTACCCGTGTCTCTCTTTTATATTTTTGCAGGTAAGGAGCATAGTGATGGGCAGTTGCTGGCACTGCTTTTTTATTCTGTGTAAGGAAGTTTTTATAAACTTCCATGGCTCCGTCGATTGCATTTCTGAACTGCAACGCACGAATCATATGGGGATTCCAATCTTCTCTGAAGTTTTTTTTGCCGTCTTTGCTAGAGCTGAGAGGCTTTCTAGTGATAGGCCGACTTCTTCTTCTTCTTCCTCTAGATCCTCTTGTTCTTCTACTTCTTCCTCACTTGCTGATTTCTCTGATAGAGATGTATGGAGATCTCTATCAGATCTTCATGGTCCTCGATCAGGTTGTTAACGTCCTCGGTAGTCATATCGGTGAAGCCATCTCCTCTTAGCAATTTTGTCAGCATCACTGCCTTATCTACTGCAGAGTGATGGATTTTGTCAAGAGAGAATCCTTTATAGTTGGGGACCGCTTCTGGCCACAATTTCTTCCAGACGGCATTCAAAGTTTCGTTCTTCATCTCTTTTATGGCCTTCTGAATATTTATATTTTGGAGACACGTTACAATGGTGTACCCACACCAGTGCTCCTTCAGCGAGAAGTTATCATCTGAGTCCATAGTCTCGGCAAGGGGTTGCAGGGAGCTTCGCGCATAGAACGTCTTAAAAGAAAGAATAATGCCTTGATCCATGAGCTGGATCAGTGAATTCGAGTTGTACGCCCTCATACGACAGGCCGAGCGCGTGACCTCCAGCATTGTCCATAAGGAGAAGCACTTTGAATTCCTGTCCTTTTTCGGCGAGATAAACTTTGACTTCGGGGATGATGCACTGGTGAAACCAATCTGATGTCAGTGGTTTCGCTATCCATACCTTCAGGTTGTGCATCCAATGCACTGGCAGCAGCTTATTTTTGTTTTTCATGGCCCTTAGGTTTTTGGACTTATAAATAAGGCCTGGCTTTATCCTAAAGCCTGCAGCATTTCCATACATTATAATTGTGACGTGATCTTTGTGCGCCTTAAATCCAAGGGCTCTGGTCTCCTCCTTCATAATGAAAGACCGTGATGGCATCCGTTTCCAAAAGACGTCAGTCTTATCTATACTGAAAACTTGTTCACGCGAATATCCCCCTTCCTTAACAATGGTCTTAACGTCTCGTTCACATATTCCTCAGCGACGAGTTTGACAGCAGAGGTAGCTTCTCCATACAGGAACACACTCTTAAGGTTGAACTTCCTTTGAAATTTATCAAACCAGCATATATATATATATATATTTCTTTACTACCCACAAGGGGCTATACACAGAGGGGACAAACAAGGACAGACAAAGGGATTAAGTCGATTACATCGATCCCAGTGCGTAACTGGTACTTAATTTATCGACCTCGAAAGGATGAAAGGCAAAGTCGACCTCGGCGGAATTTGAACTCGGAACGTAGCGGCAGACGAAATACGGCTATGCATTTCGCCCGGCGTGCTAACGTTTCTGCCAGCTCGCCGCCTTACATATGCGTGTATATATGTATATGTGTGTGTACATGTATATGTATGTATATTCAAGGAGAGAGAGAAGGGAGAGAGAAGAGAGAGAGGGGAGACAGATAGACAGGCAGACAGAGAAACAGAGAGTCAACAGATGAGATCCAGAGATGCTCAATATAGAAAACACTTTGAAGTGCTCAAATGATTTAAACTTACAGTCCGAAATCTTTACCGAGGAACTGAGTCAGCGGGGAAAAGGTTGGTTAAAAGAAGAATCCAGGTGAACAGATATGGAGATAATGATGCAAATAAGCAAATAAAACCGTTTGGGTAAGACATACAAAATATACATACATATATACTTGTAAACAGAGAGAAAACAAAGACTGAAAATATTCAGACGATGAATGTTCATGAGTACACATATAAATGTTTATATATTAACAGAGCAAAATTACTTACTGTACAAAAACACGGAATATTAAGGTGAGAAGGTATAGTTTTACAGGTCCGACAGCTGTTTCTGGGGGCTCGGAATTACTTCATAATGTTGGCAGACGTTCGCAAAAAGTCAAGGATATAAACATTAGGTTGATCCGATCCCCGTCTTCAGACTGGAGAGATGAATATCTAACATTTCAAATCGCAATGCAGGGAAATTTAAAGGTAGATTGGGCAAAGAGGGGGGCAAACAGAAGTAAATGGAAGGAAGAAGTAGGTAACTCGATGGAGATGAGGGGAGTGTTGAAGCAAGGAAGAGAAAGAAGAGATACGATCGTCAGTTCAGGTGGAGGGAGGTGGTGGGTGATCAAGGTATTGAGAGTAGGAGTGGAAAGTTCGGAAATAAGTGGTAGGAGTAGGATGGGTAGTATTGTATATAGTGGTCGTTGTTGTTGTTGGGTTTGGCAGCAGATGTTAATTGTTTGGAGGGTACCCAAAAGTAAGCGGGAACGACCTCTGTGGGACAAGCCCGTTATAGTTCAGACTTCCGCCGCTAGAAGACACTTGATGCGACCCACAGGCATCGGTCTGCCGACCGACGTTGTTCAGTGGGGGGTTATACTTCCACGTGATGCGTCTTTGTTTTGCAGTGCTTCTCCTCTGTTCGTCGATTTTTGCGATTGCTGAAACGAAGAAACAGCATGCTTCCGTGAAATTTTGTTTTCTGCTGGGGAAAACGACAGCCGAAACAGTTGTGATGCTTTAAACAGCTTACAAGGACGTTATCATAAGCAAAAAAAGACAGGTTTATAAGTGATTTTCACGCTTTAGGAATGGTCACTTGTCGTTTGGGGACCAACCTTGTTCAGGGCGACCGTCGACTTCCCGAGCGAATGAAAACATCATGAAAATTCATGAATTGTTCTTGGAGGGCCGTCACCGAACAATCGGTGAACTTGTTGATATGACTGGTGTGTCCTGAAGCTCCTGCCTATGAATTTTGAGAGAGAAATTGGGCATGAAAATAGTTGCAGCAAAATTTGTGCCTCGCTTGTGCCTGTCGTGAACTGAAAAAACAGGTGGAAGTTGATCCAGACCTTTTTACGAAGGTCATCACTGGTGACGAAAGCTGGTGCTACGGAATTTGCAAATGCGAAAGAGGTGAAGAAAAAAAAAAAAGACGGAGGCGTTAAAAGGTATCACTTCACAAGAGTTCCAGCACTGCTTCGAATAATGGAAAACGCACCTGGACCGATGCATTGCTTCAAATAGATAATACTTTGAAGGCGATAAAAGTGTAAACATGTAAAACTAAGTGAATAAAATAATATTACAAAGTTCCAGATTCTTTTGGGTACCCACCCCGTACACTATTGGTTGCATATCTTTGACTTTTTGCGAACAATTTCTACCAACATTATGAAGTAATTCCGAGCCCCTAGAAACAGCTGTCAGACCTGTAACACTACAGCTTCACCACTTAATTTTCTGTCTTTGTCCCGTGTCAGTTTGCTCTGTTACAAAATATCTATATATTTATACATGAATATTCGTCTCCAGTTTTTGTTTTCTCTCTATCTGCATGTATATGTTTGTATATTTTGAAGACCAGGCGGTTTTATTTGTTTATTTGTATCATTATCGCTTTCTCTCTCTCTCTTTCATTATGTGTGTATGTGTGTACGTATGTATGTCTGTAGGTAGATCAGAAACGTTAGCACGCCGAAATGCTTAGCGATATTTCGTCTGCCGTTACGTTCTGAGTTCAAATTCTGCCGAGGTCGACTTTGCCTTTCATCCTTTCGGGGTCGATAAATTAAGTACCAGTTACGCACTGGGGTCGATGTAATCGACTTAATACCTATGTCTGTCCTTGTTTGTCCCCTCTATGTTTAGCCCCTTGTGGGTAATAAAGAAATAGGTATGTCTGTCTGTCTGTCTATCTATCTACATACATATATATGCATATAAGTGTATATATTTGAGTGTATGTATGTATGTATGTATGTATGTAGGTAGGTAGGTAGGTAGTTATGTGTATTTGTCTATTTATTTATTTATATACATATTTGTGCGTGTGTGTGTGTGGTGTGTGTGTGTGTGTGTGTGTGTGTGTGTGTTTGTGTGTAAAGAAATAGAGAAAAGCTCTGACGAGGAGATATCAAGTCAGCCTTTCGTTGTTAGTGACTTAACACTGAATGGAGCAACGATTGTCCGCCTCTTAACATTACAACATGCGAGTGAGTAACAGTACACAGTGTGTATGTTATGAATTGGTCCACTGCGGAAACAGTTTTTCTTTCTTTCCTGTGTATGGTATGGAAAGCGAAGAATTTGCCGCACTGTACAAAATAACTGAATCTTGTTTTCTAAATTTATGACTTTTTTCAGTTATGTAGCTATTCCGTTTTCAGTAGCTTTCTATGAATAGTGAATGAATATATTTATGAATGAAAGAATGAAGAATGAATGGGTGAATGAATATATTTTTGAATGAAGGAAGAATGAATGAATGACGAGAAGATGTGATGTTAGTGTAGTAGTTTTGATCAATTACAACCATGCTGCAGGCTAATGATTTCGACTAGATTTTAATATTGCACCACGGCTCCCTGCAATGGAGCCGTATCTATGCTAGAAAGATAATGAATCTTTAATTTGACAAATCCATAAGTCTGTAATATATTAAACTACAGATTTCATCGTTTTCTTTTTGTTTTCTGTTCACGTATGAGTTTTAGACCAGTCAAGTAGCTAAAGAATGTGCCGTCGGGGACAACT
>NC_043002.1:53154900-53187400 GCF_006345805.1 Octopus sinensis | reverse complement strand
TATCTTGGCTACCGAATAATTGTCACATATTACATTTACAGATAAATTCCTCTATTTTCATAATATCGAGGTCTCTTTCTTTCCTTTGTTATCTTACCGTTTTTACCAATATATATATATTTTTCCTCTTTTACTTGTTTCAGTCATTTGACTGCGGCTATGCTTGGATCACCGCCTTTAGTCGAACAAATCGACCCCGGGACTTATTCTTTGTAAGCCCAGTACTTATTCTATCGGTCTCTTTTGCCGAACCGCTAAATGACGGGGATGTAAACACACCAGCATCGGTTGTCAAGCAATGCTAAGGGGACAAACACAGACACACAAACACATACACATATATATATATACATATATACGACAGGCTTCTTTCAGTTTCCGTCTACCAAATCCACTCACAAGGCATTGGTCGGCCCGGGGCTATAGCAGAAGACACTTGCCCAAGATGCCACGCAGTGGGACTGAACATACATACGCGCGTTTCAAAGGACAATACAAATATGTAAGAAAAAATTATAACCATAGTAATTATAATTAAATTTATGCATTGTCATTTTCATCAGTGTGAAGAATTTTTGTAAGGACATCAAAAAAGGTTTAATAAAATAAAGTAAATTAAAATAAGATACAATAAGGGAGAATACAAGTGGGATGATAGGGAAAAAATCGGATATTTGTAAGCAAGTTTTAAAAGGGGAAAATAACAGTAATAATAATAGTAAGAGAGACGAAAGGGGAAAAAAGACAGACATATCAATGTGTATACACGTCTATATGTGCGGTGAACTATAAAAATAAGAATGAAAATCTAACGGGTATGTTTTAAAAAAACGGTAACAGGTCGAGACAAAGTATAATAAACAGGGCTACGTGTGTATAGCAGGTGGACTAGTAGAAAAAAAACCATAGAGAGTTATACATATACATATTAATATTGAAAAACGAAAAAAATATATGTACAGGAGGCTAAAAAGTGATAGGCAAAACTACATTTGAAAAAAGTTACAATATTAAAGTAAAAATGTACATACATACAGAGAAAAAAAAAACAAAGACAATTTAACAAGGAAAAAAACATCGATGAGACAAGACTGGCCAGAGAAATTCAAGATAGTTACCTTACTTAAAAACTAGCCCGGGTAGTGAGGACAATCAGAAAAAAGTAGGAACTCTTTCATTTCTTGAATTTAAGATAGAACCGTTCATTTTCATAATTATATAAGACTCTTCAAGGCATAAAAAATACGTTCTATTTCTAATCCTATAAGAGGGGGCAGAAGAAACAATATTCTAAGAAATTGAGAAATTTTAGTTGTCTTTTTAAAGTTGCCATACGTTTTTTTTAGATAAACTAGTACTACATTCTTTCTGAGGATCATTAATAGATGATTTATGATTATTCAGACATAATTTAAGAGGGGGTCTGCGTGCAACCCATATAATGAATCCTAGGGAGATTATATGTTGTGATAGTAGCTTTATACACAACATTTTTCATTTTACAATTACCTTTAATCTCAAAGGTGTTAGGGTTCCTACACTTACAATTGTTACTAATATTAGGTGTATAATTGTTATGTGTATGTGTGTTGATTGAGGAAGAGTTTGTGTGAGTATGGGAATCGTTGGTAGAAGAAACAGAACTATTTGAACAATTGGGGCTAGTATAAGTATTAGAGGGGATATATATATATTATGGTTTTCTCGATAGGAAGAGGCTGCATTCATAACTTTTTCAGGTTTACCAACACTGATGAGATAAACATTCACGATAAACAGAAGGAATATCTGAGGTTTTACTCTATGGTGAAATAGGATTGGAAAAGAATGTAAAGGGCAATATCATAGCGCGGATTTTGGCCGTTCCCTTCGACAAAAGCAAACCCGTATATAAAGTCGATATCCTGTATGGTCCGCATACCCACGCTACACCACAGGTATGTGTGAAAATATGAAAATAATGGATAACACAGTGATGTAGCTAGAGTGTGTGCCGCTAGGGACAGCCCTTGAATTTGCCGTTCCTCTCCCACCGGTTCCCAAGCCTAAATGGGCTGGTATAGTAGACTCAAAAGTACCACCTCTAAAAACGTTCTTCGGGACGGGCTGCCCTTCGTCCATCTACTCTGGGGTGACGAATGATGAAAAACAAGAAAGGCTTTGATGAAGGCGACATATAACCAACTTGCGCTGAGGGCCAGAGGCCTCTGCAGAAAAATCATAAATTTGATCTCACAAAACTGTGACAGACCTTCTTCATAATCTATACATTACAAAACAGACAAAAACCATCGCATTTTTTTTTTTGTGTGATTTAGTCGAGCGCCAACACAAGAGAAGAGAACAGGTTGCTCAATACACCTCCTTAAATAGATGTTGCCCACGAATGCCTCGCTGTGGTCTCTCGCATGGCAAACATGGTTGTAGGCGAGATCTCATGTGTCACGCTACAGGAGCTTCCCCCTGAGAACGCCAGTGCGAAAATTAGAATGATTGGAACATGCACAAGAAAGCAAAGATGGCCACCGATCACAAACAACAAGATGTGGTACAAAATTTAATACAAAATGTGAAATTGAGAAAAAAATAATCATAAGCAATATAAAAGGAGCATGCACAAATTATTTATTTTTACAGAGTTCAATGACAAGGCATTGGTATCGTTCAGCACGCGAGAAACAATTGTCTGTCACAGGAAGAAAAATGAAAAAAAGTTAGATGTAAATAGTTCTAGTGAGTTTTTTGGGCCAATGCACAGTGCGGTCTGTCCTGGTGACATAGGGTTTGTTCGTGTTAGGTAGTGGCGATGAAGTTGGAGGTGTAGGTGATGGTGTGGTCAGAGGTGCATGTGCAGGTTGTTGTAAAGGATCAGAGGTAGGCGTGTTTGGGATGTCATCGAAGGGCGTGGACACCTCAAAATGTGCCCTTTTAAGCCTGTCGACCGACACGGTCTCTGCCTGACCATTGATGTCGAGACTAAAAGTTTTGGGTGTGCGCGATGGCACATGGAATGGTCCCTTATAAGGAGAAACGAGAGGTCCCTTCACAGAATCATCCCGGACAAAAACGTGAGTCCATTTGTCAATGTCCGGTGGGACGTGAGAGTGAATAGACTGGTCACGCGGATGCAAGGGTGGAGACTTGAGAAATACGAGCGAAGTCTGGTGACATACGACGTTGGATCAGGACGCGATGAATTGTCTGGCGCTAACATTGTGCTGGAGAGTGCCAGGATGGTACCGTAAAGGAGTTCAGCAGAGGAGAAACCTAAGTCTGCTTTAACAGCAGTGCGACAGCCAAGAAGAACAATAGGCAGGAATTCTGTCCAAGACAGTGGATCAGGAGTGGCGTGTAGAGCAGCCTTCAGTTGCCTGTGAAAACGTTTAACCACGTTTGTCAGGTCCACTTCCTTTTTTTTTTTTTTGTTACTTCTGTCACTTCCGCAAAACTTTTCTTCCTTAAGCACTTGTCCATTCTATCACCTGCTCGAGTTCCTCCTCCTCCGAGGACAATTCGGACCCACTAAGGTCCGAATAGAACATGTTTCTTACTGTTGACATTGCTGACGTCTCCTTAAGGCGGAGAGAAAGCACAACCAGCAAACCGCTGCAAAGCAGCACAAGACAGTCGACTACTCCTCATACAATCGACTAACACACCAGCACGATGCGAACGCAAGAGAAAGAAAAACGAAAATGGCGAATGCCAAAGCGAGAGAAGAGAACGGGTTCCTCAATACACCCCCTTATATAGATGTTGCCCACGAGAGCCTCGCTGTGGTCTCGCGCATGGCAAACAAGGTTGTAGGCGAGATCTCGCTCTTGTCTCGGACCTGGCAATGGTCGCCGGTGAGATCTCGTACAAAATGGCGCTGGCTTCTTGTGTCACGCTACACATGTTCGCAACATGAAACTTGACCCACAGTTCATTCTATTCGGATTGAGAAAAAACACATATACTGATAGCATCTTTGACTTCGTTTATATATTTGTTGTGCAAGATTTTTTATGTGAAGTCGTGTGTTGAAACAGATATTGTTATATTTCTGAATGGTCATTTTGCCAGTTTAGACAACAACATAGAAATTAAAATATTGTCCACACATAGAACAGATGCAACAATAAGACAAATTACAGAAGCTACACACATAATAGAAAATAAACCTAGCCTGAATAGAAAACTAGAATGGAACACTAGCACACACCACAACATATGACGGTAGAGGATCCCGAAAACATAATAAATACACAGATAACTAAATAAATAGAAATAAATAATTATATTATTTTTTGTTTTGATTTATTATTATTATTACTAGTATTGTTGTTATACATACATACATACATACATACAAGCATATGTAATGATAATAATAAAGGGATGTAAACACATGAACAAAATAAGAATAAACAAAAACAACAACAACAAAAACGCACATAAAGATATAAGCATGCGCAAATGAAGACATACAATAGAAATACAAAATGGCTGACGGTTAGTAAGGAGAGACACAAATAAGAAAGAAGAAAACAAAGGACCACTGATGCGGTCACAGGAGTGTGACGAAAGAACTCTGGCCGAAATAAGATTAAGATTAATGTAAAAAATAAATAACACTGAAGCAAAGTAACACCAAATATATAGTGCGTGTGATTTTATTGGCTAAACTGGCAAAATGACCATTCCGAAATATAACAATATCTTTGACTTCCTAATATTATTAGCAAATTTTTTTTATAAACAAAAGCAAAGTGGCAAAAAACACTCTGAACTTCAATCATTTTAGAAACTTTGTGCACGACAGATATCTAATTGAAAAAAAACCCCCCAAATCATCCAATGAAAGCAAGCAAGATAAATTTTATAAAAAATGGAGGCTCTACCTCGAGTTTGAAAACACATGATAGTCCTCTAGTATTAGTTCTTGTAGAATTATTAAGATTTTATGAGTGATTAACGATTGAGTGTGTAGTCTATTTTATTTTCCTCTAATTTTTATTCATCCTGTTCTCTCTCTTCTCTTTATTTGTTTTCTTATTTTATTTATTAATATTTTTTTTCTTTCTCTTAAAACAAAAAGAATCCTCCTCCAACCCCCTTCGTAAAAAAGAATCCTGTTCTCCATTTGTTTTATACAAAACTTCACAGTCTCCTGGCAGTGCTGTTTCATATTATAACAGGGAAAACTGGAAATAAAAAGTTAATTTTTAAAAATTAATAAATCTCTGGAAACTAACGAGAACGTCGGGAAATCAACTGGCAAAATTTAGACACTATTTTCAAAATTACTTGAAACGAAAGCAGTATATTTCAACAGAAATATGTTAACAAAAGAGCTGGCAGTGTTTCTCATGGGACAGGGATTGCCGGATCTTTTCGGTTTGAACGGCAGTTTTTTATAATAATTTCCACGTAACTAAACATTTTTAAACTTCGTATACTGGTAGAATGTGTTTATAAAACATCTTTTTCTCTTGGCTTTATTGAGAAAATTCTATGGTTTGTAAGATATCTGTTGTTGTTTTTTCTTCAATTTCTGCAATTTCAACCAATCAATGACGTCTATTGAGGTAAAAAACATTCTGTGTCGTATGAATATGTCCCTCGTTTAAGAAACAGATTGGGTTTATTTACATTTGTGAAGAAAAAAAGATACACTTCCCCCACCCCTAGCCCTAACCAACCCTAACCCTAAAACAGATTGAAATGCAATAGATCGATACTAGGGTCATAATTATAGGTGACAATTTCATATGACACCGCTTTAAAAAACTGCTGTTCAAACCGAAAAGATCCGGGTTGCATTCTCGTCAATCTCCTGGAAAATTGGCTTTAATTTGGATGTGGTACCATGTGTCGTCCAGCTATGAGGTTATAGTGTAGTTTAAGGAAGATTTGGCTGCTATTTCTAACATGTGTGCTGTTCTCATGGGGACAGTTACAACTTCCGGTATATTCTGCAATCGAAGCTTCAATTGGCTAATGCAGTTTTCGTCATCAACATTTAAATTGCATCGGAACTACATTTTTGAAAAAAAATAACGGCGGAAGTAAAGAATACCACGCTACTCGTTTTTGGCGTAACCCTAACCTTAATCCTAACCCTAAACACCAGGTGTGCATATTCTTTACCATCGCCAAAATAATATGGTGAACATTTGAAAAACTTCGAGTGGCAGAAATTTAACATTATCCCTTAGCCAGTCGGCACTCATATAAAGAGTATTGCTACCTAGCATGCACCATGTTTTCGCTATTTTTTTTATTTTTTAGATGCCTAATTCAGTCGTGAGCAGATATAGACACTTTCTCGGTTCTCCCACCCTTCATCCAGCAAAACATGAACGAAAGGTCCTGCTTAAATATATAACACGCAGGGCGGCGAGCTGGCAGAAACGTTAGCACGCCGGACGGAATGCTTAGCGGTATTTCGTCTGTCGTTACGTTCCGAGTTCAAATTCCGCCGAGGTCAACTTTGCCTTTCATCCTTTCGGGGTCGATAAATTAAGAACAGGTTTCGCATTGGGGTCGATGTAATCGACTTAATCCGTTTGTCCCCTCTATATTTAGCCCCTTGTGGGCAGTAAAGAAATATATATATAACACGCCGCCAAATCCAGAAACTGAAGCCACGATCGTACGATGATGAGCCGAACACTCCTAGCTACTAAACCACATGCCTTCACCGAAAGCGATCTATCGAAGACTGATTTAAAAGTGTACGTCTGCTTTTCATATAGTAACTGTTCTTTGGTAATTTTCCCTAGTCGTTCTATTGAATACTTTTATATTTCATGAGAGCCGATAAGTGGTGGGAGTCACTCACGCTGGAATCATAGAGTGAGGCGGCAATCTTCTACGCCAGGCATACACAACATTTTTCAAGAAGCGAGACATGGCTCATCAGGTGAACTGCAGTGTTAAAAAACAAAAATCAAGATAATAGGCGCAGGCTTGGCTGTGTGGTAAGAAGGCGGCGAGCTGGCAGAGACGTTAGCACGCCGGGCGAAATGCTTTGTGGTATTTCGTCCGCCGCTCCGTTCTGAGTTCAAATTCCACCGAGGTCGACTTTGCCTTTCATCCTTTCGGGGTCGATAAATTAAGTACCAGTGACGCACTGGGGTCGATGTAATCGACTTAATCCGTTTGTCTGTCCTTGTTTGTTCTCTCTGTGTTTAGCCCCTTGTGGGTAGTAAAGAAATAGGTATTTCGTCCTCCGTTCTGAGTTCAAATTCCACTGAGGTCGACTTTGCCTTTCACCCTTTCTGGGTCGATAAATTAAGTACCAGTTACGCATTGGAGTCGATGTAATCGACTCAATTCCTTTGTCTGTCCTTGTTTGTCCCCTCTATGTTTAGCCCCTTGTGGTCAATAAAGAAATAAGAAGCTAGCCTCCCAGTCACATGATTCCGTGTTCAGTCCCACTGTGTGACACCTTGGGCAAGTGTCTTTTATTGTAGCCTCGAGCCGACCAAATCTTTGTGAGCGGATATGGTAGCGGTATGTGTGTTTGTGTACCACCACCGTTTGACAGCCGGTGTTGGTTTTTACACCTTCTTAACTTAGTGGTTCGGCAAAAGAGACAAGTATTATAAGTACCAGGCTTTAAAAAATAAGTCCTGGCGGTCGATTTGTTCGACTAAAACCCTTTAAGACGGTGCCCCAGCATGGCAGCAGTAAAACGATTGAAAAAAGTAAAAGAAAAAAAAAGATATTTCGTTGAGCCTGATATTTAGGAAGTTCTGCTTGTCGCAGTTGTGACCATGACCGTTCTCTGTAGTCAATAAACCTACAAGATTAGGCAAATTGCTCTCAAACACTGTCATCAGAGAAAAAAAGAGAATACATTTGCCGATGTGATTGTAGGCACAGTAAAAGATGGAATCGTCAAGACAGGAAAGTTTTTGAGCATAGAACTGCTCGATCAGAGCAATTCAACACTACAGCAAGTATTCTAACAAGCCGATAAAAGAATATCATTTAGTTTGTCGTCGCTCGAGTCGCAAGAAATAGCAGCTAAATATATTTTAAATTACACCCTACTGCATTTTTTAAGGATTACTTTTTGATAATGGTAGTGCTATGGCGAGCAGTGTTGGATAAGCGAAAGAGTTAATAGAAAGAGAGACATCGCGCGCGTGCGTGCATGCGTATGTGTGTGTGTGTGTAATAAGAGTGACTGAAAACAAAATACGGTTAGTCATTTAAAGTAGGATATTTTTTGAGGAGACGAGGGAACGAAGCATTAATGCATATTTATTCCCAATGTCATCATAGCCTTTTATTTTCAACAGGCAATGAATGATACCAGTAATACACTGAAAGTCTGTAGACTAATCGATTATAAACGTTCCCCTCTCAAAAATCTGGCTTTGTGCACAGTCAAAAATAAATCAATATCGACTGAAAAAATAAAAAAGAAGAATGAAGAAGCTCTTGAAAAAAAAACCCCAAAAAAACCCCGCACGACAGAAACAAAGGAGAGCGAGATGGAGAAGCAGAGAGATAGCAGGGAAGCAATGAGTGTGTAAGTGAGTGTATGTGTGTGTGTGAGAGAGAGACAGACAGACAGAGAGGAAAAAGAAACAGTGAAATAAGGAGAAGAATGAGAAACACTGATAATGTGAAAGAGAAAAGGTTAGAAAGAGACATTAAGATCTAGTAACGTGTGTGTATATATACATATACAACATACATATATATATATATATATATATATATATGTATACAGAGAGAGAGAGAGAGAGAGAGAGAGAGAGAGAGAGGGGTGAATGGATAGCGCAGAGACATGGTAGAAGGGAAGAGAAACAGAAAAGTGAGTATCAGAAGAGAGATGTAAAAAGAAAGAGAACTGGGCGAATTCAGTAAAGAAAGATGAGAGATAAGGAACAGTAGAGTGGATAGATTAAAGAGAGAGAGAGAGAAGGAAAAAAGTGGTAGAAAAGCGCGAGAAAGAGAGGGGGAGAAAAAGAGAGCTTATCAGTATAGGAAAGAGAAACTGGAGAGAGATACTATTGAGGTCATGAAATGAGTGAGAAAGACAGGAATGGGAGAAAAGTAAAGAACGAATAAGAAAGAAAAGGTGGGAAGAGAGAATGAACAGGGTGAGTATTGATATCAATAAAGAGAGGGAAAGAATGAGTGAAAGAAAGACGATGATTGAGATGAGGAGAAACTAGGTATGAGAAAGAAAGAAGAGTGGTGGCAGAAAATGAGATAGGTAAGATGTATTGAGGTCAATACAGAGAGAGAGAGAGAGAGAGAGAGAAAGAAAGAGAACGAAAGTGAAAGAGAAAGAAAGAGTAGTAGTGTATTAAGGAAGAAGACAATTAGATGGAGAGGAAGCGAAAGGAAATATTACTACATTGGTGAAAGTAGTGAGCGAGAAAACCTCTCCAATAACTGACAATAAAACGCTTCTCCGTGCTAAAAGAGAACGGACAGAACAACTTTTTTTTTCAGACACTCTACTTCTTGGGTGAAAAAGACCTACACACATACAAAAAAGATCAAGAAGGACATATATTTGTATATAATTTTAAAGCGATAAAAAAAAAATTCAAACTACGTAGAGAAAGAAACGGTTAAAATAACGGTCGTGGGGGAATTTAATATTTGGTAAGACATACGTATAAAACTGTACATAATAACGAAAGAATTGTCACTCTGATAGTAATATACTTTATATATATATATATACACACACACACAAATGTACATTTATTTACATGCGTATATTTATATATACATATATCTGCATTTGTCTGTTAGTACTATAGCTGAGTGTGTGCCGGTATGAGATAATAAAACGCGGACTGACTATATATATTTATATATATCTAGAAAAGAGGCAAGAATGAGTGACAAAGAGTAAATGATACTCTTTTCAATAACAGTCTGAATAATAACAGCCGTTTCTTAATAATAGAACAGAAACATCACAGAAAGAAAAGATAATACCATTATAAGTACCACTACCACATTACCGAGAACAAACCACAACCGCAAATAGCTAAGAAAATATATATTTCTCTAAATTTCTCTCTCTCTCACCGTCTATCTTCGTTTCTCGCGGAATTTTTTTGAAAATATATTCATAAAAAAAAAATAGTAACTAACTAACTAACGTATATATATATATGTTTTCTCTTTTACACAAGTCAAAGAAAAATAAAGAAAAAAATGAACTTTGAAAAGCCAACAACAAAACTTACGAAAAATATATAATAAATGAATTTTGAAGCTGAACAAACGAAACAACACCTCTTCGAAGGATTAAATAATATTCTTTTTAAGTAACTATTATATATATATATATATATAATATATATATACACACATATATTATAACAATGTCCAGCGACGCAACAATTTCGATATTGATTATAGCTCTTAAGGAACGAAAAAGCTGACCGGAGTGAGTTATTTATTTACACCAGTTATATATCAGTATCATCGTCACCATCTTCATCTTTGTTATTAACACCATTTTTGTAAGTAGAAACCGAAAGGTGTTGAGCGGAAAATATTTATATGTAAGGCTCGTTATGCTTGTACACCTGTATGCGTTAGCGTGTATATGTATAGCACGTCCTCTCTCTCTCTCTCTCTCTCTCACTCATAACGTGTATAGCTCTTCCCTCTACTCTCTCTCTCCCCCTATTTCCCTGTATGTTAGTGTAGTTTTAACACTTCCCTGTCTCTCTCTCTCTCATTTTCTGTATAACTTTATTTCCTCTCTTTGAATCGTGTGTATAAGCTTCACTTATATAATGTGAACAGCTCTTCCCCCACTCTCTCCCTCTCTCTCAATCACCCTCTGTGCAAATAGCTCTTTCTCTCCCCTTCCCTGTTACTCAGTATATATATATATATATATATATATATATAATATTTGTGTGTGTTTAAGTGTGCGTATTTGTAACTCTTGCCGCTTTTCTCTCGTTGTAAGTATAGCTCTTACTCCTACTCTTTCCCCTCTCTCATTCTCTCACTCATAATAGTGAGTGTGTAGAGTGTAGCTGTTGCTGTTTCGTTCTCGCTGCTGTTCTATGCCCTCCCTCCATCTATCTTATTTCTACTCCTCCTCTACCTCCTCCCTCGTTGCTTTTTTTCTTACTCTCTTTTCCTCACTTTCTTTTTCTCTTTCTCGTGCAGAAGTCAGTCTTTGACTCACATGTTCTCTGTGATGCCGTGTGGTAAGGCATACATACACGTTTATAAACATGTATGTTTAGCAGCATTCACACCTTTTTTACAAAAACAAGCTTGCTTTCTCTAGTTGTCGATAATTAGTGTGTATGAGTACGTGTGTGTATATATATATTATGTTTGTGTATAGTGTAAATACATATAGTTGATAGCTTTGTTGGTTTTTTTTTTCCATTTTACTCTGTGTTTCTGTCTCTCTCTTACCTATATTTTGTCGCGGTGTTTGTAAATATATAATTTATATATCTTCATATATTTTTGTGTGTGTTAATTGCATAGAAGTTTAGTGGTATAAAGTGTGATTGTATATATACATATATGTATATATACCTACGTATGCTTGCGCGCACATGAAATATGCAAACAGGGGATAAAAAAAAGATAATACACATATGATGTGTATGAGTGTATAATATATATACATATATATTTATATATTGTTCATATTGTTGGGTTTAACTACATAAGGGATTTAAGATTTTCCTTTTATCATTACGTGCACTTTCGGAATTCTTGGAAATTTCATAACTTTGGAAAAAAAAAATTTATTTATTAATAACCCGGATTTTTTGTTAAAAGAAAACGAAACAAAGTTCACAATATCTACCAACTAAGGAATTCTATTTACATTGAAAAGTTTCTCATCGACTTGAATCAACTATCGAAAACTAACACACGTCGTTCACCATGGATATATTATTGTTATCGAAGAAATGGACTTTTCCATTGTTGCTGATTGGCATTTTTTCCCAGACATGTCTCGTCGTCTCGGAATCTGCATCATCATCGGATTTTAACGACACCTGCAATACTTTCTCGGATCCTTGTAAAAATGGCCTTATTATTCCTCGCTGGGAGCCAACAGGTAATCTCAGTGTTGGAGATAAAGTCGCCAGAGCCATCATCTATTTTGTCCTCATGGTCTACCTTTTTCTTGGTGTTTCCATCATTGCTGATCGGTTCATGGCATCCATTGAAGTGATTACTTCCAAAGAGAAAGACGTTACCGTTAAGAAGCCGGATGGTACTACAACGATAGTCAGCGTGAGGATCTGGAATGAAACCGTATCTAATCTGACCTTGATGGCACTCGGTTCTTCGGCTCCTGAAATTATGTTGTCGGTCATTGAAATTTGTGGTAATAATTTCAAGGCCGGAGATCTTGGACCTAGTACAATTGTTGGAAGCGCTGCTTTCAACTTGTTTATTATCACTGCCCTTTGTATCGAGGTCATTCCAAATGGGGAAAGTAGGAGTATTAATCATCTTTCGGTGTTTTTCATCACGTCCATCTGGAGTGTTTTCGCCTATCTCTGGCTATATTTTATTCTATCTGTTATATCCTACGGAATTGTTGAAGTTTGGGAAGCCATACTGACATTCCTTTTTTTCCCAGCCACTGTGGTTACAGCATATGTTGCTGATAGGAAATTATTAAACAAATTTATTTCCAAAAAATACCGGGCTAGCAAACAAAAGGGAGTTGTAATCCAATGTGAGGGTTTGGATATCGAGAATGCTGATTCCAAAGCAAACCACCTCGGAGAAGACGTAGCTTTCAAAGGACTTGACTCGGAAGAAACCGATGTTCGTGAATTTGAGCAGCATCGTCGAGAGTACATTGAAATTCTTCGTGAAATGAGAAAAAAAAATCCAACATTGGACATGAAAACTCTTGAAGACATGGCTGAAGCCGAAGCTGTAAATCGGGGCCCGAAGAGTCGTGCTTTCTATCGAATCCAGGCTACTAGAAAATTGACAGGTGGTGGTAATATTATCAAGAAAGCTAAGACACAAACTAGCATGCAGCTTTCTTCGACAACTGACCAGAAACCTGAAGATGAAATAACAAAGGTTTGCTTTGATCCTGGACATTACACTGTCATGGAAAATGTCGGTACATTTTATGGTACTGTCACCAGGGAAGGTGGTGATTTAAGCAAGACCCTCTATGTGGACTACAAGACTGAAGATGGTACAGCAAATGCCGGTTCTGACTATGTATACGCTGAAGGTACTCTTGTCTTTTATCCTATGGAAACTCACAAACAATTCCCAATTTCCATTATTGACGATGACATTTTTGAAGAGGACGAACATTTTTACATTCGTTTAAGCAATCTTCGAGTCGGCGACTCTCAGGGATTATTTGAGAGTGGTCAAGCGGAAGCAAAAGCCATACTGGCCAATCCCTTCTTAGCCACTGTGATGATTTTGGATGATGATCATCCAGGTATCTTTCAAATCGAGGAAAAGGAAATGTATATTACTGAATCAAGCGGAGAAGTGGAAATTCGCATAATTCGTACATCAGGGGCTCGTGGCCTTGTTAAAGTCCCATTCCATTCTGTGGACGGCACCGCTGTTCACGGGAAGGATTATGAACTCTTGGATAAGGAAGTTTGCTTTGATAACGACGAAAATGAGTAAGTACTATCTTTACTTCTTATAATGGTTTTTATATTTTAATATTATGTATATATATATATATATAATATATATATATATATATATATATAGTTATTGTTTTTAATTACTCGAAGTGTTTAAGTATCTAAGTCTTGAGTTTTATTTATTCATTCCCTGGCAGTCTTAGACTATTTCCCTTAAGTCTTGCCCTGCAACAGCTAATAAAAACTCATGAAATATTTCACGTTGTTATCATGGTAAGGGCAGTCATTTACAACGAATTATTAGTCTTTCGTATTATAGGAAGCGTCGGAAATATTTTTGAAGTACTTCGGCAGTCCACTGGATGAAACAGTATAAAAAAAAAAATTTTAAAAGGCTTACAGTAAGAATGACTAAATATTTTCTTTCTCTCTTCTTCACGGGACTATATATACTTTTCGTTAATCAGACACAGAAGGATAGCATCCTAGATTCTTTTTAGGATCCGGAGGCTTTGCAGAAAGGGGGAATTTTTCGTGAAACAAGAAACCTGGTCTGAATGTTTGCAACAAAGCAAACTCCGCTTAAAGGCAGCCAAGAGCCAGGTGGGCGACAGAAGATAGTCTACATGAGATAGTACTTATTCTTCGGAGAACATTAACAGATGTTGTTTGAGTTTGTATAGCGAAAGTGAACTACAGTTCTCTCTGAGGTGTTGATTTTTATTTAGCAGTAACATTTCTGCTTGATCTCTATCTCTAGCTAGCCTTTGCTTACAGAAAACTGAAAATGAAGGAAAATCCAACTGTTATATATCGTGTGTGCATATAAAATGTACATGTATGTAAATTATATACACTCATCAAATAGCTATGACATTTTTTTTTTTTCGGAATTTAAGTCAAGAAGTCTGACTGTTTTGTAGAATTGTCCCACCTGCTTCAGTTTCTTTATTGAATTGTCATTAAAATATTCTATTTGAAGTAGTTGGTGTACAAGATATTCCATAAACAAGGTAACATGTAAATATGTTTTGAATGTTTATAACATGAGAGTATCCTTTTTAGCTACACACGTCTACCATGGACTATCTTATCATTTATTTAATGAAATATATACTGGTGGATTGGTAAAAAGAAAGTATAATGTGGCTTTCTGCTCCTTTTTCAATATTCAGTTACTTTTTGTTCTATTTGAAGTTAGGTAATATCGCCTCCCTCTCAATTGTGAGCTATACAATTACAAACTGATGAGGCTGATGCACACACGGCCTGAACATTTGCATTTCCTTTACCTCGGGTAGAAAGTGAACTGCGGGAGGGAAGAGGGTAAACTCTATCCACTAAAGGCACGTCGCAGTCGCGGATTTAACCTGTCACCTGGTTTAGCGCCCGCAACCAGCTTAGAAGTGTCTTTAGCGGTGTCCATTCTGCCGCAAACATCCGGACCAGCTCTTATGGTTTGAGGACAACTTCCTCCCGCTAGTCTCGGAGCTACTGAAAAATGTAATAGGCAATCAGGTAGTATTAACTGGGCAGCATATTAGGTCTACTACTCGTGCTTTTGATGAAATTATCTTTTTTATTGCTGCATTGGGTTAGAGTGAAAACTATAGTTATAGCTAATCTAACTTTTTATTTAGAATTTGTATTTCTAATCTTTATTTAATAAGCTTCCCAACAAAAACTTAAAAAATAGACCTCAGTACCAGCTGAAACTACTTTTCCTTTCTCTTTTATTGTCTGTTGCACGCACCACAGTGCACCTTCTACTAACTGGCCCTATGTCAGCCTAATCCAGCAAACCTAACTCATTCTATCCGTAATTATCCCATTTCTTTTTCAAAACATTATTCACTGTCTTTCCGTGTCTTTTTTTTTTTTTTTTTTGTAATCTGATCGGGCCTATTGGAAGCAGATTAGGCTGTTATTTCTAGCATGGTCACATATTTATCACAACACATGTAGTGATAAATTATATTTTGTAGGAATTTTGGCAATGTTTCCTTGCCGGAATTTTATTTAATAAAAATTAAGGAAAAAAGATCTCCAGAGAACATCAGAAATCACTTTTACGTTACCGTGTTGTGTATCAGTTGTCACATTACAAACTAATTACGTTGTTGTTGATTAGCCCCTAACATTGTTCTGATCGAGCAGACCTAAGTCTAAAAGAGTTCTAGCCGTCACCATTCCGTTTTATTTTTCCTCAAACGAAAATGAGATGTTTGCTTTAAGTCGGTAGGATGTAACTCGAGATTTGGTTGTTATTTCTAACAGATCGAGTTCCCTGTGTCGTGTTTCTGCTACTGAAGTTAATAGTTGTGTGAGATTGTCATAGCTGTTTGCATAGCACCATCATCAGCTCCTCTATGAATTAAGTAATTTCATTTAAAAAAAAAAAAACTACACGATTGTAAAAATTTATAAAAATACACACACATTATTATTTTGACCATTGCATGCATGGTTTGATGTTAATTTAAGAAAGAAGTAATTGTTAAAAATTTAAAGTTTGTTTTATTATTTGAATAATTGTCAGCTGGAAATAAGGCAATATTGACAACCACGTGATAAGAAAAGTAGTCCTCTAGTAGAAATATAGCAGCTTAAAATCTTACTTCAAATCACCCCACTCCTACCTTAAAAATTGAAGAAAGGCACATTGATTTTTTTTTTTTCATTTTTTAAAAATTATTGTAGACTCTCTGTCTGAAAATAAAATGGGTGATATTCATAGCTGAAACGCCGTTGATCACGGTTATTCTAGATCAAAGTTTATCTGAAGGTGTAACAACAACGGCACATGTCTTCATTGTTTGAAATGTCTCTTCAATTCAATGGGATAATTTCCCTTCTAACTTAAAGCCTGACCCATGATGATTAACGATAGTCTTTCTAAAATCAATGACACTTGTGGATAATGAAGGTTTTTTTAAAGTTTCTGTCATCGGACAAACTACATTTTAAAACCCCTATCGTGTTGTTAATTCCCAAGCCATTCATAGTCAAGCAGACCTTATAATTAAAGGCATTGCGGCTGGAATTCTTCAGGTCTTATTTCAAACATAGTATATCTCGGATTGAATTTATACATTGTGTCTGTCTTGTTTCAGACGATATAATATGACTTGAGGAAGGTTTTACTACTATTTCTTGCAATCAAGTAGCCACTTAAAGGCCCCCCATTTCAGCTCTACAGTATGAATGTGATGGATTCCTTTCTAACTGGCAGAATTTTATCAGGAAATTTTCATCGTGCTCTTCCACTTGTGTTCCCTCTTTTCCCTTTCTTGTTTATTTTTTTTTTTTCAATTAGTTTTTTGTATATCTATCTTTGGATTAAATTTTTTTAGACAGAACAATGCAATTAGCTTTTTTACATTCTAAGTAGTTCTCTGCGTGTAATCAAATCTTTCATCAAAAGCATTCCAGCCACGACCATCCTGTTTTCTACTAAGTACACGCTTTAATATGTCCGGTCTTTCTTAAGATTTATAGCGGGGAGGGGGGTATGATTTTAGCTGCTATTTCTAGCTGTTCGGGTGACCGTGCAGAGATGCATCCTCGGTCGGCAGGGTAGTTGCACGAGTTGCTGGTGAAGTTAGAATTCGCTTTTGAGTTTGTGTTGTAGACAGGAAAATACTACTAAACAAGGAGAAATATCAAATCGGTCGTGCAAATGTAGTCATTGAGGTTGTTTCACTTTTCTTTCTTTCGTTCTTGCATCACTAATGTATATATTTTTTTCTCTTGGATAGATGCATTACTTTATGTATTTTCACCCCCCTACATCCACTGCTTGCAATTAATCAGATTATCAGATAATCAATATGGATGAGTTGAAACCGTTTATCAGCGAGCAGCCTTGGTAAACCAGCCTGTCCACTGGAATGCTTGTGTTACAATAGCGATTATAAGCAGGAGTTTGACTATGAAATATCTAAGGGGGTTTTCAGCACCGTTCTGTGTTATTTTCTTTTCAACTACCTAAAGAATATTTTTATGTTGAATAGCGGCCAAGTGAAGCAAGCAGTTCAAGATTCTTGCAAACACACACACACATACACACACAGAAGCACACTCACATACACACACACACACACAGAGGCGCGCGCGTGTGTGCGTGTACCTTGTAGCCGGGGTATGTACTTCACATGCATTTTAGTAATATTTCTATCCGGTTCATGTTTCCAGTACTATTTATGAACATGAACATAAATAGTATACTGTGCTATTTAAACAGATTTTGTTTCATAATAATCTATACTTTATTAGATAAAATTCAGCATATTTCACCTCTCTCTCTCTCTCTCTTTCGTTCTCTCTATCATCTCTCACTCAACACACACCACTGGACTGGAGCGACGGGGGTTTGAAGTGCTCGGTAGGTAAGATTCAAAATCACTCCCCACCAAATGTGGAATACAGCGTTGATTGACAAGCGAGTATTTCGTAGTGGAGAGACCAATATATGAATAAATAAATAATTCGAGGAAATTAGTATGGTTTATGCATCGGGGCCCTGAAGCATACAGTTGCTTTCATTATTTGTCAACGTTTATCGTTTCTGGAGAAGTGTAGAGAAAGAAGGTTGATTAAGTGATACACGAGACTATCCTTGCTTGCTCATTAGCTTGTCTTGTTGGTCATTTTGTTTACCTTGATCGCAGTTAAAAGCGGCGTAGGGGAATTCGGAAGGGAGGGAGGGAGGGGGGTCATCGCTGCTCTATATCCTGTCCCACCTTAAATGTGATGAAATAATCCTAAACATTAATTATAATTAATATACGGCAATCGATATAAATCGATTGTTGTTTTGTCTCTCCCCCTCCTCACCTTATCTACAAGTATGGGTCTTGAAACTCCTCTTTCTCGCCCCCCCTCTCTTTCTGTCTCCATCCTCTCCCCTTCCTCTCCCTCGCTGTGATTAGGACCAAAGCGCCAGTGTTTAGATTATGTAAAAAGATTTGGGGTATGTGTTGCTTGCAATCAGAGATTATTTCATATTATTAATATCTTTGTAAATAAGTTTACATATCTGCGTAATTTTTTCTTTTACTTCTCTAATATGATTTACTCTCTCTCACACACACGTGCATAAATATGTATATCGTGTGTTATACAAATATACATGCACACACACACGTGTGTGCACGGTTATTTGTGTGTGTGTGCACGTATATTTGTATAACACAGCACTTTCATTCAGTAAGTTATATTTGTGGATCTTATTCATTTTGTTTGGTCATTTTATCACAGAATAATAAACGTATATTTACTTCATTAAAATTTGGGGGTTTCTGAATTTGGTGGCAAGCTAAAATTGATGACCATAGGCTGCCTCAGGCCACGGTATGCACAATCTTTGATTACAGTTACATGTCAAAGGTAAACGCTTCTAGTTTTTATTGGCTGCGTACAACTTCATAGTTGGTTTATTTAAACAATAATAATAATGATATGGGGCTAACATAGTGTGGGAAAAGTTACAAATTTTAGAAGAGAACACAGTTGATTAAATTAACTCCAATGCTTGACAACTATTTTTTTAAAATGAAGAATTTAATTAAACAACTTTGTCATTATTAAGCTGATGTTTGGAATATAAATTAGCAAAATTTTTATGAAAGGTTTTAATTTAGATCACTAATTTAGATGGGAAGATTGTGTCACAGAACCCTCAAGCTGGTCGGTAACAAAAGGGTTAAATCATTTCCCTTTTCTTTTTTTTTTTTTGTTACTATCTGGGTTAGCAAAAAGAGGCAGTGTCCATGGCTTTCAGAATCTTTCCAAGACTGGCGAAGTTGATGCTATTAATCTTCCAACAGCTGCAGAAAAAGACATAAGCAAGGGAAAGAGTTCTGCACCTCCAGCATTCTAGAGTGTAATGGCATATGCAGGGCATAAGACTGCCAACCAGGCCCCATGCTCATCACTACACACTGAAAGAAGAGAAACAAAGGAGATTGATTGCCTGAATGGAGTTGACAGAATGACCGGTCAGTTTTGAGAAGCAGGGGTCATTACAGTTGTAGTAGAGAAGGTAGAAAGAGGACACAGCACATTTGTGGGTCACAAGCTGGAATGTGTCTGTGATAACCTTATGTTAAGGTAGTTGAATTGTCTGGAACAGGGGTTCTCAACTGGGGTCTATGACCCTTGGGGATCCATATAAAACATTTCTTGTTAAAATTTATGTGCAATAAATTACTTATACTTCTATAATATACAAAATATCTTCATTTTTTTAATATAATTCTTACTAATATTATAAAAGTACAGTAAGATTTTGTTTTATACACACTAAATGGCTATGGAAGTCCAGCAGAGTAAAATAAAAATTGAAGTGATCCATAGGCAAGAAATGGTTGAGAATCACTTGTCTAGAATATCTGTGCGTAGCAGCCGCAGCACCATAAGAGAAGTAGACAGAATTTTTTATAGTGAGCCTCACTTGAGATTTACAGAGTGTTAGCAAATGTCAGGGACTGAAGTATTTTATCGTCCTCGTCCTGAAAAGAGGGGCCAACTATTAATAATGATAATTTCTAACTTTGGCTGGTGCAAAACTATAATATTTGGGAGAAAGAGGTATAGTTGACTGAACTGGATCCTATATTCAATGGCAGTCTCTTTTATTGTCCTTAGAAATATCATCATCATCGTTTTCATATCCATTTATCCATGCCTGCATGGTCAGATGAAGTTTTTGAGGCAAATTTTCTATGGCTAGATGCTCTTCCTGTCATTAACCCTTGCCTGTTTCCAAGCAGGTTAATATTTCCTCATGGCTAGATATGTCTTAGCACAACATTAGAAATGAATTACACTACCTCTTTGACAGTGACACTCATTTCACCTATCATATGATGTCAAGAGAAGGAGACACAAACATACTCACAGTTACATATACATGTGTGAGTGTTTATATTCTTTTATTCTTTTTAGTCATTTGACTACACCCATGCTGGAGCACCACCTTTAGTCGAACAAATCAACCCCAGGACTTATTCTTTGTAAGCCTAGTACTTATGCTATTGGCCTCTTTTGCTGAACCACTAAGTTATGGGGATGTAAACACACCAACATTGGTTGTCAAGTGATGGTGAGGGAGACAAACACACACACACACACATACTCCTTTCAGTTTCTGTCTACTAAATCTACTCACAAGGCTTTGGTTGGCCTGAGGCTATAGTAGAAGTCACTTGTCCAAGGTGCCATGCAGTGGGACTGAACCTGGAACCGTGTGGTTGGTAAGCAAGCTACTCCTGTGCCTATATATATATATATATTGAAGGTACATGGCTTAGTGGTTAGACGTATTCGTCTTATGAACGTTAGGTCATGAATTTGATTCCCAACGGTGCATTGTATCCTTAAGCAAAACACTTTATTTCACATTGCTCCAGTACAATCAGCTGGCAAAAGTGAGTTGTACCTGTAATTCAAAGGGCCAACCTTGTCACCTTCTTTCTCATGCTGAATCTCCCTGGGAAATATGTTAAGGGTACACGTCTGTGAAATGCTCAGCCACTTGCACGTTAATTTCATGAGCCAGCTGTTCTGTTGATTGGATCAACTGGAACCCTCATCGCTGTAACTGACAAAGTGCCAGTTATATATACATATGCACACATACATATACATGACAGGTTTCTTTCAATTTCTGCCTACCAAATACACCACGTAAAACTTTGGTGAGGCCAGTATAGTAGGAGGCACTTACTCACGGTTCCACACTGTAGGACTGAATTTAGAACCTTATGGCTGGGAAACAAACTCTTTAACTACAAAGATCCTATAAAGAACAAATTACATCCATGAATTCAGGATATGAATTCAAGGGTGTAATGAAATATTGCAAGGTGTATATTACTGGTTGCTCTACTGATTCTACCATCTGCTGCATCCTTTCCTTCTTCTCCATCTCCTTCTTGTGAATAAGTTTCCTTATATAGGTATATCATTACCCTTTTCTTCAACCAGAGGCATAGCAAAATTAGTGAAATTGCCCCTCAGAGAGTAATCAGAAATAGGTAATAAAAGTTTACTGTGTAGGGGGATCTTGTATCTAAAGAGATTGATATGAACACCAATTACACATACAATTGTTTTCCTGCATACAGGATGATAATTGGATTATACAGATTATGATAGTAATAATTTCCAGCATCAAAGAATAATTATAACAACAAAAACAACAACAATAATAATGATGATAATAATAATACTTTCTACTATAAGCACAAGACCTGAAATTTGTAGGGAGTGAGATAGCCAATCACATCAACCCCAGTACTTGGCTGGTATTTAGTTTATCAACCCCGAAAGGATCAAAGGTAAAGTCAACCTTGGCAGAATTTGAACTCAGAATGCAAAGACAGATGAAATGCCTCTAAGCATTTTGTCCAGTGTACTAACGATTCTGCCTACTATGATGATATAATAATGATAATAATAATACAGTACTGATTTAACTAAAATATTCTTCAGATCTCATTCAACTGCCTTAAGTAACAGAAAGATACATTAGGAAATATAGTCTTAAAAATATAAGTATTTGAGGCAATTTCTAAAAATCTAGAGGTTGTCACAGTTAAAACGTCTTTTGACGGTAAGTCTGTTTATTCCAGAAACCTAGGATAAACAGCAACCACAGCAACATGCTAAACAAGGGTTGTATCTCACTCACTTCAGTTGTTGTTTAGCCCTAGGTCAGTACTGACCAGGCACAGCTATGAACAAAGACATTTTAATCATGAGCTGGCAGTGTTGCTAGCATGCTAGTGCTTAGCAGCATTTCATCCAGTTTTATGTCCTGACTTCAAAACATAAGGTTGTCTTTGCCTTTCATTGTTTTGGGGTTGATAAAATAAGTATCGTTTGGATACTGGGAGTCAACATAATCAACTTCCTCACTGCTCAAAATTGCTGGCCTTGTGCCAAGATAAAAAAAAATATATTGTTTTTGTTGGTATCATTATTTACCTGTCAAAGTGTCCTTTGAGGATAATTTGGCTGCAATTTCTATTGGGTCCAACAACTTTCTTTTATCTTTTTTCAGTCATTGAACTGTGTGTGTCTATGCTGGGACACTACCTTGAAGTGTTTAATCAAATAAATTGGTCCCAGTACAAGTCTAGCATTTATTGTATCTTGCTCTGTTTGCTAAACCGCTAGGTACCAGTGACATAACTAAATCAGCAACAGTTGTCAAGCTGTGGGGAGGGACAAACAGACAAACACACACAAACATACATTGTCAGAGATATATATATGGGCTTCTTCACAGTTTCCATCTACCAAATTCACTCAAAAGACATTAGTCAGCAATAGCAGATTTACCAAGGTGCTGCTCAGTGGGACTTTAACCTGAAACTACATGTTTGCAAACTGCCCTACTTAACTAGGCAACCATATCTGCACCTATGTAGAGGTCTCTCTTTTAGCATATATTATTTATTTATGCATCCTTTTCAAGCCTAGCCAGGCTCAGGGGCTTGGTTTCCTGGTTTCTGTGGCATATGTGTTCCTCCCACCCCCAGCTGGACAGGACACCAGTCCATAGCAGCGTTACTCAAGAAACAAGAAGAAAGAGTGAGAGAGAGTTGGGGCGAAAGAGTACAACAGGGGTCGCCACCACCCCCTGCCGGAGCCTCGTGGATCTTTAGGTGTTTTTGCTTAATAAACACCGCGATCTTCTGACCGTGGGTCCCCTGCCCTAACAACTAGGCCATCGCGCATCCACTTTAGCATATATATATATATATATACACACATACACCCACATACATACAGGCAGGTGTGGCTGTGTGATAAGAAGCTTGCTTCCCCACCACATGGTTCCAGGTTCAGTTTCACTGCATGGCACCTTGGGCAAGTATCTTCTACTATAACCTCAGGCTGACCAAAGCCTTGTAAGTCAGTTTCGTAGATGGAAACTGAAAGAAGCCTCCCATATATATGTGTGAGGATATGTCTTTGTGTTTTCCCCATATACTCTTTGACAACTGGTGCTGGTGTGTTTACATCCCTGTAACTTAACAGTTTGGCAAAAGACACTGATAGAATAAGTACAAGGCTTTAAAATTATAAATACTAGGGTTGATGCATTCGATTAAAAGTTCTTAAAGTAAACGATAAAAGAAAGATATATATATATATATAGGCGCAGAAGTGGCTGTGTGGTAAGTAGTTTGCTTACCAACCATATGGTTCCAGGTTCAGTCCCACCATCACTTGACAACAGATGGTGGTGTGTTTACATCCCTGTAACTTAACGGTTCGGCAAAAGAGACCGATAGAGAATAAATACTAGGCTTACAAAGAATAAGTCCTGGGGTCGATTTGCTCGACTGAAGACAGTGCTCCAGCATGGCCACAGTCAAATGACTGAAACAAGTAAAAGAGTGGGTGGTACTGTGTTTCTCTTACTTTTATGATTGGCTAACTGCAGTAGAATGTGTAGCTGTCTCTAAACAATATTGCACTCATATTTTTATGAATGGGAATACAAAGAATTATTGGCGAATTAATAGAAGAAATGGTGATATGCCATAAAATGGAAACTCACAAGTGCAAAAAATCTCTTCTTCTCTGTCTGTCTGTATGTATGTATGTATGTATGTATGTGTGTGAGAGAGAGAAAGAGATCATATATATAATTACACACTAATACTCACAGGCACACTCATGCAAACTCAAATATCTGCCTACACATGCATTTAAGCTTTGTTACTAATCATTTGATTTCACATGTTACATGTGTGTGTGTGTGTGTCATCATCATCATCATTTAATGTGTTTTCCATGCTGCCATAGGTTGAACAGTTGGGACAGAAGCTGGTAAGGCCAGAAGCCGTACCAAGCGCCATTGTCTGTTTTGGCATGCTTTCAACAGTCTGGATGCCCTTCCTAACACCAACCACTTTACAGAGTGTACTGGGGGCTTTTTACATGGCACCAGCACCAGTGCTTTCTATGTGGCACCATCACCAACAGAATCACCAAGTACCTTGCAAGACAAAGATGGCAACCCCCCCCCAGCTGTGAGGCAGTGAGTAGTGTTGAGTGGGGGTTACTTTGTACCACTCGAGAGATTAAAAGTATAGAGGGACAGATAGATGTCTTGCTGTAGATACATGGATACTCAAGTTAGAAAGGAAAGAGGAGTATATATATATATATATATATATATATATACAACATTTATGAATTTGTGTTGCAAGATTCTTGATGTGAAACCATGTGTTGAAATAAATATTGTTATATTTTGGGATGGTCATTATATATATATATAGACAGAGAAAGGCAGAAACAAGGAAAATGCCCCTTGTATTTGAATACTATGCAAATATTCTTTTAAAAAACTTTTCATTTAATTTTTCCAAAATTTAATTGTTTTCCATAATTAGAGTTGAAAAAGTCTCAATGACTGAAACCAGTACTGAAATGTTTTTTTATGATAAAATTATTTTAGCATTTTCTACCTTGACTTATTTTCCTTATATATAGGAGGATTTTTGCACTATATATCATGTGAACTGTATACTTATAGACACATACATGTGTTGACTTTTACTTTTTTCTTTTTTAATTCACTATTCTAATTCAGTTTCTGATATGTGCAGGTAAATTATTTCTATTTTTTCTTGTGAACCTAATTAATAGTCAATCATTACTCTGATTGAGCAAGCCTAAAATCAAAGGAATTCCAACCATATCTTTTATTATCACTGCCATATAAATACCGTCATTCGTTTCCCATATTCTGCAAGAATATATCTGGTCATGGGGAAAATATTACCTTGCTTGGAAACAGGTGAAGGTTGGTGATGGGAAGGGCATCCAGCTATAGAAAATCTACTCCAATAAACGTCATCTGACTCATGGAAAATTGGATGTTAAAATGTTGTTTATGATGATCAAGGAGTAGCTTACCTTATGATTATCCTTCTTTATCTAAGATAGTATGGAATGGTTTGAGTAAGATTTGGCTGCTATTTCTAGCAATCTGAGAGATAACATAGAACAGAAGTGGTTTAATACTTTAGGTCTAAACTATAATTTAATATAACATGTACATCCACCCTACTGGCCTTATGCACTTGGAATTTTTCCCTTGATACTAAAATAAAAGATTTATTAGTTCCCTTGGTTTTACTGGTTGATAAATTAAGCTAATTGTGTAACAAGCTATTTAAGCAGACAAATAGTCAAACTTCATCATTGTGATTCTAGTTGATTTTAACTGTGATTGTCAGAAGCTTGTCTGTCTTCAGATTTGTGCTACTGGAATTTCCAGTACCCAGTCTTCTCTTTCCCCTTTCTAACTATATCTGTCACACATTAGCAGGTAAGTGTAGTAGTCATTTATGGTAGTAGACTTTTGAAATCCCTTCTCTACTGTCGAAAATACCATGATAGCTGCATGTATGTGTGCGAGAGAATGGGAGTGAGAGAGAGACATTTTTTCAGCTTTCTTAAGCTGAAATGTATTGAGTAATGGTTTTTCCTGAGATTAGCTGTGTTACTTAAATTATATATAGTAATAGTAATGATGATATTAATGATTCCTTATATAGGTATAGGTAAGAAATTTGGCACTGAGTGCAGTCAAGTATGTCAGCCTTAGTTTTTTCTCTTTTATTTTTATCAGCCCCAGAAGGATGAAATGCAAAACTGACCTCAGCAGGTTTTGAACTCCACAGGCGTTTTGTCTAATAATAATGATTCCCAACTTGGGCACAAAGCAACACAATTTATGAAAGCAGTGCAGAATTAACTCATCCCCCATTATGATTAAGAAATATAATTAGTGATGCTAAAAAACTGAAAAGCAGAATGCATGGTGCTGGACTCTTATCTCACATTTGTATTACTATTTGTAATCATCTTCCACTCTATACCACTTCCATAATGAATTGTGGTTCTCATGGTCTGATGATTAGCCCTGATCATCACCCAGGCCATGAAGTACTGGAACAAAAACCATAAAGCTGCTCATCTGATTCACTAAGACTTCAGCCATTCCATCATCCTAGCCTGGTACTTACTCTGTTTTGTCCCTAAAGGACAAACGGTGAAGTTGACTCCAACAACATCTGAAAGCAGAGAGTGGGGATAAATACTGCAAGGTATTTTTTTCTTCAGTGCTCTAATGATTTTAACAATTTATTGTGCTTATACAAGAAATGACCAGTCTGTGGGCTAGAGACTGGAACAGGTCTGTGAATGAGTTTTATGTTAATTGGTTGGGTGATTCTTTATTGGCGGCAGTCTAGGAGAGTGGTTCTCAACCATTTTTTTTACTTATGAGCCCCTTTAGTTCCTATTTTACTCTGGGGAGTGGGTGGAATCCTCATAGTTCAATAACAGACACTAGAAATACCAGTTACGCAATCTATCCAGAAAGTAGAAATAGATAACTAGTTTACCAACTACCATATGTATATATATATATATATATATATATGTATGTATGTATCATCATCATCATTGTTTAACGTTCACTTTCCATGCTGGCATGGGTTGGATGGTTTGATAGAGGATTGGCGGGCCAGATGCTGCACCAAGCTGCAGTCTGATCTGGCAGAGTTTCTACAGCTGGATGCCCTTCCTAGCGCCAACCACTCCGTGAGTGTAGTGGGTGCTTTTACATGTCACCGGCCCGAGGGCCAGTTAGGTGGTACTGGCTACGGCCACGCTCAAATGGTGTTTTTTGTGCCACCATCTATATATATATATATATTATATATATATATATATATACGCTACTATACCCCACACACACACACATGCATACGTGTGAGTGTAGCTATATGGGTTCACATTAACAGTGCTTGCACAGCAATGATGTTTGCTTGAGTCCTACATAAACAATACATGTCTCGCAGCTTAGCAGTTCAACATGTGAAGCAAGAGGTACCTTACTTGTAAACATGAGTTGTCATTAGGAAGAACATTTGGTTACAGAAAACTGCTTCAAGAAGTCTTATTTAGCCCATACCTGCATGAAAAAAACCCCTCACAAAACTGGACATAAAATAATGTTGTTGATAACGTGGCTCTGTAGAAATCTCTATTTACATTTCTGTAAAAATTTATATTAACATTATTTCAATCAGTTTGATCTGACTTGCCACAAAATGTCTTTTTCCTAAAGGTGCACATAGGAATGCACAAGATTTATACCAGGAACCATTATTTCTCAATTACTAGTAATAATATTCTTATCTTCCAGGCTACTGATGTATTTTCATCTCTAAAAATAATGTTAATAGTTCAAAAATGATAATCTTCTGCATGTTGCATGTCTGCGATATAGAAAGAAACATGCACATGCAGAGACGCTTGTCTAAATATTTACACATGTGCACAGATACATGCAGCTGTGCTTTGAAATTCCTTTCTTTTCATTCAGTATCACTGCAAATGAGAGATAAGATTTTTATCTCTAGTCAAATGAGTGTGGCTGCTATTGTTTTATACTTTTAGCATTCATGTTTTAACTTGAATGAATTGATATATATATATATATATATATATTTTACCAACAATAGCGTAATACACATACACACGTGCACACATTCTATCCATAAATATATATATATATACGTTGTTGTCTAGGGAGAGTCATTATGTCAATATAATTAACACACACACTGGTTCAATCCCATCCCTTTTCTTTATTATTAGTCATTTAGTTAAATAAATATCCAACTAACTAATTTGTTTTTGCTTGTCAAAGTAGCAATAAAAGAGCTTTGACAAATTAATTAGTTGGATATTTAACCAATAGACGAATAATAAAGGTATTCAGTACTTTATAAAACACACATGTTTCAACAACATGCCATGATAATTACATAGTTATTAGAAACATTATCCAACCTTGCACTTTACCTTATCAGTGTTTAACAATAAATATAATGACGACACTTGTGAGATATATATATATAAACATATATGTACGTACCTACCTCTATATGTACATATACATGCATATATGAGTACAGGACACCAAAAGGACGTCGAACACAATGAGAAACGAAAACATAGACACAAACCAAAGGAACTGGACATATATTTAAAAACAACAAAAAAATAGAATACAGGACAATTAACACAAAGAAAAAACCCCTTCTTCAGTCGCTAAAGCTTTCATCTACTCTACGTTTCGAAGGATAAAAGCGAGACGTATCTTCGACAAGAAAACTTTCCTTCCTGCGAAAAGCAAATCAATTAAAATTCTGAGATCTTTTCGCAGAGGGGTAAAAAATAGTAACAACAGGACAGTAACGACAGTGCAAATTGTAAACAGTATAAGACAGGACAAGGAAAAACAAGATAAGAAGGGCTGTTGACGCCGAACGTAAAAAAGTATTACAAACGCAGAAATATATATATATATTATATATATATATATATATATATATACACACACACACCACACACACACACACACACACACACACTCATGCATATACATGCCCTGTTGAAAATATGGATTAAAAGAGTACCTGCACATACAGTTGACAAAAGTGTTTACTATCTAGAAAAAAAGTGAGATAACTCTTATAATATCAACTAAAACCGACTTTAAAACAAGGGACATGCATTGATCTCCACAACAAACCCTGTTTGTCTTATTTGGCTTAGACTGTGATGTGAGCAACACATACTCTCACACACACACACACATGTGCACACTTAGTGGTACAGATTATGAATATCATCAAAAGAGATGAGGTGAAAGCATCTCGGGGGTAAACTTGTCTTATGTACTAAATGCAAATATGACAGGATCTCATAAACTTGTAATGCAGCAGGTTGAAAAACTTCAGTCTGAAAAGAATTATTCGTACAATTCGTAGACAAAATACTCAATAGAGCTGTTAAAAATTCTAAAACAAGCAAGCAATGTAACTTCTTCAGTCATATCAGCAAGCACATGGTGTGGAGTTTCCCTATACACACACACACACACACACACACACACAGAAGCACAAAATGTGCACTGATATAAACAGGTGAGCATACATGCACACACACACACACACACACACACATGCTCACACACACAACACACACACACACACACATGCTCACACACACACACATGCTCACACACAATCTCACTCTTTTCCTCCCTCCCTCCCTCCCTCGTGTACATGCATATATAATCAGCCTGATATTTTAGTGTATATATGTATATACTTTTTTCTACTTTCTCTTTCACTGTTCCATGTTCTTTTCAGTTTCTCTTCCCCACCCCACCCACTTCCACAGTCATCTCTTTCACTCCTTCAATTCATTATCTCTCTCTCTCTCTCTGCTCATATTTACCTATCTCCCTACCTCCCACACCTCAGCTCTCTCTCTCTCTCTCTCCCCACCACCACCACTCATATTCCATGGCATTTTGTCTGTGCATTTGCACCTCTGTCACCAATCCCCTCGCTTCCCCTTCGCCCTCTCTCACCACCTCACCTATTCTCTCCTGCCATATGTAATCTCCCCTGCCAACAATTGTTATTCTCACACAGACTATTGGCTACTTAAGTTCCACCTGCAGAAATTCCTTCAACATTTGCCAAGCCCTCTCACCTATTAACTATTACTGCTAATACTACTTCTAACAACAACAGCAGCAGCAGCAGCAATAGTAGTAGTAGTAGTAGTAGTAATAATAATAATGGTTGTGATTGTCATGCTCTAAGTACTATTTCAGTGGCTGTAATGAAAGCAGGCCTTCTTACCACCACCACCAGTAGTAGTAGTAGTAGTAGTAATATTGATTGCTATGCTTTAGGTACTAAGATCACTTTCTTCCTACACCCTCCTTATTTCTTTCTCCGCCCCCCTCCCCCCACTCCTCTCCTGCTTTCTCTCAGTATCTTTGATTTCTGAGTTCTTCACATCTGTTTGTTCTTGAGCCGATCCTTCTCTCTCTATCTTTCTCTTGCTGTATTTTCTCTCTCTCTCTCACTTTTACCCTCACCACCATCCACCTTTAAGCTCTCTTTCTTCCTCTTTTAGTCTCTCTCCTTCTCTGCCTCTCTCTCTCTCTCTCTCTCTCTTTCTCTTTGACTTTCTCTTTTACCTTCTGCCTGTCTTCCTCTTAATCTTCCTTTTTCTTTTTGTCTCTCTTTCTCTACCTCCTTTCTTTCTCTCTCTCTCTCTCCCCCAGTTTCTCTATTTAATTTCCCCATATTCTCTCTCTTTGTTGTTTAACTCTTTTCCTTTTGTTTTCCCTTGTTTTTGTTTTCATTTTTCATATTTCCCTTTGATTCTAATTTTTCTCTCCTTTTCTTCCAAAATGTCACCCACCTCACCCCACAGGTCTGTTTTTTTTATTATATTTTCTCTCTTTTCCTTTCAAATTACATTTCCTTGTCAACACTTAAATGAATTGTAAGGAAAACATAGAAGCAAAACACAAAACACACAAACAACAAATAAAAGCAAACAGAAACTTAACCCAAGAAATAACAATCCTGGTATATCTACTCTAACATTGTAACATAAGTGGTATAAGAATAGATTTACAAGCATGATAGATGGACAAATGAATGTGTATATATACATAAATATTTGAATATTTATGTTGTGTATACATATGCAACTGTGTATGTATTTGTATGTGATAAGGCAGTGAGCTGGCAGAAATGTCAGCATACTCCGCAATGTGTTAGGCTACATTTCTTCCTACATAACTTTCTGAGTTCAAATGCAGCTGAGGTTAATTCTGCTGTTCATCCTTTCAAGGTTGATAAAAAAACAAGGGATCTTTTCGGTTTGAGCGGCAGTTTTTAACATAATTTCTAGGTAACTAAAAAATTTCAAACTTCGTATACTGGTAGAATGTGTTGTTTATAAAACATCTTTTTCTCTTGGCTTTATTGAGAAAATTCTATAGTTGGTAAGATATTTGTTGTTTTTTTTCTTCTTCATTTTCTGCAATTTCAACCAATCAATCACATCCATTGAGGTAAAAAAAACATTCTGTGCCATATGAATATGTCCCTCGTTTAAGAAACAGATTGAGTTTATTTACATTTGTGAAGAAAAAAAATATACCCTTCCCCCACCTCTAACCCTAAAACAGATTGAAATACTAGGGTCATAATTATGGGTGACAATTTCATATGACACCGCTAGAAAAAACTGCCGTTCAAACCGAAAAGATCCAAAACAAGTCCCGGTTGGGCATTAGGGCCAATGTATTTGACTACCCCTCACTGCTCCGAATTCTAAGCCTTGTGTCTTTAGAAGAAACGAGTATGTCTGTTAGTATCATCTGGATATGTGTCTGTATCAGGAGTTCTCAGCCATTTTTCATCTATGGATCCCTTTTATTCTTTTACTTGTTTCAGTCATTTGACTGTGGCCATGCTGGAGCACCACCTTTAGTCAAACAATTTGACCACCAGGACTTATTCTTTGTAAGCCTAGTACTTATTCTATCAGTCTCTTTTTGCCAAACCACTAAGTTATGGGGACGTGAACACAAATAACAAATGCATACATATATATATATATATATATATGATGGGCTTCTTTCAGTTTCCATCTACCAAATCCACTCACAAGGCTTTGGTTGGCCCGAGGCTATAGTAGAAGACACTTGCCCAATGTGCCCCGCAGTGGGACTGAACCCAGAACCATGTGGTTGGGAAGCAAGCTTCTTACCACACAGCCAACTCCTGCACTTTTGATAACTATTTTATTTGATAATGAAAAAAGAAAAATCCTTACATGCCTGCATTATGAGTACTACCAGAATGCTTGAATTCATATATTGTGATTTATATATATATATATATATATATATATACCATTTCTTTTATTGTGTGGTATTATATGCTTTGAGAGATTTTACTGCTATTTCT
>NC_043002.1:53104900-53149900 GCF_006345805.1 Octopus sinensis | reverse complement strand
GTTTTGATAAACCATGTGTCAGTTAGGTTCTTTGGATTCTCCCCCTTCCTTTACAAGGTTAGCTTTCAGTTTCTTAAAATAGAAAATTTGTTATCTTTAACAGCTATTTATAACTGAAAGCTTTTAATGGAACATTAACACAAACAATTGGTTAAATATATTAGGTATATATTACATTGTTGAAATGGGATTTTAATTACTGAAGTTAGCCTTATATTATGTAAAAGCTTTTGAGTGCCTACTTTTAAAGAAATATACAGTCTATTAACTTCTGACAAAGAAAACCTGTTTTAATGAATAGCTGAATTACAGTATTGAGTTAATGCAATTCTTTTATAGGAGGCATTGACTATAAGTTTTTGACTGAATCTTTGTCATTGTAATTAATATCTGCTTTTTATTATTATTACATCACTAACTCTACCAACTAGCTTTGTCAGTATAAATAAATACATTATGGAGTGGTTTGTTAGGCTGCATCATATATTAAGCATTTTGATTTTTTTCTCTTAAATTTTGTGACAGATAAAAAAAATATAGCTATTTCTCACAGATTAGTGTATGTGTTTCAGTGCACATGACATATTCTGAGTTGCAAGCCATAAACTTGAGAGCCATAAGGTGTGGTGATGTAGCTTCTTAAATTTCAGCACAAGTCTCTTAAATCTAAGAACTGAGTCATATGTGGCTCTGTTGATGACCTACAGTGTTCTCCTAAAGCTACTGTGTCTTATGAATGACTAATGTGCAGTTGGATAGGGAATCACAGTTAGCAGTTCATACACAGTCATTGATGCTATAATCATTACTGACAAAAAGGTACCACCAGGCTACTCATTCTATATTGTCTCTATGGCAGAGGCACTCAACTTTTGCTGCCTTACTTCAGCTCTTTACTCTTTATTCTCTTTTACTTGTTTCAGTCATTTGACTGTGGGCATGCTGGAGCACCCCTTTAGTCAAGCAAATCGACCCCAGTACTTATTCTATCGGTCTCTTTTGCCAAACCGCTAAGTTATGGGGATGTAAACACACCAGCATCGGTTGTCAAGCTATGTTGGGGGGACAACATAGCCTGAGGCTATAGTAGAAGATACTTGCCCAGGGTGCCATGCAGTGGGACTGAACCCGGAGCCATGTGATTCGTAAGCAAGCTACTTACCACACAGCCACTCCTACGCCTATCCTAGCTGTCTACGAATAATTGATCATTTTGTCCACTTGTTTCGCTTCATTGTTATTAAATCCCCTCATTAATACAACATTATGCATGCAAATAAAACAAATGATACTTGGCATTCTGTTTTTGTGTGTTTAGCAAAGTTAGGTTTGTTTTCTTTATTGCCTTTTGTTCCTGCCCAGCAACCTTTGTTTCCATTCCAAATTCTTTTTGGCCCTCACTCTGATTTTCATGTGCAGTCTACCTTATTTGTAGGGTAAACCACTTGTAATTATCCTGTAACTTGTCATACATGTTCAATGCTGTTTACTGTATTGTAAGTGTTTGTTAGAGTTATCTGCTTGTAGACAGGACTCTGCAAATGGAATCTCATTGTGCCTGATTCATAAATGGGTTGTTTTGGGGCAACAGATGTCGATTAATTCTAAATCTCCTCCATTTAATTTTTTAATTGGTCCATTTAATTTTTTTTTTTTTAATGATTTAATTTTTTATTTTTATACTTGAAATATTGTTCTGCGAAATAAGAAGCCCTTTTGTTGAGCTTTTGATAGATGAAAGGGTAATAGAGGTTTCTAGACAGCCAACAGCTATCAATAATTACTACAATTATGATTTTTGATAAATACAACAATTACTCTAATTCGTGTTAAAAAGGTCTAATATTACATCTTAACAGACATTTTATCATTTGTTCTACATTCAGTCTTCTATTACTGCAGCACTTCTCAAAATTTTTAAACTATTACCCTCTTTCTTTTACGAACACTTTCTCTGCTCCCTAGCTATGATTCAACACAACTGAATAAAGCACATATACATATATATATATATATATAATATATATATATATATATATATATATATATATATATATAGCTATGCACAAGACAGGAAATTACCTAGTGCTACAGATAGAAGTGACCTTCTTTATTGCATGTTTGGAAATACCTCAAAATTTTGATAATTAAAAGAGAAGTGAGAGGAGAAGCAACAACAAGAATAATTTCATAATCTCCTTATTACTCCCTGTGGCCTCAGTAAGTAGTGAAGTTCCTTCCTGTGTCATATAAACTCATAGGGTCAGTTTCCATGATGTATATATTCCCCACCTGGACGGGACGCCAGTCCATCGCAGGATTACTCATTTTTGCCAGCTGAACAGACTGGAGCAACATGAAATGAAGTGTTTTTGCTCAAGAACACAACGTGTTGCTTGGTCCAGGAATCGAAATCACCATCTTATGATCATGAGTCCAACATCTTAAATATTAAGCCATGCCCCTCCACTTTGGCCTCAGTACCCATATAAATTTTTCCACTGTGTTCCTCCTGTGGGTAAGGTGAGGAAAAGGTGATATGGCCCACATTGAGAAGCCTTTATTGTCAGTATCTACAGTATCTAACTTTCCTATGTTGTTTATGCTCATTATTCAGTTTTCTTTTTTTTTCTTTTTTTTTTCTTAGCAATCAGTTTAACCCTTTAATGTTTAAATTATTCTGTTAAATGTAATACTTCTTCATTCAAATTCATCATCATCAACTTGAATTAACCATGCATTATCTTATAGCTTTAAGGTTTCAATAATGTCACTATTTATTTTTAGAGTGTTAATGTAGGTTAGGTGTGAAAGGCTAGATATCGCCAGTTTGAATATAAAACATATAGAATATTTGAGCCGGATATGGCCGGTTTAAACACTAAAGGGTTAAAATTGATCATGATTATTCAGTCTTTGTGGTAGGATCAAATTCCAAAATGTATCCGATATTTTCTTTGGTATAAGGTGTAAACATCATAATTTTGTTTGTGATTTGTGGCTTCACTGGTTTTATAAAGATATACATACTTGCCATGAAAACCTTTGTGCAAAGAAAGAGTAGATTCCAGTTCTGTGTTTTTTTTGTTTTTTGTTCTATATACAGTGTACTAATATCACCTACTCTTAAGTGTTTTCTTAACTGTGCTGAATTCTTTCTCTATCTTAAGATTGATTGCAAAATTCATTTTTTTTCTTTCTATTTTTCTATTCTTTCTTCAGTTTATGTACAACCTTATCTGTTTAATAAAGTATCACAAGAATTCACTTCCATCTCTTCCACAATATATTGCAGTAAGTACTGCAGATATATATATATATATATATGTATGTATGTATATGTAGGTATGTATATATATAGAAAGAGAGAGAGAGAGAGAGTTATTTTCATCTTGAGCGAATTACACAACTCATTTGCAGTTATTTATTTTCAGTTATTTTTGTTTGTTTTCATTCTCATTTGTATTTTAATTTGATTTATTTTCCTTTAATTTCGTTCATACATTATTTCTAAATATTCCACATTAAATTATCATGTTATATGTTTTCAATGTGATAGACATGTTAATATTTTTAATATATCCATTTTCAATTGAATAGATTCTGGGAATATTTATTAATACTTGTTTTTTTGTTTTTTTTTTATTGGTCTGGAAATAATTCTATTGGTGCATCAGCCACTATACATGAGCAGACATTTAGAATGTTAATTTCTTACGGTATGGAAAGCTAGTTTAGCTTCGTCAGCATATCACTGTTTAACTTACCTGACCTGTAGGTGTGGTCTAGAAACAGGCTCATCATTCTTTATTGTTGGCTTTTTATTTCCTCCTAAATGAATATCTGAAGTAGTTGAGGGTAAACTTGTTATCTTATCGAAGTGATTTCCACCTGAGTATAGACCTGAGATTTAGCTTCTAGCTTATTAATAAGATGTTTTTACAGCTTTTCAACTACAGCCTGCTTATTAGCAGCAGACATCCGTTCACACTTTAGCAATGCTACTCAAACATTCCTGGTTGTTATTGCCTTTCCGTGTATGATGATGGTTTCAAGTGGAGCACCCTTTTTTTTTTTTTAATCTCTGCACAGAGCTTGTTTGCTTTTACATTTTTTTTCTTTTTTCAGCAACAATATTATTTCTAATTTATTTCGAAGGTGGGAGGGGTTTGACCAAATCCAAATATGGTGCATTTCAGCATTTAGTTCAAATGACCAAGTTTCTGAGTTCAACTCTTACTGAGGTGGGTTTGGTTGTTTATCATTTGCAATATGGATACCTGTCACCAACAAGAAAGTCATCTCATCTAATTGCGCATAATTCCTCTTGAGAAAATGTTCCAAAGAAAATGCAAGACACAAAAGTGATATTTTCGACTTACTGTTATGTCGCTGCTGTCTAACACCAAGTTAGCCCATTGACTTGACTGACCTTAGAACTTGTGTTTTTTTTTTTTTTTATTGGTCTGGAAATAATTCTATTGGTGCATCAGCCACTATACATGAGCAGACATTTAGAATGTTAATTTCTTACGGTATGGAAAGCTAGTTTAGCTTCGTCAGCATATCACTGTTTAACTTACCTGACCTGTAGGTGTGGTCTAGAAACAGGCTCATCATTCTTTATTGTTGGCTTTTTATTTCCTCCTAAATGAATATCTGAAGTAGTTGAGGGTAAACTTGTTATCTTATCGAAGTGATTTCCACCTGAGTATAGACCTGAGATTTAGCTTCTAGCTTATTAATAAGATGTTTTTACAGCTTTTCAACTACAGCCTGCTTATTAGCAGCAGACATCCGTTCACACTTTAGCAATGCTACTCAAACATTCCTGGTTGTTATTGCCTTTCCGTGTATGATGATGGTTTCAAGTGGAGCACCCTTTTTTTTTTTTTTAATCTCTGCACAGAGCTTGTTTGCTTTTACATTTTTTTTCTTTTTTCAGCAACAATATTATTTCTAATTTATTTCGAAGGTGGGAGGGGTTTGACCAAATCCAAATATGGTGCATTTCAGCATTTAGTTCAAATGACCAAGTTTCTGAGTTCAACTCTTACTGAGGTGGGTTTGGTTGTTTATCATTTGCAATATGGATACCTGTCACCAACAAGAAAGTCATCTCATCTAATTGCGCATAATTCCTCTTGAGAAAATGTTCCAAAGAAAATGCAAGACACAAAAGTGATATTTTCGACTTACTGTTATGTCGCTGCTGTCTAACACCAAGTTAGCCCATTGACTTGACTGACCTTAGAACTTGTGTTTTTTTTTTTATTATTGACCTCCATTGGGATGAAAGATAAAGTTGACCTTTGTGGGAGTTCTACTCAGAATATAAGGAGCTAGATGAAATACTATAAAGCTACACCTTATAATGCTTATTATTTCTTTATTGCCTACAAAGGGCTAAACATAGAGGGGAGAAACAAGGACAGACAAAAGGATTAAGTTGATTACATCAACCTCAGTGCATAACTGGTACTTAATTTATTGATCCTGAAAGGATGAAAGGCAAAGTTGACCTCGGCAGAATTTGAACTCAGAATGTAGCAGCAGACGAAATATCGCTAAGCATTTCACCTGGCGTGTTAACGTTTCTGCCAGCTCGCCACCTTAAATGCTTCTGCCAATCTTCCACAGTGGTGGTAGTAGTAGTAGTAGTAGTAGTAGCAGCAGCAGCAGTAAGTACAATATTTCAAGGTCATCAGTCCTCAGTATTTCCATAAAACTGCTTGTAACAATAGCAAGAACAGCATGGTTTCTTGCAGTGTGATATAAATTATTCTGTTTAATTAAGGCTTTATCAGCTATGATATATAGTTTCAAGAAAAATATATGAAAGAAATATAAAAAGACAAAAAGAAAAAAAAAATGAGGTTTTTCCTTCACAAAAAAAAAACCAACCCTTTTTTTCTGTTTTTTTTTTTTTTTTTTTTGTTGGGCTGGAAAGTAATGATTCTGAGTTGAATAGATTTTATCTAATTACTGAACTGAGTGTTTTTTCTTTCCTTGTTTTTTTTTTTTACATCTAAGAAATTTAGCTATCAGTTTCAATCTGACATCAACTTTACTGTGGGGCACAAGTGGGTCCCTAAAATAAGAGAAATAACTTGCAAATAGCTAGTATGTTAGCCATTTGTTCACAGTGTTGATAATAACACTTAAAGAAAAAAAAAAAACTCAATTAAGAAGAATGTCTAATGAATTTACCTATTGGAAGCTAACATGTCTTTGATTGATTAATATGGTTCAAAGAGAATTTTTAAATTTGCTTTGCACCAGAAAAAAAAAAAGGAGAAAATAAAAAAAGATATGAGAAAAATGTTCCAAGTCTGATGATTACAAAAAGCACCATATTGCATTTTTAATGTTGCTTAGAGATTTTTGTAGTTGTTGGTTTCTCTTTCTCTTTTTAAGCATTTACACAATAGTTGCAAGACTTGATAAAACTTGAACACTTAATGAAATGCTAACCTTATTATGTCAAACAATTAGTGCTCATTTTATTGCCTATGTTGCTACTCTATTAATTAACTCGTGAATAATACCAAATTGAGACAAGTGTGCTTTTTCTGATTCGCAATCTTATGTATTTCCTTGATTCTTCAGCTAGCTTAATTCTTCTTTAACTTGAAACAATGTCAATGAACCAATTTAGGAAGTAATTTCAGTCTTGTTGACTAATTCCTTTATTGCCAGTTTTCATAAGTTTGTAACTTGTAAGAAGCACAATGGCAGTGTAGTTAGGTGCAGTAAAAAAAAAAATGGGTTAAATTCTAAATCAGTTCCTATTTGTTTGTAGTTTGGCTATTTTTGTCTTTCTATTACTTTAGCCATGCTGGGGGTACCACTTTGGAGGGTTTTGCTGTACATATCAACCCCAGTACTTTTTTTGTTTTCAAAGCCTAACACTTGTAGTGGTCACTTTTGCTGAATTGCTCGATTACAGACATAAACAAACCAACATCGGTTGTCAAGTGGAGGAGGATAAATACAGACACTCTCACACACACACACACACACACAATTTCCATCTATTAAATTCACTCGCAAGACATAGGTTCGCCAGGGGCTACAGTAAAAGACATTTGCTCATAGTATCATGCAGTGGGACTGAACCCAAATCCATGTTGTTGCCAAGCCAGATTCTTAACCACATAGCCATGCCTGCACATATAATAATTAATAAAAAAGAAATAATTACAGTGTAATTAGTTGTAATTTTGAAAATGTAAGCAGCTTGATGAGTAAAACAGGTTAGATTCTGAAAACATTTATTGAGAATTAACCATTCTGAGAGATTGTCTCATTAGACTTCAAGAGCCTCAGAACTGACTGGCAATAGGCTAACATTCCTTATTTGCTGGAGTTACTACACATAATACACCTCATAAATGGAACACTACTTCCAGGTAACATTCTAAGAGGATATAGCAATGAAGTGAGACATGCAATCTTTGTTTGTTTGTTTTTTTTTGTTTTTTTTTTGTTTTTCAAGATCAATCAGGAGGAAAAGCAGTACCTATGATTGTTGCAGAATCATTGAAACTGGTAGGGATGGGTGTGATTGGTGTTCTGCTCAAAAACCTGATCAATCTTCTATAGTTGATAATGGATGGGTTGTTATTCCAGCATAATTTCCAATGGGTTCAATTCTCATTAATACTGCTAGTGAGAAGAATATGTGAGAAAGAATGAGAAAGTGGATACACTATGTATCTTAACCATAACGCAATACATCAGTAGCAATAAGCTATGGACCATTTTGTCAAGCTGCCTGGTGTCACATTAATTTGAGGCAGGTGTGATGGATTTTGTTATATCATCATCAACATTTAACGTTCGTTTAACATAGGTTGGACAGCTTGACAGGAACTGGCAAAGTCAGGGCCTGCAGCAGGTTCCATAGTCTCTTTTTGCTTGGTTTCTATGGCTGGATGTCCTTCCTAATGCCAACCACTTTACAGTGTACTCGGTGCTTTTTACATGGCATGAGCACCAGTGCTTTTTATGTGGCACTAATACCCACACCAATACTTTTTATGTGGCACCTTGGTTTTAGGATCTCAATTCTGTTGTGATGGGCAGGTCTTCTCAAGTACATCAATGTACTACATATCAATAATAAAATATTAAATCAAGGTAACTGCACTGACTTTGTATATGTGAGAAACAAGTATCAGAAAAGCACATTTGACAAGACGAATTTCTTCCTGACTTCTAGCCATTTAGAGTTAATGCCTGTTGAAAAACCAAGGCAATATATTACAGTCCAAAACTGAAATGGTGAAGCCAAATCTTAATTTAGTGTTACATCATCAGTTAATTAACGGAGAGCAGTAAACTTAGTAGTAAATTGAACACTAATGATTTAGTATAATGATGTTAATACATTAAGAATTCATGTATTCTTTAATTGCAACACATAAAGCTTATGTAATATCTCAAACCTTGTAATATATAGGGTCTTTTACATTTTATCATATCTTTGTGGCCATGCTGGGGCACCACTTTAAAGGGTTTTAGTTGAACACATTTGACCCTTGTACTTTAGGTTTTTTTTTTTCCTTTTTAAGTCTGGTACTTATTCTATTGGCTTCTTTTGCCAAACTGCTTGCTTAAACAAACCAACTGATGGGCAGTGACAAACAGACAGAAAGACAGATGTACACACATATACACATGATGGGCTTCCACACAATTTCTGTCTACTGAATTCACTCGCAATTTATAAATTGACCCAGAGCTAAAATAGAAAAACTTGCCTAAGGTGCCATGCATTGGGATTGAACCCGAAGCCACATGGTTGCCAAGTGAGTTTCTTTTCTTAACCACAGAGCCCTGCCTGTGCTTAGGATTGAAATGAATTGACAGTGATGTTTATGTCGTTTCTTTCAAGGGAATGAGAGACATGAATAAATAAAAGTAAATGGTTGCAACCAGGAACTGAAATTAGTTTACACATTCATCTTACTTACAAGTCTACATCTCCTCAGTCAGTCAAAATTACTTCAGTAATGACACCAGCAATACAATATTGAAGAAATTGCTGTCAAATATAACTTGTTAACTTGAAAGATTTTTATTTTATTTTTAAATCAGGAAAATACCAAAGAACAATCTGACAACATATATAGTGAAACATGTACAGTCCTGCAATTTAACTATGCATGCACTTATGTGTGTACATACATATACATACATATATACATCATCATCATTATCATTTAATGATGATGATGTATATATGTATATATATGTATGTACACACATAAGTGCATGCATAGTTAAATTGCAGGACTATATATATATATATATATATATATATATGTATGTATAGATAGATAGCTAGATAGATACACACACATAAACATATCTCCATTGATCTATGCCCATTATAACATACTCTATGTAATTCAACTGCTACACTAAACTATTGTTGTTTGTTTTTTTTGTGTAAAAGTTGATAAATTGGTTATATCCTAAATAAAAATCTAGCAAAGATATATATATATATATATATATATACCTCGTTCAGAGAATTATTGCTTTTAGATATATATATATATATATATATATATATATATATAGGGAGAGTTTACGAAAAAAAAAACAAGACAAAGACAGGTGGTGTACAAAACAAACAGATGTATTAGTATAACGCTCAGGAATAGAAAAAGTCTTTTACGTTTCGAGCCTACGCTCTTCTACAGAAAGGGACACAGAAAAAACAAGGAGAGAATATATATGCATGGACTGTTAAGAGGCAATGTTGTTAATTCATAATCCTTGAGAATTTAATATGTAATGAATAATAATTTCTTACCTTAGCAAACTAAAGTAACTTATTCAAAATATTGTGGTAGAATTTTGGTTTTCTAATCAATAATTTTAATGAAATAGAATGCATTTTGCAATGATAATAGAATATTAAATATCTAATTATACACTTTCCTGCTAAGAAATCTACACTAGATATCTTCATTCTATATATGCTTGATGTTTCAAACTTTGAAAAGTTTCTCTCTCTCATATATATATATATATATATATGTATATATATGTATGTACACACATAAGTGCATGCATAGTTAAATTGCAGGACTATATATATATATATATATATATATATATATGTATGTATAGATAGATAGCTAGATAGATACACACACATAAACATATCTCCATTGATCTATGCCCATTATAACATACTCTATGTAATTCAACTGCTACACTAAACTATTGTTGTTTGTTTTTTTTGTGTAAAAGTTGATAAATTGGTTATATCCTAAATAAAAATCTAGCAAAGATATATATATATATATATATATATACCTCGTTCAGAGAATTATTGCTTTTAGATATATATATATATATATATATATATATATAGGGAGAGTTTACGAAAAAAAAAACAAGACAAAGACAGGTGGTGTACAAAACAAACAGATGTATTAGTATAACGCTCAGGAATAGAAAAAGTCTTTTACGTTTCGAGCCTACGCTCTTCTACAGAAAGGGACACAGAAAAAACAAGGAGAGAATATATATGCATGGACTGTTAAGAGGCAATGTTGTTAATTCATAATCCTTGAGAATTTAATATGTAATGAATAATAATTTCTTACCTTAGCAAACTAAAGTAACTTATTCAAAATATTGTGGTAGAATTTTGGTTTTCTAATCAATAATTTTAATGAAATAGAATGCATTTTGCAATGATAATAGAATATTAAATATCTAATTATACACTTTCCTGCTAAGAAATCTACACTAGATATCTTCATTCTATATATGCTTGATGTTTCAAACTTTGAAAAGTTTCTCTCTCTCATATATATATATATATATATATATATGTGTGTATATATATATATATATATACACATACACACACACGGATGGAAGGATGGAAATTATAATAATGAAGTTAAACTAAAGAAATTACTTAACACATACACTTCAGGTCTGTGTAATATATAAGAGGAAATGCATCCATTACATAAGATCTTTCTTGATTGATAGGTTTCAAAACATTCTGAAATTTTAACTGAGGAAGTTCTTATGTAATTGAAGCATTTCCTCTTATATAGACCCGAAACATAACATTAAATGATTTCAACATATCACTATTTGGTTTGACTTCATTATTACAACTTATATTGACTCAATGCCAGTACAAACAAGCCAGCCCTGACTCCACTTACACAGATACTCTAACAATGATTTGGTGTAGTTTGTTATATTTGACTCAAGTCAAAAATTCTTGTACCATACACCACTTCTTAATGTAACAGGAAATATATATATATAACTTATTTCTTAATTCCAACTTCCTTTTTCTCATTTTTGTGTTGGAACTGTTATGTATTATCTACTGATTTAATTATATACCAAATAGCAAACCTTTTTATAGTTACTCAATGAGAGAGCTTCTGCATAGTGACTTCAGTTGTTAGAAACAGTAGCCATATCTTCATTAAATGGTATCCTATCTAGAAAATGAAGGTCATATTTGATTAGTCATAGGTAAAATCTCCCACTTAAAATGACCATCTTGTCTCTTTGTGTGTCCAAGATTTCATTATCTAATGTGTCGTTCCATTTCTTTTGTTCTTTTTTCAAGTAAGTAGGGTGTGATTTTTGGAGATTTTTTTTCTGCTTTTTCTAGCAAGTCTAGTGACCACCTAGAGACTCCTTTCTTAGCAGTGTCAGTTGCATGGGTACAGTTGTGGCAACATAACTGAACAGATCATATTAGTTTTCAGCCTCATAGATCTTCAGTTGTTGTTTCACACCTGACAGCACGTATTCAATCCAGCTTAACTGTAAACAACACACAACGTAAAACATAATTTAATACTGGAGTTTCTAACACATGTGGTTATATAGTATACAATTAGGTTTGGTTATTAACATCTTTGAGATCAAATTTTCTTTTCTAAAAAAGACAGGCTGCAGCATCACAGACACTCTTTCCTGAGCATTACACTGTATCGTGTACAATGATAAGTAGAAGAATGATAGTGTAGTGAGTAACATAGCATATATTTGGTTATGTTCCTTTATGTTCTGAGTTCAAATCCTGCTCGGCTCAACTTTCCTTTTCATCTTTCTGAGGTCAATGATAATATAGTGAGTAACATATCATATATTTGGTTATGTTCCTTTATGTTCTGAGTTCAAATCCTGCTCAGCTCAACTTTGCTTTTTATCTTTCTGAGGTCAATGAAATAACTCGTCAAGATAAAGTAAGTATTGATGCTGTAAGGCTGTGCACCAGCATGGCCACAGTCCAGCCACTTAAACCAGTAAAAGGAATTTAAAAAATCAGAATAAGTAGATATATCTCAGACCAGACGAAACTACTATTGATATCATAAGCATTTTACTAAAATTACATCAAAGTTTGCCCATCATGAATCTGTCATGTTCGAAATGAATTTTCATGACAAGAATATGCAAACAGTAATTAGGAAAGCAGTTATCATCTGCAGAAAATCTGTCTGTTTAGTTTTTTCCTGTTAGTGATTAATCAGTGCCCTCAAGAGAACTCCAGGCTCTGTTCCTTACAAACATTCAAAATCAAAGCTTGTATGATCTTATTTAAGTGACTTTGTTGTTTAGCTCTAGGTCAGCTTCTATCAAGCAGACTCTGAGACGTTCCAGCTGTTAATATCTGTCCTTCTGCAGAATAACATATTTTGCATAATGTAATGAAATTTTTCTTTCTTTTTATTTTTCTTCTTTCTTTCCAACATGGTGCAGTATGATTTGAGAGATTTAGTTATTAGTTCTAGCAGATGAGGGGGTGGGGGCGGGGGGGGGGCATCTGGTGTCACTTATTGGGTCCGTAGCTGAATGTATATCTTTTTCACACTGGTGTGGAACTGAAGACTTAGAGCATGGTATATGAATTAGTGAAGTTCATTCTTTTCATAGGTCGTAGCTGTCAGGAGGAAAAAAAAAATCAGTTTATAAGGGAAATATCTAAGTTACATTTGAATGCTTCTTATTTTTCTCCCCCTCCCTCTCTATCACACACACACACACACACACACAACAAAATTAAGACTGTTTTTAAATATCAAGATGTCAGAAATTCAATCTGAAATTTTGAGATCTTCGACTACGTCTATTTCAAAATTTAAAAACAGATGGTCAGACCTAGTTATGTCATTATTTCAGCTTGACATAGAAAGGAAATGAACTATTTCTAAAATCAGATCAAATCTATATTATCATTCTGCTTGTCATATGTGCTTGTATGTTACATTTTCAGAAGGAAATAACTTTTTTTATTATTTGTAAGATTCATAGACTGATAAATAAATACTTAAAAGTTTATGTGTGCTATATATACATGTCATCATCATCATCATCATTGCTTAACATCCACCTTCCATGCCAGCATAGGCTAGATGGTTTGACAGGATCTGGCCAGGTAGAAGACTACACCAAGCTCTTGTGTCTGTTTTGGCATGATTTTTAAAGCTGGATACCCTTCCTAACATCTGCCACCTCACAGTTATATATATCTACATCTATATATATATATATGATATAGATATTTTAGAATCCATTACTGAGTAGGAAGGGGTAGGGGAGAACTTCATTCACTAGGACTATGGATTCAAGTTCAGTCTTATGTTGATATTTATCTGATATGAAATTAAGGATGTAGTACAGTAATTCACGAATTTTTTAGAGCATTAACATACACCATATTTTTTTGCCAACAATTTTATGTATCTCTTTCTAGAGCACGCGCAATAAGGAATGAAATGATTGATAAAACCCTTTCCAAGTAGAAGCCGTGTCAAGTGTATGACAACAAATGTAGTTTACTGAGATATTCTTTCATAACACTTCACATTGCCTCAAGTCAAATGTTTCAGAAAACAATACAATTTTCAAAGACATTGTGTCGCTCAGGTGTGGCTGTGTAGTAAGAAGCTTGCTTCCTCACCACATGGTTCTGGGTTCAAGCCCACTGTGTAGCTCATTGGTTAAGTGTCTTCTGCTATAACTCCATGCTAGCCAAAGCCTTCAGAGTGGATTTGATTGATGGAAACTGAAAGAAGCCCATTGTGTGTGCGTATATATATATGTGGTGCTGTTTCCTTACCTTGACATCGCATAATAGTTGTAAATGAATGTCTTCTTCATACGAGTGTACTTAATTTGCAATCTTATATGAAAATGTCTGGTCATGGAAAAATGTTATTTTTATTCAAAACAGGTGAGGTTTGTTGACAGGAAGGGCATCTGGCTGCAGTAAAACCTGCTTCAACAAATTCCATCTGACTGTGTAAACATGGAAAAGAGGATGTTTAAATGATGATGATGATTTTATTTTTATAAACTTCAAAGAATCTTGTAGTCTTCTAAATTCTATGGTTATAACATTGAATTCCTTTAAACGCTGCAAGGATTGGCAGAATTATTAGAACATTGAACAAATGTATTCTGGTATTTAGTTGTGGTCCTTTACATCCTGAGTTCAAATTACACCTAGCTACTTTGCTTTTCAATCTTTTAAGCTCAGTAAAATACTGGAGGTAGTGGAATCATTCTAATTGACTATCCCTCCTTTTAGCTCTGTCCTTGTGTTTAGATTAGAGACATTATTTTGCATTAATTTTGGTAATGTTTTGACTAAATTGCATTCACAAATTTTGAACTTAAACAAAAGAAACTTGAGCCATTTCTATTGAATTAAATTTGTTTTGTTTGGATTTGGTTAATATTGACAAAGTAATGATTTTGTATTGCTGAATTTACTTTTAAAAGTTTTTGTATTTTTTGTATTCCTTAATTGTGTGTGTGAAGATAAGAACTATTTAAAAGTTGTAAATTGGAATTGTTTTCCTTATCTAAGTTGCCTGCTTTCAGAATTAGTCATCTGATTAATGTTGAAGTTTTTTTCTTCATTTTACTTCATTAGGAAATTTTTATGAATAACGATGATGGTGTGTGTGTGTGCATGTGTGCGCATCTCTGAATACTGAATATTTTGTCTATGTTGATCTAAATATTGAAAGGAGATACATCTGTGCTGTTCTTTGCATAAGAAACTGAGTTCTTTTGGCTTTTATAATAAGCTGAGTACAAAAGCAAGAACTGAATAGCTTAGGTCAAAAGATAGATTGAATTGTTAAAAGCTTATCAGGAGATGCAAGCTGTTGTTTTGTGAGCTTTGTACATGATTCAAAGCCTTTGCAAGTACTGTAATGGAAGCTGTATGAAGGTGCAGGCCCTGGTAAAGTAAAACACAGGTACAAATCTGGGTGGTAGTTTTGAAATATATGAACAAGACCTTCAAAACTGCCGTGGGTCAAACATGTGTTGATCGGTTTAGAAAAGTATGTAACAGCTTGTATGTGACAGCTGATTTTATCATTTGGTTTCATGTTTAAACCTCATTTTTGCTTAAAGCAAATGTTTCACCCTAACAATTCCTATATAAACTAGGTGACAGGTGACTTGACAGCGAAACTGCATAAATGACCAGATCATCAATGTACAACATTTTTAAGACTCTTGATGGTTTCTGTGCTTAAAGTCTGATACTAATGGTCTAAAAATTTACTGTAAGTACAAATAGATAAAAGAAAAATACAGTGTTTGTTATAAATTGATTAGCAATTGGTAAACAGAAAACAAATTACTCTAACCACAAAGTAGAAGATTATTAGATCGTTTAACTCTTTCAAGTTTATGCCAGCTGGTGGCATTGATTCAGACCTGTCAGATGCAAATGTTAAAAATCTTGTTGAATTAATTAACAAGTTTTCAAAAACTCACTTCATGGCATTTATAACAAACTTTGCTGTCTATAATTTTGTTAAGAATTCACAGTTCTAGAATGCATTTTTAAAGATCTTTGTGTATAATTCTTTCAAGTGTAAATCATTATTTTCAATATCTTATTAGGAATAAAGTCTGGTGATTGTACTGTGGATTGAATGGGGTTTTTTTTTGGGGGGGGGGGTTGTTGTTGTTTTGTATCTTTATAGAACTTCTTTGAGTCATCTCCTGATGAGCTCACAAATACCTCCAAGTTGGTACTACCACTTTGGTTAAGATCTTTTGTCTTAAATGCACAAGAGTAAATGTTTACACACTGCCATCAGTTGTTTAGCTCCAAGTTAATTGCAATTAAGCCTATCTTTTCTTTCTGTGTGGTTCAGAAGCTTGCTTCCCAACCATGTGGTCTTAGGTTTGGTCCCACTGCACAGCATTTTGGGTAAGTGTCTTCTTTTGTGGCCTTAGGCTGACCCCAATCCTTGTGAGTGGATTTGGTAGATGGAAACTGAAAGAAGCCCGTATTGTGTGTGTGTGTGTCTGTGTGTTTATGTGTGTTTTTACCCTTGTCTTGACATCACATGATGATTGTAATCAAGAACCACCATCATACAAGCAATGTCATTCATTTCCAGTCTTCCATGAAAAACATGTCTGGCCATAGGGAAATATTACCTTACTTGGAAACAGGTGAGGATTGGTGACCAGAAGGACTGCCTTGTCTAATTCATGCAAGCATGGGAAAGTGGTCTTTAAATTATGAGGGTAAGGATTATGAGGTTGGCTACCATGTTTGGATGTGATACATATTCCATTAGTTATAGAATTTGCATGGCATTATTTGATTGCCATAAGGTGGCAATCTGGCTGAATCATTAGCACACTGAACAAAATGCTTTGTGGTATTTCACCTATTGCTATGTTTTGAGTTCAAATTCCACCAAGGTTGGCATTGCCTTTCATCCTTTTGGAGTCAATAAATTAAGTACCAGTGAAACACTGGGGTCGATGTAATCGACTATCCCCACCTCCTAAATTTCAGGCCGTATGCCTACAGTAGAAAGGATTATTTGATTGCCATGTCTTTCAAAGATAATAATCTTTTCTATTATAGGCACAAGGCTTGAAATTTGTGGGGTGGAGACTAGTTAATTTTATCGGCCCCAGCGACCTCAAAAGGATGAAAGGCAAAGTGGATGTTGGCAGAATTGAAAACTCAGGACATAGCAATGGTCAAAATACCGCTAAGCATTTTATCCAGCGTGCTAATGATTCTGCCAGCTCACTGCCTTTTCAAGGCTAATAATACCCAGAGTTGCTGCTTTTCACTGGAACAATGTAGGCATTAGGATTTACGTTCTTATTTACTGCCTTTTAAGCACAGCACAGTGAAAATTTGTTTAAAGCTTAGGAGACATCAGTTTGGTTCATAAAATTGACCCCAGTAGTTAACTGGTACTGTGTCCTACAATCAAACGCTGTCACCATTCCATTTTTGTAGGAGCATCTAGCATTACATCAACTAATGCGTCCATCCACTTTTTAAAGATCACATGTAATTTGAGGGAGATTTGGTTGCTTTTTCTTGCAGACCAAATGATTGTGTAGAGTATCTCTTGCTATTTAATTTCATAGAAGGGTTCACTAGACATGAAAAGACTATGCTAAATGCATAAGAATGGATGCAACATTTCACCACCTTAAGTGGTCAGTATGTTTTATATTTAAGTGTAGAATCATTTCTTGTCTATTTAGCCATTAGTAAGAATTAGCAAGACAGAAAATCCATTTTAATTTCTTTGAAAATTTATTCATTTGTTTATATTGATGAATAAATTTAAAACTTAGAATCCAGTTAAAGAAATCTGCAAAATGGAAAACGTTTTGCATGAAGGTCTTTGATGTATTTTTGCTTTGTGAAACTGCAAAAGCCATACAGGCATGCATGTATGTGTGTGTGTGTGTGTGTGTGTATATATATATACACACACACACACACGTGTCAACATAGTGTTTAAGGAAGATGCTTTGAAGGAATTTAAAAGCTATTATGTTCGTATTGTTTCTATCATAAGAACGTACAAATGATAACTGTTTCATTCTTTTCTTTTGTCTTAAGTTGAAAACTGGAGATTTAAAGTAATTCTGAAATATATGTTATTTTAGACCATAAATAGAATATTAATTTTACCACTTATGTCTTTTCGTGTTAAGTAAGAAAAGAAAAGAAAACTTCAAAATAACTATGAAACTACTTTTCCTATTCTTATTTTCCTTTAGGGAAGCTAACCATAATTTTCCTTTTGCCTTGCTTTTCTATGAATCTCTATTCCACTTTTCAATTATCCATTTTTAGTGAGCAATCAGCTTTGTCTTTACATTCTTCACAAGAAATCTTTAAGAATAAAGTTTGAAGTAGGTCTTTTTAAAACACTTATACCAAGGCTAAATTTTTTTATTGAGTTATGTATATATTTATATATTTTTTGTCATTGTCATCATCATCATCAGTATACATTCACCATGAGTTGGATGAGTTTTCTAAGACTGTGTTTTGCAGTTGGGTGCCTTTCCTGTTGCTAAACCTCTTAGTGCCCTCTTACAACACACAAGAGTATGGTTTATTTATTGTTTATCCACTTACTATTATTAGGTTGTTGGGGAGCAGTGAACTGGTAGAAATGTTAGCATGTTGGACAAAATTCTTTGTGGCGTTTCTTCTAGCTCTTTGTTTTAAGTTCAAATTCTGTTTGGGAACCACTGTTCTCCATTATATAAACACCATTATATAAATTTTATATAATTCTGTTCTTGTCTTGTCTCTATATGATGGCAGTGGTTGGATGGTTGTTTTGTAATAGCTTTTAAGTAGAGATTGTGAATAACAATGTAATCTGGAAGATGGCTGTCTTCAGTTAAATATTACATAGTGGTGATGTGGGGAGAAGTATCAACTTGTGAAATTTATATAGATTATTTTGCTGATAAAATTATTCACTAAATCTTGAAGGGAGTAAACAACATATGAATTAACTGCTGCCAGGGAATCTTTCAAGAAATGCTTCATATTAAACAAAGATAAATAAATGAATATATAAATAAATAAGAATGGTTATTAATTAGAAATAGAAATAATTATATCATTATTTTTCAAATTAGATATCATTTTTGTTGTTGTTGTTGTTAAAACAAATGTCTTAAATTGTTGCATACTGATTAAGTTTGCAATCTTGCTATGCAATTGGGGGTTGCAGTCGCATGAGCAGTGTCATTAGCTTCTGTTTTATTGCTTCAAGGATATATTTATTTATTGATTTTTGTTAGTTTTTGTGTTGAGACTGTTGTATGAATAAGCAGGTAGCGTTATGAGTAAATATGTGTCGTATGAAGAATATGCATGCAAAACCATTTCTGTCAGCAAAACAAATAATTTGGCAATATTGAACAATAGGCACAGGCATGGTTGTGTGTTTAGGAAGCTCGCTTTGAAAACACATGGTTTCAGGTTCAGTCCTACAGCACAGCGCCTTGGGCAAGTGTCTTCTGCTGTTGCCTTAAGTTGGCCAATGCTTTTCAAAAATTCAGAAAATGGAGATGTAGCATTAATATAATTTATTAACTGCAAAACTCCAACATATTCTCTTACAGCTGTTTCAATTTTGTTTAAAGATTAAATTACAATAAGTAAATCTTTGTATTAGGCAAAATCTCATCAGAGGGGCAAAAAAGATATACTGTTAGCTTATTAGGTGTTGTTTTGGAATATTTATTAAACCAAGATATATATTTAGACCTATTATTTTATGAATATCACTATTCATAAAAAATACTACACAATGAACCAGTAGTTCATTGGATATTTCTATTCCTTAATGAGGCTATTTTAACCTTTAATTAAGTTTTAAATATATGTATATATATATATATATATATATTTAATTATGAAAGTGGCTATACACAATATGAAACCAAAAAGGAATAATTCGATATATATATATTCATTTGTGTGTCTCCCACCACTGCTTGACAATAGGTGTTGATTTGTTTACATCCCCATAGCTTAGCAGTTCAGCAAAAGAAACCAATAGTATAAGTACTAAAGTTGGAAAAAAAAAAAAAAAGCACAGTGGTCAGTCTATCTGACTAAGCCCTTCAGGCCAGTGCCCCAACATGATTGCAGTCCAGTGACTGAAACAAGTACAAGAAGATACTGTTTTTTTCTCATTTCTTTTCTTTGGTATTCCAGTATGTTGGTTTTTTTTTCTGTGTTGGCTAAATGAATCAACGAAATTATCTAAAGAAAAATCTTAACAATCCTTTTTTTTTTTTTTTTTTTTTTGTCATTTCTGTTAAATATGTAATTTGTAATGCACTTGTAACTCAGCAACCAAATCTTTCAATAAATCTCTCCTATGATTAAATGTGCTAGAACCATATGCTTCAAGTTGACATCGTGTCGAATGCTGAAGGGACGCATTCAGGAAGGACATTGAACTAACAATGTGAACTTGTAGTCAGCTTAACCCTTTAGCATTCAGATTGCTCTGTCAGCGTAATGCTTATTTATTCACATTGTTTTGAATTAATCATGCATTATCTCATAGCTTTAAAATATCAGTAATGTGATTATTCATTTTTGAGAATGACATTTTAGGGTCAGTGTAAGAGGCAGTTTAAATGCTAAAGTGTTAAGGTATTTTTTTTTTTTTACTTGTTTCAGTCATTTGACTGCGGCCATGCTGGAGCACTGCCTTTACTCGAGCAAATCGACCCCGGGACTCATTCTTTGTAAGCCCAGTACTTATTCTATCGGTCTCTTTTGCCGAACCGCTATGTGACGGGGACGTAAACACACCAGCATCGGTTGTCAAGCAATGCTAGGCGGACAAACACATACATATATATATATACATATATACGACAGGCTTCTTTCAGTTTCCGTCTACCAAATCCACTCACTAGGCATTGGTCGGCCCAAGGCTATAGCAGAAGACACTTGTCCAAGATGCCACACAGTGGAACTGAACCCGGAACCATGTGGTTGATAAGCAAGCTACTTACCACACAGCCACTCCTGCGCTATGCAGATGTAGTTTTTTTTTTTCTTTTGAGAGAGAGATTGTTGAGTCCTCAGCCTGTTTACTAGTTTATACAGATTTGTTACAGTCTTGCTAAGTTTTATAAATTCAAATCCTCCTTTGATGTATATTGCACTACCTGCATATAATTTAGAAGCTTTGCTCTGTTTTTTGCTTCCTCTCTCACTCTCTCTTTTCTTTCTCTTTTATCTTTCATTCTTCCTTTCCCTCTCTCTCTTCCTCTCTCATTTGACATTCCTTTTCTCCTCTTTCTTTCTCTTTTGTCTTTTTTTTCATGCTTTTCTCTCTCACAATATTTTTCTGTTACCTTTCCCTTTGTCTCACATTTTCATTTTAATCCCCTCCCCCTCTCTCGCTTTCTCTCTTACTCTGTCTCTCTGTCTTAACATCTCCTTTCAGTTCTCTCTTTTCGTTAAATCTTTCCTTTCATCTCTCTCTCCTTTTCTTTCATCCCTATCTCTGTCTGTCTCTCTGTCTATCTATCCATCTATCTAGTCTCTCACTCATCCAGATCTTTTCACCTATCACTCTCTCTCTCTCATTTTCTTGTTTCTTACTACTTAGAACATAATCATAATTAACATAGCACACCACCACAACCCTCTATCACTGCTGCTGCTACTACTACTATTACGTCATGTTTTGATCTCAGAAAGTTGGGAATGTTTTGGCAACCAAGAGTTTTTGATTCAATCCTAAAGTTGAGTTTATGGCAGGTGTATGGCTGAATCACAAGAACACCGAATACAACACTCTGAAGTATTTACTCACACTCATTTTTCTTTACTTTCTGAGTTCAAATCCCTCAAGTCTAATTGCCTTCACAAGTAGACCGGATTGTGTCCACTATGAAAGATAAATTAAACCTATCCAGGTTGATAAAATAAGTACCAGTCAATAAATGAATTACCAGTAAAATACTGGGAATTGATCCCACCACACCTCCCAGCACCTCTCCCGCAATTCGTTTATGGAGAGATGAGCAAGAAGCTAGAGAGCTTTTCTCTTGGAAAAACTTATTTGCTTCTAGAATTGTTCAGAAGTGAACCAATGTAAAAGCTGTACAGTACAGAGTGAAAATAAAATAAAATAATCTATGAAATATATAGAAATATGATTTATTTTTGCTTTCTGTTTCTCTAGTTGTTCACAAAGTATGTATTTTAATATGACAAAAATGAAAATTGGTCTTTCTGAATTGATGAGAACCTGTTATTAGATTATTGAAAGTAATATTTTAGTGTTTAAATTTCCTGGCAAAATTCAAGTTAATAATGTCGTTTATGAAATTTCACACAATTTTACAAAATAATATGAAGTTTAAAATAATTGCAGCAGCTGACAGGGAAGTTTAATTTCATGTTGTTATTTTATTTTGTACAATTCCTTCTGAAGGGACTATTGTCTAAAAGTCAATTGTAAGCTGCAGCTAGTCATTAAATGGTTCTTTGCATCTATTGTACATGTTTATTTCTTGCTTTCTGTTTTTTTTTTCAATAAATAAATAATTATAACTAAATTCATATCTTCAAGTGGGCAAAACTTTTTCTCTTGTCTAAAATTGTGTAGAAAGAAATATTATGCTAGAACTAATCATGTCATTTTGTTTTTCTCTCTTCTATGCATTTAGCATGTATTAATTCTTTGTTATAAAATTTGATTGAGTTATTACTTTTGTCCATCTGTTTATCTTCAATATTTCATCGTTGCTTGATTTGCATTATTTTTTTGCTGCTGCTGCAAAAGACACATTTTCATTAACATCCTAGGACAGATGTTTCCTGTTTTACATTTACAAATAATCATCTGCAAGGTTTTCGGAGTTCTTGAGTTTCGTTTGTTAATGTTTCATCTCAGAACCATAAAGCAGTTTTAAATCAATAATGTACTTTGCGTGCATCTTATGAAGCACCTTCTCTTTTCTTTTCTTATTGTTTCCAATATAGTTTCCTTTATTCCATTGAATGAGAAATACTTTCTTTAATTTTAAATTATTATTTCCTTCTCATACCGACAGAAATTATTATATGCATACACAATATATTTATATATACCATATATATATATATATATATATATATATATATATATACACACATATATGTAAAAACATATATGTAAAATAGCTAGATTCTTATTTATTTGAAATCATAAAACAATATTTTACATAAAATATATTTCTTAGTTAAATTGCCATTGTATTGTTATCATTTTGTGTTTGATTTTCTTGTCAATTGAAATGTAAAATCAAAGACATATTTACTAGATATAAAACTTCTAATTCAATTAGGTTTTAAGTTCAAAAGTACATTTTTATATGTTAAGTTCTTTTCTTCCTACCAATTACCAATATGCAAATGAAATTTCTGTTGGCAGTATAGTTATCGTATCTAACACATTCGACACACTCATGTAGATGTAGCTTATCACAGGATGTAGATAACAACTGAATATATAAAGTTGTACGATTCCCAATAAGTTTTCCTTGGTAGTCTTGAAGTATATTATAGCTACAGTTTCATGTGTGTGTACAACACACACACACACACACACACACACATTTAGGTTTGTAAATGGGAGAAAGAGAATTCAACTTATTTGAGTAAATATGAATTAATGTTATTTTTTTTGCAGCTGGAAACACTTTAGAAGTTATTCAAGTTTATCATCATCATTTAATATTTATTTATCCATACTGACATGGGTTGGATTGGTTTATATAGTCTATGTTATCTTGCATTCACAGTACAAGAAAAAACATCAGACACAGAAAGGATAGAAACTGAAAGTAAGAAATTCTAGACAATGAGACAGTTAGAGGCATGAGGTGATCTGGATTGCAATGCAGTGTCAATCTGAATCAAAACACCATTGGCAAGAAGTGTGTACGTAACGATAGCAATGCACTGACTCTCACTGATAATGAGAAGAAAGAGGCATTGAAATACCATTATGAGAAGCTGCTGAATGAGGAGAATGCAGAGGGTAATGAGTTTTTCTCTTGAAGTAGACCCAAGAAAAAAAAAATCAGCTATTGAAGTTAATGGTTTCAAAGTTGAAAGCCTAATTAAAGATATGAAGTCAGGGAAAGCAGCTGAAATTTCAGAGATAGTTGGTGTGATGCTGAAAATATGCACTGAAGTAGAATACTGCTACTAGTCGCATGCATAGTCAATTGGGTAGTACAGGGAGGTGTCATACTTAATCACTTGTGTAGCTGCAATCATCATCAGCTGGTACATGGACAAAAAAGGTGCTCTAGTGAGTGTGTATGCGAAGAATCAGGTAACAAGTATAAGAGACTGTACTAGTAGAGATGTGTGATGCATATGTCAGATGACAGTTGCACAGAGGAGTGCCAAATGGTCCAAATGGAAGGAACCTGTGTTAAAGACAAGGGAAGAATTAATGAAAGCCAATCTTAAGAGGTTGAATGTCAACAATAAAGGACTGCAATAAATGATGTGGCACTGCACTTGACAAAACCCATTGTACCCTTACAGGCATGGGGAAGTGGATGTAAAAAAGTTGGTACTATATAAAATGATGTAAAATAGGTCATTTTAAGTTGTATGTGAATAAGAGTAAGAGATTCAATTGTATTTTGCTGAGTTACTAAATTTCATGTTGAGTATAAAGCAGTACATAGATTTTGCTTTTCATTTCTCAAATTGGAAATTCTTCAAAAAGTATATATGTTAAGGTTTCAGGCTCTGCGCAAAGTAGAAATATCAAAAATGCTTCTTTTCGAGGTTAGCAGATTTTATTTCTAACTATTTGTTTATATGAAAGCAATGAAGCTTGCTTATCAAAATAAGCTTGTGCCAAAATATCTTGTAAGTTTTCCAAAAGATATGCTTGTGATAACTATGAAACAGTTATTTAATAAGTTAGTTTTAGAATAGAAACATAATCTGGCACAACCTTATTAACTATATGCAACATTGCTCAGAGTCTCTCTTCTAAATATGTTTCTTTCTGTTGCTGCTTAACGTGTTTCTTCTTCTTCTTGTTGCTAGTTTTGGTTTCACTTACATTTTCTCTTACAGGAGTATTATTTCTGTCTCTTCATGATCCTTCACTAGAATTTTGATAATATCACTATATCACATAAGCATTTCTGGCTGTTTTCCAACCATATTCTGTGTCACATTCCACTAAGCAATGCCAATAGTATTAAAAAAAAAAACTGTTGAACTTAATTTAAATGTAATTTAAAATAACGTTTTATTTTTTCTGAAGTTCTCTTATTTGTTTTATTAGCAGCCTTAGGATTCGTTTTTCCTTTATTCTGTTCCAGCCCTCAAAGTTAAGAAATCCTTATTTGGTAATGGTTATAATTACAGCAATGATTTTGTTACTTAGAACATTGGTTTCTTAGAAAGTCAAAGATTTAATATTTTTCAAGATTACAGAAAGAAGTCATATTTATGCTTTTCAGAGGGTTTTAAAAATGAAGTAAAGTAAATGAACACATGTGGTGATGAAATTCAAGTTGTAAATCTAACTGATAAATTCAACTTTATGACACTTGAGATAATTCACAATCTGAATCTTTTAATTCTACCTTAATTATCTCCATTTAACTCTTCAGCTTCAGACAGCCTCTGGCTCTAGACACAAACTTTCTACTCTAGAATGATGTAAATTAAAACCTTTCATCAAAATTTAATGCTAATTTATACTCCAAGCATCAACTGATTAATGACAGTTATTTCACTAATTTTGAAATTAATTGAAATGAAGGCAGTGTATTTCATTAGGAATATGGTAATGAAAGGGTTAAGCAGCATAAAAGCTCTATATACCTGCTGAATGTAAAAATTATCATATTTAATGCTATTCAAGAAGGAATATTCTATTATGGTGCCATCTATCTACCCCAAGAGACTTAATCTATATTTTGATGTAGGCACGTTTGTTTAGCTAATTTTACTGTTTTGTTATTTTTTAAGAATTTGAATATAAAATTTTATCACATTTCATTTAATGAATGCCAAAACTTCAGCTGTTTCTTTGAGTTTAAATAATCATGAAATATCAGTAGTGTTTCTTTTCATATCTCTGTTGTTTAGAAATCTTAAACAAAATAAATTAAAATGGCTGGTTAATGAAAACACATTGCCAAAACAACTTTAGATGATGAGACCACACGAGGAGTATTAAAATATAATTTGATGATCTCTTTCGCCAAGAAGCAAATCTTGTTATCTTGAATTTATTGTTCCACCCCATCAAAAAGGTTTTTTTATCAAGTCTGCTCTTAATTTGATTGCCTCCCTATCTTAAATTCACTTACAGCTTCTGGTAACTCATTCTATTTATATATTTGTTTCTGAATTTTTTTTTTATAGTGATACCTGTAATAAATTACAGGCATGGTCGTGTGGTTAAGAAGTTTACTTTGAAACCATATGATTTTGGGTTCAGTTTCTTTGCTTGGCACTTTGAGCAAGTGTTTTCTAAATGCCTTGAATATTCCGAGTGCTTTGGACAGACCAGTAAATTCATAGATGAAAACTGAGGATGCTTGTCATATACGTGTGTGTTCAAACATCATTGTATTTATGTTAGTCTTTTGCTACTTGGCAACCAGTGTTTATTTGTTTATATCCCCATAACCTAGCAATTTGACAAAAAGAGAGTGATAAAATATGAAACTTTGAGAATAAGTACTTGGGTCAATGTAATTGACTTCAACCATTCAAGCCTGTACCATAGCTATAGTCCAGTGACTGAAACTAGTAAAAGACTAAGAGAACATCTACTTTTCAAACTATTTTGTCATCCTCAGATATGTTGCTGATGCAATGTTTCAATTGATATTCTTTCCAATCATATTCAGGAGATACTTTGTAAACTAGGACAGAAACTGAACCTGGAACACTTTTTTAATATCTTGTTATATAGTTAGCACATCAGACACGGTTGTAAAGGTCCCTGGTTAAATTTTTGTCTTTGCTTTTGAATATCATTTTTGGACAGCATTCTGATCAAAAGCACATATTCAGAAATGGAGAAATGATCTTATTAACCAATATAGCTTTTTTTTTTTACTTAAATATTCTGTGTGGGAAGGCTTGCATTTTTTTTCCTTTTCGTTTTTCTTAACTTATTTAATTTCTTGTGCAGCTCAGGGAAATGGTTTTCTCATTGCTGATTCATGGAAATTACAGGATTTTATGTCTTCTAAATTGACTTTGCATCACATTATTTGTAGGCATATTATTTCATTTTCTCATCTGCTGAATATGAAGGATTCTCAGAATGTAACCATTTTAAGTCTGGTGCGGTATGATAATTTCTCATGACTTTACACATTTTCTACTAGTATCTGATTCTTGATGAAAATGGATCAAACTAAATTTGTTGCTTTTGGATTCTCAGAATGTAAACACCTGAAGTCTGATACTGTATGACAGTTTCTGTAATGTTTGAATCAGTTTGGTGATTTTACACATTTTCTACGAGTGTCTGAGTCTTGGTGAAGATGGATCACCACACTAAATTTCTTGTTTTTATTTTGTCCCCAGTCAACTTTGATCAAGCAAACTTATAAATAATGAAAGGCTCATTCAAGTCATGAACATCCCATTTTTTTTCTCAGGTTTAGTAATACCTCAAACTACATTATCCAGTGTACCACTGTGTTGTACATTTTGGACACAGTTTGAGTGACATTTCTCTGCTATATTTAACAAGCAGAGTGACTATCTTTTATTTGTTTCAGTCATTGGACTATGGTCATGATGCTGGAGCACTATTTTGAAGGTTTTAGTCAAACAAATTAACCCCAGTACTTATATTTCAAGTTTGGTACTTATTTTATTAGTCTCTTTTGTTGAACTGCTAGGTTACTGAGACTTACCAAACTAGCGCCAGTTGTGATGTGGTGGTGGGAGTGGGAGGACACAGACACACACACATATGCATGCGCATACACACACATATGTGATGAGCTGCCATACCTACTAAATTCACTCACAGTGCATTTACCAATCTGGAGCTATAATAGAGGACACTTTCCCAAGACACTGCTGCAGAGTAGAACTGAACCTAAAACTGTGTGGTTGCAATGCAAGCTTCTTAATCACACAGCAATGCTGCACCTATAGAGGCTTTCTGTGTAGAGTCTCTCACACTGGCTTCTTCATTGGATCTCTGCCAAGTTAAATTTTGATACTTGTAGTGAGTGTGGTCGCATCATAGTTTCTTGGTAATTCAGGCAGTGTTAAAACTTCTTTTTAAGATTCTTAGAGTATAAATCTTCTCAGTTGTTATTGCAATGCCATTTATGAAGCTAAATCTTTCATACTTTAGTAATTTGAAGAATATTGTTTCTTATTTCTTTATTGCCCACAAGGGGCTAAACATAGAGGGGACAAACAAGGACAGGCAAAGGTATTAAGTCGATTACATCGACCCCAGTGCGTAACTGGTACTTAATTTATCGACTCCGAAAGGATGAAAAGCAAAGTTGACTTCGGCGGAATTTGAACTCAGAGCGGAGCAGCAGACGAAATACTGCTAAGCATTTCGCCCAGTGTGCTAACGTTTCTGCCAACTTGCCACCTTTGAGGAATATTGTTTCTCATTTTGCAAGAGTAATTTAAATTATTTTACCCTAATTGTAATTGATGATACAGCCACAGGCATGGCTATGTGGTTGCTTCCCAAACACATGGCTACAAGGAAACAGGTGAGGGTTGATGACGGCAAGGGCATCTGACCATAGAAAATTCTCATTAAATTCTTCCTGACCCATGCAAGCATGGAAATGTGGATGTTAAAACCATGATATCAAAATATCACCTTGCTTGAATCTTCCAGAATCTCAGTCTCTTCATTAGTGTAACTGTTCTAAAACTAGGATGCACATGGTAATATGGTCGATATATCATCATCATCATCGTTTAACGTCTGTTTTCCATGCTAGCATGGGTTGGATGGTTCGACTGGGGTCTGGGAAGCCAGGAGGCTGCACCAGGCTCCAGTATGATCTGGCAGTGTTTCTACAGCTGGATGCCCTTCCTAACGCCAACCACTCCATGAGTGTAGTGGGTGCTTTTTACATGCCACCGGCACAGGTGCTAGGGGAGGCTGGCAACAGCCACGATCGGTTGGTGCTTTTTACGTGCCACCGGCACGGAAGCTAGTCAAGGTGGTGCTAGCATCGACCACAAATGGATGTTGCTTTTTACATGCCACTGGCACAGGAACCAGGGGGTGCTGGCAACGGCCATGATCAGTTGGTGGTTTCTACGTGCCACTGACACAGAAGCCAGTCAAGACAGCGCTGGCATCAGCCACATACAGATGGTACTTTTTAAGTGCCACCGGCATATTTTATCTCTTGTCTCAGTCATTAGACTGTGGCCATGCTAGGGCACTGCTTTGATTTTATTATTTTATGCCTTTGTTGTGTTGCTTAATCCTGAGTCAACTCCAGTTGTAACCATCCTGTCTTTTTCATGGGCATTTTAGGATTACATTATTTCCTTTTCTTTCTGATATGGCAGGGTAGAGTTTAAAAGAGTTATTACTGCTATTTCTTGCAAGTCTAAAAACCACGCAGAAGCTCCCTCATTGACTCTGTTACCACTTGTCTTAACTAGGCTGCCAGTATACAGATAAAAATCAAATTAACACAAGACCTTATTAGCCAGTTCTTGATTCTTACATTGTCACTTTTAGATATCTGGGTACAATCTCAAAAGAGAGAGAGGGGGGGAGTGTCTACCGTTTATTTCTTGTCATCTCATGCTAGTTTCCTTATCTATTTAGTTATTCTAAAATCTGTCTTCCACATTACTTTTACTACTTGCTCTTCTTGTCTGTTTTTCTGTTTAGAACAAGAAATAATAGATATCTTCCCTTGAAATAAAATCAGATATTTAATTGTTTCTTTTACAAGCTATTATTACGTAGCATTGATATTCTATCCTGACCTAACAATTACAGATTACTAACTGTTGATTTCTTAAATTAAATTTCTGCCTTCATTCATGAGTTAATTATGGAGAAAGTACAAGTAAAATGAAATATATATAGATAATATATATTTTTTTTGTGTTGTTAACTCTTTTTATTGAATCTCTCTCTCTCTCCTTTTCTCTCTGCATCTTTCTCTGGATTTTTATTTAGTTAAGGTTTTGTTTCCATGCTAATTGTGTTGTTTAGGTTTCCTTTCAGAAAACAATTGAAGTGTACTAGCTTTCTATAGTGGTCTGAATTCAAATTATATTCCATCATTATATTTTAGTCCAGCTATTTTCCATGACAGTATAACAAAAATTGTTATGGGAAGAATAAATGTTTTCATTCCAAATATTTATAATAAGAAATGAAAATTGTATTCTGAAATTCAATTATCTAATCTAATTGGTGTGTATGTGCTTATTTGTTAATGATCAATTGATTGTGACCACAAAAATAGTAGGCTGAGTATCTCGTTTTTTTTTTAATATATTTTATTGCTTTTCACTTGTTTCAGTCATTGCACTGCCTTATAGAGTTTAATTGCACAAATTGATACCAGTATATATATTTTTTCATGTTTGGTGCTTATTTTAGTAGTCTCTTTTACTGACCAGCTAAATTATGGGGATGTAAACAAATTGATACCAATTGTCACTCAGTTGAGATGGGGACATGCACGCATACACACACACACACACACCAGGCTTCCATGCAGTTTCTATCTGCCAAATTTACTCACAAGGCATTGGTTTGCCTGTAGCCTATAGTAGAAGACACTTGCCTTAAGTGTTGTGAAGTGAGACTGAACCTGAAACCATATGGTTGCAAAACAAGCTTTGTAACCACACAGCCATGCCAGCACCTGCAAATGCACATACGCACACACATACGCACACACACACACACACACACACACACACTTAAGCCTGTGAACTTAACTGTACTAAAATTAAATACTGCTGATTTTATAATTCTTAGACGCTGTCTGAGAATGATAATCGCTTTGTTAATTTCAGTAAACAAGCTTTGTTACACTTTCTCTTTCTTTAAACTTTGCAAGTCATGATTTCTCTCTCTCTCTCTTCAGTTTTACCAATTCTAATCCTAAAACTGGTTATATTGTTTAGTGAATATCTCTTCCATATAATATTAGTTCAAAGAAAGGCAGCGAGCTGGCTGAAGCTTTAGCACACTGAGCAACATGTTTAACATGCATTTTGTCCACCTTCTATGTTCTGAGCTCAAATTCCACTGAGGTTGACTTTGCCTTTCATCGTTTCATGGTCTATAAAATAAGAACTGGTTGAGCTCTGGGGTCAATGTAATTGACTTACCCCATCCCCTAAAAAGATTGAAAGAATCTTCCTTGAATAGTTTTAGAGTTTGTGGGTTTTAGTGGGGCTAGAACGACAGTAATAATTTAAACTCCTAGTTAAGTGTATGTATATATCTATGTATGTGTTGATGGCCTTGCTGTCATCTTATCTTTATTTCTTTTGACTTTGCATCATTTAATATAACAAACATGATGATACATTATATTAAATTTGCATTAGTTTTTTTTAACCTTCTTTCTTTCTTTAATAAACTAAAAACTAGTTAGCAAAATTATCATTATCATTATTATTGAGTGAGAGAGCAGTGCATGCCATCAAAGTGACACTGGGGTAAAATATACGAAGCCCAGTATACCCATCATGACTATGCATCTGATAAGAGTACACTAAGCACATGCATCACAACCATATGTGTGCAACATGGTGATCTCATATCAAGATAAATAGCGCATGACCTTGCAGGTGGGGCCCAGTTAGAATTTTCTTGTGATCAAGTAGCCCATCCTGCTCAAAAGGTCTCTGAATAAGGATTGTTTAAGGATGTTGAATGAACCACCCATGTTTCCAAAGGTGAATTATCCAAACCTCCAAGAATTCCTTTCAACACATGACTATGATACTCTCCCACTACTTCTACTTGTGATCAGAGATGCACATATCGTCAGCCACTAAGAGACATGGTCAATTGGTTAAGGTCAAACAACTGACAAGCAAATCTGTCATATTGAGCAGAATATTTGCTGTAGCCCATCTTTTATACCAAGACAAAACAATGTACATGATAACACTTCCAATCAGTTAAGATCAGAAGCCACGAGAGCCACTGTCTGGTACTGCATCAGAGCAGTTATTATTATTATTATTATTATTATTAGTAGTAGTAGTAGTTTTCTTTCTGTTTTCTTTTATTTTGCTTTTCTCTTTTTTTACCTATTCATTTGCAAATGACAGCAAGAATTAAATATGTAGTGCTTCTTAAGAAGACCTATATAGACATTTTAGTTCAGCTTTAATTTAGCATAAAGTCTTCCACTTTGCTGATAACATTAAAATGCTTTCTCTTCGCTACTTTAAACCTGCTGATAACTGAAGCAATTATAGCAGCAATTGATGTGTTTTATTTTATTTTATTCTCAAGTTTGATTACAATATACTTAACATGATTTTGACATCTTTTTTGAAGGTTTTGAAGGAAATCTTTAAAAACTCTTCAATTGTTGCAATAACTAACTAGAATGCTACGTCTCTGGAGCTTAGTAAAAACTGCTGACTACTTGACATGGTAAATAGCATAGCAGTATTTATTTAATTATATATCTTTGTAGTTGCTTTCAGTTGGTTTCAAATAGACAGTGTGCCGACAAGGGAACATCAGCATAGTTGATTGACTGATTAGAATTAGTAGCCAAATCTCTCTCAAATTACACTTTTTCTTAAGAAAAAAAAAAAGCAAAAGAAAAAAGAAGAACAGGCACTTTAATTAATGTAATCACATCAACTGCATCTAGAAGAACAAAAACAAAAAAAGGTGGTCACTTCTGTGACATTTTTGATCATAAATTCAATTAACCATGGTTGACCTGGGGCTAAAGTGTGTATGTATGCTCATATAAGCATATAACATTTGTGTGCAATTTGATTTTCAAGAAAATGTTTGCGTTAAATGCAATGTATTTACTATTTAATTACATTTGCCGTTGTTATTCAGTTGTCAGTTAAACTGAATAGATTTATTTGCATTAGCAGTCATCATCATCATTGTCATGATCTTTATGTTACGTCTGTTTTACATGCTGGTATGGGTTAGGTGGCTCATCACTAGCTGATTCAGTTCTTATTTGGAGCTAGAGTGCTTCTAGATCGGTTGAAGCATCATATTCCACATGTTTATTGTATTTCAGAATGGCTTATGCTTCTCGTTGCCCTTTATAATTGCAACTACTTTATCATATGAAATGGTCTATTTCATTGTGGCACCAACATTAGAGAGGTTGCTGTGTTCTTTACAAGATTAGAGTCCTTTTCTATTCTGTGTTGTCTTCATTTGTTCAAGATAAATGTGACTGAGATGTGGAATAGAGGTATAGATTGATGATCAAGTGTGTGAATGAGTGAGTATCTATGACAACGGAGTCAAAGTGATAGGAGTACGGGCTGTTGGGAGATTTAGTATTGGAAGAGGGACAATGATAGGTAGCTGCTTGTTTGTTAGCTGTTGGTAAGGAGAAAGAGACAGAGATGAAAGAGGGGAGTAATGAAAGTGATGGAGAATGATGTATGTCAACAAAGAGTGATCAAGGAAAGGATAATACGTGAGAGAGGGATTGCAGCCAGCAGTAATGATGGATGACAGTAAAGGAAAATAAAGAATAGAAAATTGTTTTGAATTGCTTGCCTCGATGTTACTCATTAAGTAAACATAACAACAGAAAAATAATCCCTTCCCTTTCTCTGTTGTCTTTGTCTGACTCTATAAAATATACTAATAGACAGACTGTGAACGGAGCAAAAAAATGTATATTAAAACAGTAAGACTGACAGTTCATATCCTAACACTGTTGCTGCCTTGTGTCCATGGTCAAGATTCTGGACTTTCAGAGCCAATTTTGCACAGCTGTAGGTGGTTGCCTGAAAGGCAGTAGCAGCAAAAGCAGAGAAACAACAGTATTTTGTGTTTAATTAACTTGAACAAATGTGTTCAAATACTCACAGTGACTTGCAGAAGTCACTGGGAAGCTTTTCACAATGTATTTTATTTCTTCAATCATTGCAAGAAAACTTGGTTTGCAACAGTATCTTGTTGGAGCATTAGTGTTATTGTTCGGACCACTATTTCAGTTGACTACTATTACTATGCTTTCTAATCCTTATGATGTTAACTTTCATTGGTCTACTATCAACAGATCCATTTTTTTTTTGTTGTTGTTTCTCTTCTTATACTGATAATTGTTTTATATCCTACAAGCTTGCTGAATGAGCACCATCCCAAATTAATCCTATAATGTATAGTGTTGCCAAAAGAAGACAATATTTAATTATAAACTATTATTGGTTGTAATTATCTATATTTTGAAAATTAAACTTTATGCATTATGCGAGCCACTTGTTATTACTTCCTCTCTTTCTCTTCAACATCATTTCAGTCTTATGTATGTTACCTCATATAAAACACTTTCCATTTATTCTTCTTTCTAAGAACTGCATTTTTTTATTTTAATTCTCTGTTTTGTCTGCTTATGTTTCTGCTTCCAAAACCCATCCTTCAGGAATTGAAACAGAACAAGTGTACTCATTTATTGCTATTTTCCAATCTAAGACTGAATGTGCTATGATCCATGCCCCACTTCTGCAATCTACTTCAGAGCATTGTAGTTCTTAATCTAAATCTTGAAGACTTTTAACCATTTGAGCTGTTTACCCATATTAGCTTGAATGTACCCATTATTAAATATTGCGAGTTCTAAAGATTGGCTTTTCCTTCATGTAAAGTAATTTTTTCCAGAATATAATGTAATCTTTTCATTCGTTGAACACTGATTTCTTTTGATGCCAGTCATGTTTTTCAAATGGTCTTTCATATGTTAAGTCATGTTATAATATTGATAAAATGTAAATAATTCAATCTTACCTTTCAAGATACACATTTTCGATTATTCTTTTAGTGTAAGCTTTTAATTTATCAAATCAAGATGTGAAAATCTAATAAGAAATTTAAAACTAAAAAATTCAAAATATGATTTGATTAAATATGAAACATCAAATAAATGAAAGCTTAAATTACATTTATGAATTATATTTAGCTGATTTGTTATAATATTTTTAATCCTAATATGCAAGTTCATTTATCTTCTGTACAACATATGAACTTATTAACTAATTCTTTCCAGGTGTTTTTTCAAATATATTTTAAGTATAACTCAACAATACTTAACTTCTGCCTGTCTGAAATGGTCCTTGTGATATCTCAGCTAAAGCTTTAAAGATGTTAAAATGATATATCATCAACTAAAAAAAATAATAAAAAGTTACTCTGTTTAGCTTTCCTTTCTTTAAGACTGCAGGAAATTATTGAATTATTCAGCTGTTGTTTTCTATGGAAGGATATTGCTGTTCCTATTTAAGTTATCGTTGATGTGAAGTAGTTGTAGTCTCCTGTGATGTACTAAACCATAGTTAACCATATGATAGGCACATAACCAATTAAATACCTTGGAGCAAGCATTCTAATCATAACAGTCATCATCATCATCATTTAGCATTCATTCTCCATGCTGGCATAGGTTGGACAGTTTGACTGGAGATGGTCAGCTGGAGAGCTGCCCGGGCTCCATAGAAAGTAAGTCTGTTTCAGCATAGTTTCTATGGCTGGACGCCCTTCCTAACACCAATCACTTGATAGTGTATTGGGTGCTTTTATGTAGCACCAGCACAGGCACTTTATATGCAGCACTAGTATGGGTGTTTTTATGTGGTACCAGCACCCACAAGCCTGCAAAACTAATGTGAGGAGCGATTTGGTTTGGGTCAAATTTTAAATCATCATTCTCCTTATCTGTTACATGTCTTTTATTGTATGTAGAAAACTAAGTGCTAATACATTTCATGTGGTGATCCCATTAACTTTAAAAACTTATGACTGTTCCTGTATCAGGAGAGATAGACAATCCACCAAGCAAAAAAGCAAAGATGATAATTCAAAATTAAAGAAGAAAATTCTTCTGGAAATGAATCGATGTACAACTGTCCCAGTTGATTAAAATGAAAAATAGTCAATGTTTCCTGAGAGAAGAGGATGGAGGAGTTGCATAAGAGAAAGAGAAAGTTCCAAGGGTTGGTGGAGGATTGTTGCATGGATGGATGGAGGACCAGGTGTCTGCTAGTAGAAGAGAGCAGTTGAGAAGTCTTAGGCTGTTCTCTCAGCGGGACATATGGAGTTTTAGGCATTACAAGAATGGGTGGAAGAGCCATGGAGAACATTGTAAAGGCCAATGGGAAAGCATCGAGATGGCTCTAGCTTAAAGGAAATGAGTAGTGGGACCAGTAGAATAACACTTGGACTTAGGCTCAAGCTTCACCATTCTTATTTTAATCATCTGGTTGAGGATGCATGTTGTAAAACCTGAAATGATACAATGTCATCAGAATAAAATATAATCTTTCGAAGACATATTGACAACTCCTCTGGGCATGTTTTAGCCTTATTGAATCTCCTCAGCGAAGCTGTCATTTATGTGTCGGCTACATAACATTTAGATATTAATACACGTGATTGTTCACTTATTTTAAATTGTAGGGATATTCTGAAAAAGTTGTCAATAAATGTAGTTCACTCACTCAGATAAGCAAGAATGAAGAGGGCACATTGAGTTAGGGTGGGACATTTCCTTAATTTATATAATATCCATGAAAACTCAGCATAATAGTTGAAGAAAAGAGACCCAAATGAACAAAAAAGAAAGAAAATGAAAAAAATTAAATAATTCAACAACTGACTCTAAAAGATGTAATTTCTCAAAGTATTGAAATCTCTGTAAAAGTACATTATAAAAATCTGAGAATCAAACACCAAAAATTGGTTCCACCTTATTTATCAATATCTCAGGTGACCCTGCCAGTGCTGCTGCTACATAAAAAGCATCCGGTCCACATTGAAAAGGGGTTGGCCTTTGGAAGGGCATCCAACTGTAAAAAAACACGTCAAAACTGAGTTTGCCTGTGCTGGTACCACATAAAAAGCACTCAGTCCACACTATAGGGTGGTTGGTGTTAGGAAGGGTATCCAGCCATAAAAACCCTGCCAATACTCACATAGTAGCTTGGGGTTGTGTTCTAGCTGGCCAGCGCCTGTCAAACTGTCCAACCCATACCTGCATGGAAGGCAAATGTTAAATGATGATGATAATTTTGTAGATTTCAGAATTGTAGAATTAGTGTAAGTTGATGAAATTTTTCTACTTTAAATTGCTACTTCTACATTTTGTGTCTTGGTTACATTCTTTAGGAATTAAACTTTCATCTTGGTTGGATAAATTTAGGACCAGTTGAGTTAATTTTATCGCACTTGGCTTCCTTCTTTGTTCAAATAAGTTGTTAATGGTCAAGCGTTTTTTAATAAGTTAAAGACATAGCCACATCTGAACAAAATTTATAATAGCGGAAATGACTTGGAGAAATGAGAGTAATATAAGTGGATTGAAGCACTACATCTGGAGACAAGGTTCTGAGATAGCTGATTCTGGGTTAGTTATTTACTGAGATCTCATTATGTTCAGTTCTAAGACGTAACAGAAGCATCATAAAAAAAAAAACAAACAACCCCAGTGTTCTTAGAGGGAACGGGGGTGGGGATGAGGATAAAGAAAAATGAAAATAAAAATAAAGCATAGTTTATTGGCTTATTGTTTGGCCAGCAGCCAGAATTCGGAATAGCAGAAGTCAGTTCATTCTTGGTTTGCATTTGTGTATTAAATTCTTTCATTTATTTCATTTGTCAGAGAAATAGCTTTGCTCTATGTTTAAAACCTACTTACCTACCCGCTATTTTATGTTGGTGGAAGCTGTTTTGACTTTATATATATATATATATATATGTACATACATACACATATACTTTACTGTGCAGTATAAGATCTGAAGCAACTTCCTTCTCAAGACTTCTAGATTAAATTTATTACCTCTTACCCAATCTGACAGAAGTTGTGGATGGCTGTGTTCTATGTTTCGCTGAATGTTTGCACATATATATAACTTTTGTTGTTTTCTACTCTTACGCCGCCCCCCCTTCTCCTACCTTACTCCAAATATCAAATGAAACATCGCATTTCTACTCAATGTTTTAAACTCTTTGCACAGCTTTCAGCAAGTTAACAAATACACCAGATTGTAGTTCTTTTACTTTTGGTTTTCATTTTTTTTTCTTCTTTTTACTTAAGCATTTATGTGCTATTTTCAGTTCAATGATAAATACATTTACATTTTTATTACTTTACTAAGGACATTTTAATAACTTGTTTAAGGAAAACAAGAAAAGGAAACTAGATTTAATTCAGTTTTGAAACAGTAATGGCGGTTGTGGATTACCAAAAATAGCTTCTTTTTTTTTTTGTGTGTGTGTGAGTATTCTTGTGTATATTTTTTTTTTTTTTTTTGTACTTGTTTCAGTCATTTGACTGCGGCCATGCTGGAGCACCGCCTTTTGAGTACAGCAGGGATCACCACCTCCTGCCGGAGCCTCGTGGAGCTTTTAGGTGTTTTCGCTCAATAAACACACACAACGCCCGGTCTGGGAATCGAAACCGCGATCCTCCGACCGCAAGTCCGCTGCCCTAACCACTAGGCCATTGCGCCTCCACTATGGATATATCTTATATACATGTGCCTGTTGAGGCAAGCGAAATCGAAATCAAATTTGATGACTGGTATCTGTGCTAGTGAAGCACTAAGAGCACCATCCGAGCGTGATTGTTGCCAGAGCGACTAACTGGCATTCATGCCGGTGGCATGTAAAAAGCATCATTCGAGTGTGATCGTTACCAGCGTCACCTTACTGGCACTTGTGCCAGTGACATGTAAAATAAAAAAAAGAAAAAACGATTTTTTGTGGCCATTGCCAGTACCGCCTGACTGGCCCTCATGCCGGTGGCACATGAAAGCACCCACTACATTCTCGGAGTGGTTGGAGTTAGGAAGGACATCCAGCTGTAGAAACTCTGCTAGATCAAGATTGGAGCCTGGTGCAGCCATCTGGTTCGCCAGTCCTCAATCAAATCATCCAACCCATGCTAGCATGGAAAGTGGACGTTAAACAATGATGATGATGATGAGGGAAAGAAAGAATTGGTTGGAAATTTATTTTCTGTCTGCAGTATATTTTAGCATACATATGAAATTCAAAATTTCTTCTGGTCATATTTACAAGAGCGGTTACACTAAGGTCTCCCCACCCAAGTTAACAGAACACCTAGCAATTCTACTGTGTTCCCACTGTGTGCAATGGTCAAGTGTACCAGCTTATATTGACTATAGGTAGCTAGGTGATGGACTGTTATAGTCATGGATTAATCAACATCTTGTGAGGGGATAGTAGTTGAAAGGGGCTTGTTTGTATGTATATGGATATATATATATATATATATATATATATATATATGTATGTATGTATAGGGAGAGTTCACGAAAAAAACAAAAGATGAAGACAGGTGGTGTATAAAACAAACAGATATATTAGTATAACGCTCAGAAATAGAAAAAGTCTTTTGCGTTTCGCTATATATATATATATATAGAGTTTGTTTGTGTGAGTGAATTTGTATTGTCTCATATTCATGCATGTTTCCTGACTGTAAACAACAGTCTTACCATCAATACTGGCTTTGTTTTGCTTGTGGTCATTTGACAAAACATCTTTGGGCCTCATATGTCTTAACATGATGTGTGATGTTTGTAAAGAAAAAATTAAAATGCAAGGTGGTGCAGAAAAAATAAACGATAATTCAAATGAGGTTGTTTCCACTTTCACAGTATAACTATATCTGGGCTGTTCCTTATTTGGTAGACTAAAGAATCATTACCATATATGGAAACAGGTGAAGGTTGTTGACAGGAAAGGCATTTGATCATAGAAAATTTGCTTCAACAAATTTCATCTAACTTATGCAAGCTTGGAAATATGGATTTTAAGTGTTTTCTATATGTATATCTATTTTGTTATAGATACTATGTATAAATATTATATATATATGTCTATATTATATCATATATATATATATATAAACACACATACACATACATTATGATGCCACCTATACATTATAGTGTATAAAATGTGTATGTATATCTATCTATCAGTATATGTGTGTGTGTGTGTGATATATTTATGTATTGCTCCTGAACACTGTATACATATATATATATCATGGGTATATAATTTATTTGTAAAACATATAAGTCAGGAAGTGCAATACTTAGACTCATTTATAAGCATTATAAAGGCTCTTTAGGCATGTACTGAAATCACTTGCTTCTTATTTCTTTAGATTTTTGATTTTTGCACTTGTGTCTCTTTTGATGAAATCGCCAGCATGTTTTTCCCCCCAAAATTTAAGGTTTTCTAAATGGTTCTTAGAACCAAGAAGTGTGTTTTCTCTAAATATAATTTTATTTTCTAATCAGCATCTCATATGTTACATCTAAACGGTGCAAGCAAATTTGGGATGTGGCTACATGCACAGCCTTGTCAAAGACACAGTGTTATGCCAAGGATTTTGTGCTAAGAGTTCAAGTGACTGTGAAATGCTCGGCCACTCGTATGTAATTCAATGAGTAGGTAGTTCTTTTCTGATCAGTTAACTGGATGGAGAATATTCATCTTTGAATCCATCAGAGGATACGGTTACATTACAAGATCTATACATCTACAGATACATGTAATACCCTAAAAATATAATAAAATATTATGCCGGAAAGAGTGCAACTAGGCAAACATTTTCATGCTCCTTTGCAGTATGTTTTGAATTTATTTGATGCCATCCAACAATGATATTAAAAAAATAGATAAATAAGTAATAAAAATAAAAATAAAAATTCTTCATATTTTCAATGGAGAAAATAGATAACTTGTTCCTTTTGAATGGGAACCTCTTCACCCTTAAACTATGTAGATGGTATTTCATGAATATTAAAAGTGATACCTTGTATTTATTAGCAGGTACCATTCATCTTTGAAAATAGCATAAAATAATTTAGATAACCCCCACCATATAGTTTATTTCATGACATCATCAATACTGCAGAGAATGTGAATCAATTTGGAATTTTTCTACCAATTGCTTTTTTTTCTTAACATCTCTCTCTCTCTCTCTCTCTCTCTCCATTGTCTCCCTATCTCTCTTTTCTCTCCATTTCAATCCCCAATCTCTTCCTTCTCATCTCTCTTTCTCTCTTAATACCTATCTCTCTTTAGCTATGCCTCTCTCACTCTCTCTCTTTATCTACCTCCTTCTCTTACTGTCTCTCTCTTTCTCTATCTACCTCCCTCTCTCTGTAGCTCTGTCCCTTTCTCTATCTACCTCCCTCTCTCTATAGCTCTGTCTCTTTTGCTCTTTCTCTCTCTTTCTCAAGTGCCCTTGCTCTTTCTCACTCCCTTCTGCCACTTCTCTTTCTCTCTTCTTCTGTTCTCTCCTTAACTATTTCTCTGTACTTGAACCTCGCCAAATCACTAACAAGACAACCTAGCAACCAAGCATAAGACTAAAAGACTGCCTTTTTGTGAATTTTCATTTGTGCAGCTCTATAGTCAAGATAAGTTCAAATAATACACACTGACCCTGCATGACTGAGTGTAAATATACTGCGGGCTAGAGTCTTGCATATGATCATGTACAATTCATTGTAAATAGGTATCTATGTCACAAAGCTACCATAATGTAATTTGTTAGGCTAATCTGAAATCCGAAATTCTGTAAATAACCTAATTTCTAATGAGATGTTTCTAATAACAAATTAAAGCTTTGATGTCGATACAGTTAAATACAAGACCCTTATTAACCTTAATATAAAAATTAGTGATATTAGAAACAATTTAACTAAACCTAGTGACTCATCAGACAATGGGAGATCCCCAAAGAACTAGAACTACAAGTGGAAATAACATTGATATGCTAAAGAACATAAAACTACACTAAAGCATTAACCGAAAGGTTGATTTTTTTGAAAAAATCCGTTTTGATTCTGTATGATTTGTGCTACTTAAAGCCTAGATGGTTTTTATTTAACTGTTGGGCTTATATTCAGAAATTCTTTTTGCTGCTGCTTAGTCTCTCATTACTCTCCTTCTTACTATTTTAGGTATTGTAGTGTAATATTTGGAGTTTGAAAGATAAGTTTGAATTACCAAAAGAACAACATCCTGGGTATTTTTGTTTTGGGCCCCCCCCACCCATCTTTTCTGGTAAGTCAAGTAGAAGTTCAGTACTAGTATGCTGATATAGTCGATGAGGTGCATTTTGTTGCTTATAGCAGCATCTGAATTAGTATAATTTTTGAGGTGTCATTGTGAAGTGGCTCATGTGATGCCACTTTGAATTTGAATTGCAAATGCATTGCTTCATAGGCCATAAGTTTGTCTTCTGATGTTGTTATTGCATTGTCAGGTAGTCGTTGCATATACTGTGGCTTAGAGAAAATGCAGATTATTGAGTGTAATGCTTCATTGTTTACAGAATTCTGCTAAGTTCCGAGGTTTATATTGAAAACCCAGTTCTTTATTGTTGTTTCACAAAAGTGATGTAGTGTAGTTAATGAAGTTTTATGCAAAGCATGGCTAGTTGCATCCTAGTTGAAACATCATTTTGCTTTCGTTGATTTGGTCCTGAAGATATGAAGGGGGATGTGCACGTGTCCTTTGCAACCAGTGAGATTGACACCTGTGAGATCCACTTGGTTAATGTTTCTCTTGAACAGTTAAATTTTGACAAGGGCAGGGAGAGAATTCCAGATGACTGATACTTTGAGGAGGTATGTTTAGCTAATCTACTCTGTACAAAGCCTAGTGTTTGGAGAATGAACACTATAGGTGACAAAGTGAGTTGAGAGTACTTAAGTGGAGGTGGCATAAGACAACCCAGCTCCAAAGAACAGAGGCCTCTGTATTAGCAGCATAAAAAGCAGATTAAAGAGACAGCACATCTGTAGGCCCAAGGTTTGTAAGGGGTTAATGAAGGACTGTATTTTTCTTTTTTTAGTCTGAGATGTTTGTATAGGTGGTGGCAGCAATATTCTAGATGTGAGACCAGTACTGAAGTGTATTGTTTTTTAGAAAAAATCTCTGGCACAGAGATGGAACTCCTTACTCATAAATCTGGGATTTACATTCTTTCTACATTTTGGTTTAGTCAGGGATCGAACTACCAGTAGTGAAATTAAATAAAAACGGAAATATATCTCGAGACAGAAGAAAGTAAGGTCTTGGGTTTGCTCCTAGTTACAGCTATCAGAAAGGGGATTTTAGTGTTCAGTTAAAAAAATTATCTCAGTTGTTTTTCAATTGTAAAGCATAGAGGTACCATCCTTTTGAACCTTTGTATAAAACGTAAACTAATGAAATTTGCCAAAGTGATTTTGCTTATTGTTAGACACATTAAACATGTGGGTGGAAATTTTGCTTAGGTTGTTGAAATGTTTTCTGAAGCAGTAATTATTAGTGCTTGAAGTTCTGAAGTAGCTTAATCTTCATTCATGTAGGAGTTGAAGTTCTAGGAAACCATTCATAGAAGGAATTCTTATCTTTCTCCCCTTAAACTTGGTGATAGTGAAACTTTATAAAGCTGATTATTAGTTTCACCTGCTTGCTGTTGATACAAATGTATGTTATCTTCTACAAAGAGGAAGATAGAACAAATAACTGTTGTTATTGAATACCTCGGTGAAAAGTCCACTGAAAATAGTATTTTGATACTGCTTTAGCCTTGAAGCAATACCAGGTAATTAGTAAAAGCTGCTCTAACTTTGTTGAAATAACTCCACCACACCTTAAATAAATAGATGAATGAATGGATTGTTAAATAAATAAATAAATAAATAAATAAGCAATGAAACATTGAAATGTGGAATATTTAAAATATCTTTTAAAGCTATTGGCAAAATAATAATAATGTTTCTGGTTATTTGGAAAATAGATCACTGTTCTACATAAAGTGATCTGTTGCCAATCTTTCTAAAGCTTCTCATAAATCATTTATCACTCGAAAGAATTTTTTTTTTTATGTATTGTTATTGTTTATAGTTAATATTTTTTTTTTGCCAGTCTGTCATCTGATCTTTGTGAATCTATGATAAAACTACACCTTGTATTAGACACACTCACTCACTCTCTCTCTCTCTTTCTCTCTCTCTTTCTTTCTCTCTCTCTCTCTCTCTCTCTCTCTTTCTCTCTCTCTCTCTCTCTTTCTCCCTCTCTCTCTCTCCTCTCTCTCTCTCTCTCTCTTCTCTCTCTCTCTCTCTCTCTCTCTCTCTCTCTCCATTTCACAGATTTCAGTCTATTTTGTTTACTCCTACTTTCTGTAGTTTTGTTTTTGATCTGTTGCAACAACAAAAACTAGATCATAGTTGTTGAACTGGTCTTTTGGTTTACCTTTTTTTCTCTTCTTCCACCTCTTCTAACAATATGAACAACCATTTTTGCTTTCAGCTTTTTTTTTTTTTAATAATTTTTCTCAAAAGTTAGCAATTATCTAAAGTTTGCTAAGTCTATTTTTTTTCTTTTCGATTTTCATCTAATAATAGAATTCTATTTGATTTATTATCATATCTAGCTACTAAATATGTAATTTATTTTGAAATAGTCAAATTCTGTGATTGAATAGTTCTTTTATTCCACATACATCATTGTATTCTGACAAAAATAATGATATAAATAAATAGATAAAATAAAATAAAATACAACAAATCCCCAATTTAAAAGAAAATTATACACACACAAAATTTTTCCTTTAAGTGAACTTTTCAATTGCCTTTTACTTGTCTGTTTTATTTAATTTTCACTATTTATTAATAACTATTTTCAATTCCATGAAACCTAGGTGTGTGTTTTTTTTTTATACCATTTTTCCTATTCACAAATGAAATAAATCTTAAGTGAACAAATTGAAAAGTTTATTTATAATGTTGTTTTAAAGTGCGCGTATAAATTTTCAAAACTGACTGAGCTTAAGCAATCTCAGATTGCTGTTTAGTTTTACAAGCACTGATAATTTTGTGTAAAGAAGTATTTTGTATTGATA
>NC_043002.1:52924900-53099900 GCF_006345805.1 Octopus sinensis | reverse complement strand
AAGTGAGCTCGTAGCTGTAGCCACTGCCAGTGTCACATAACTGGCCCGTTTAGAAGTACCTGTCAATCATCAGACAATACGCTGTGCTTGAGAAGACCTGTTGAGTCAAGTGAAATTTTAGTCATGGGTGATGCCAGTTCTGCCTGACTGGCACCAGTGCTGGTGGTATGTAAAAAGCACTATTCAAGTGTGGTCAATGCCAGTGCCACCTGACTGGTTCCCATGCCAGTGGCACATAAAAAGCACCATCCAAGTACGATTGATGCCAGTACCACCTGACTGGCTTCCGAGCCGGTGGCATGTAAAAAGCACCATTTGAGTGTAGTCAGTGTCAGTGGCGTTTGACTGGCCCCTGTGCTGGTGGCATGTAAAAAGCTTCAAGATGAATGTAAAATGCTGTGTATGAGTCTCTAGCACCTGGTATAAACATTAAGTAGTAGCCTAGTACTTAATGTTTTTATGTGTATATATATTTTAATTAAGTATGGAGCTGGAGATTTTTAAATTTGTCATTAATGCCTTTCTTCCCGTGGTAGTTACAGTTATAATTATTATTCCATTTATGTCTTGGATTTAATGATTGATTATTAAATTGACTAAGAATGTGACTGCTATTCTATTTTATTAACCCCACTAGAAGAATGAAAGGTAAACTTGACCTTGCTGGGATTTGAACTCAGAACATAAAGGGTTGTTGCTAAATTCTCTTTGTCATTCTGTGATTAAATGACACTACCAACCCACCACTTTTAACAATGGTCTCTATCACAGGGTGCACAAAGGCCACAGATGATATCTTATTTATTGCATCAATAACATTTTGAACATAATATTTTGTAATCCATAACCATTCGAAATGTTGACCATAAACTGTAAGAATGTGAAAACTCAACCGTTTCTCTTAATTGGGAATCATTGATGACAACGGTTTGGCAGTGAGGAGGAGGAAGAGGAGGCAAAAGAAAGGAATTACTACAGTTGTTAACTGTAATACATTTTCAGAAGAGCGTTGCAAACATGAACCGATTTTTTTTTTTTTTTTTTTTCATATTTCAATTTTATTGGTGATTAATTTTTTTTTTTTTCCTCTCTTCCTCAACTTGCTTCTAGCAGCCTACAATGGTAGCAGCATCATCACCGCTACCATCACCACCATAAACAGTAGTAACACTACTGTTAGCTAGCAATAACATTGTATATTGGTGATGTTTGCAAGGAAACAATTAAGTGAAATGTGATGTGTTTCTTCTTTTTATCCTGCTGATTTATAGTCTTATCACTTGAGTTGCGATGGAAGGCACTGCAGCTGTGTTGATAGTTATTAATTGAATGAATTGATTGAATATTTTTACTACAGCATAAGTAAACATATCACTAAGGGTGAAATGCACAATGTGAGAATTCTCAACAGCGCTTTCTTTCATTTATTGTCTCCCCATCCCATTTTATTTGTTACGTTGCAAAAAAAAGTGATAAGAAATTCTTATTGTTGCTTCATGATATGATAACAGAGTGTTTTGTAATCAGACAAATCGAATTTGGTCATTCCTTATGTCAGCTTTCCTTCTTACAACATTTCTCCACTTTTTATATTTACCCCCCCCCCCGTTAGCAGTTTTTGTGACTGTAAAAAATGCGTGGCTTAGTGGTTAGGGTGTTGCACTCTCAGTTTCAATATTGGGGTTTCACTAACATGGCCCTTGTGGTGCACTGTATTTTCAAGCAAAATGCTTCATTCACATTGCTATAGTTCACTCTTCCTACAGATTTTCTCTAGAAATTATAACCAGCTCTGGTTTGTTAAGTTTCGTATCTAAATATGTTTAAAGATAGAAAAATAGGTGTTTATGGATATTTCAGGAGTCCTTTCTTCTTCTTCAGCACCACAGCCACCCAGTTAACCATCCACACACTCATTGCTTAGATAGCTACAAGTAATTAATACTCAGCTGTAAATGAGTTCTAGCAACAGTTGGGAAGTTAGCCTTGTGACAGATTGGCATCCTATCCAGTAAGGTAGAATATTGAAATCTCATTCACTATGGAAACTGAATTAAACACTAGTTTTATGAGTCTCCTCGGGTCTCATGAAAAGAAAAGACAAAAAAGTTTTTCAATTTATCAATAAAATATTTTTGTGCCATTTTTTAAAATCTCCTCTTTCTACCTTAAGATGGACAAACATCCAAAACATTTGACTTTGGCTTTGCACCACTATACATATTTTGTTGTTTGAACTATTTATATTACATCTTTCCTAACATGGAACCTCTATAGTTAGTTCATAGTCTACTGTTTTCTTGTATTTATATAAAATAGTATTTGAGGAGAAAGCAGAACTCATGTGCTGCATTAGAAGTCATTTTGAATTTGACATGGTGTAATATTAGTGTAGACTTTTGAACATGTTCTGAAGATGAAATTAATATTTTTCTTAGCATAGTTTGACTGGAATGAGGATACAAAAAAAAAAATGAGGAAAAAATTAAATAAAAATTTAAAGTCAAAAAGAAAGCAGATGCAACTTTTAGGTGACTATTTTATGTGTAATTAACTTTCTCATTCCACACACACACACACAGACACACACACTCACACGCATATAGAGTGGGTGTGTGATAAGAAGTTTGCTTTCCAGCCACATGGTTCTGGGTTCAGTCCCACTGTGTTGCACCTTGGGCAACTGTTTTTTTTTTTTTTATGAGGCTGATCAAGGCCTTTTGAATGAATTTAGTAGACAGAAACTGAAGGAACCCTGTGGTGCTTATATATATATGTGTGTGTACACATGCATGGGGAAATATTACCTTTGCCTAGAAACAGGTGAGCACTGGTGATAGGAAGGGTGTCTGGCAGTATGATGTATACTATAGATATAGTTTCTCAACCACTCAGTCACAAGGTCTTGGGTTCAATCTCATAGCAAGGTGTCTTGGATGATGTTATTTTCTGTGAACTCATTGCTATTGAGTAAAATTGGGTAGACATAAACTGTATAGGAGATCATTGGGTGGATTGTACTTCTGATTCAAAGGTACAGCCTTGTCACACAGTATACATACTGATTCTGTATGAGAATTACATTAAGGGTGCTTGCGTGTGTGAAATGCTCAGCTGTTACACATTAATTCATGAGCAGACAATTCATTTAATCAGATAAGTGAACATTCATCATTGAACAACAGACACCTATCACTATAATACATGCATATGTGTATGTGAGGGTGTATATGTATGTGTGTATATATATATATATATATATATATATATATATATATTTGGACTTGGTTTGCAAGATTAAGAATCTTGCAAATATATGAGTTCGTGTGTTGAAGCATATTCTGTTGTGTCTGAGGAGAGTCATTTTCTTTTTGTGTCTTATAATGTAACACACTCACTGGTAAAATTTCCACTTCTTTATTTTTATTTTCCTAAAAATAAGAAACAAGTGGAAATTTTACTGGTGAGTGTGTTATATTATAAAGTACAAAAAGAAAATGACTCTCCCCAGACAAAACATAATACACACACACACACATTTATATATATTCATATTTCTATAAAATACATGTATATATTATATACATGTGTGTGTATAAATATATGTATGTATGTATGTATTATAAACTGCCTACCCATTCTATTGTATAGTGCAAGTGACTGAGAATTCCACACTTATGCATATACTCATACTCACACATATACATACATGAATACATTTTGCATACACATAGTCATATATATATACACATATGTGTTTATGAGAGAGAAAGAAAATGTGTGTTTGTATGTGTATGCAAGCGTGTGTTTGAGGAGAGAGATAATTCTGTGATATCCTGTTGTTTTTAACAGTTTTATGTTATATGTTGTGACTCTGCTGCTGTCTCTATACACAACCACACCAGAAGCTGGTCACATGTTATTTGTATATAACAATGTAATATATGCAATTGATTTGCCACTATTTTAATCAGCAGCATATGGTGTTCATTCATCATGATAAAGAACAGGATGCATTATTGATTCTCCGTCTTAATTCTGCTGGTACATTTAGCTCATAGCTGTGAAGTATGAATGAATCAAGCAATGTATCTGAGAAATCAATAACTCATGAGTATTTAAATAAAACACAAAAATAGTTTGAATACTTATAACTGGTTTTTGTATCACTAAAATTGTGAAACTTGGGCGCTCCTTAGTAACAACGAATGATGTGATTGGGTATTGCCCCCTAAACTCTGTGAGCATTCATACCAGACATTATGATGTGTTTGTGTTCTTGGAGAATGTAATTAAGAGTTTCTAATTAATTGCAAGTTGAATGGTGAGAGTGATAAAGTAGCAGGACTTCATAATTGATGAGTGTGACTAAAGCTCACTTAGCTGTATATAGTTTGTACAATGATAAAGCTAACCAAAGTTAGCTTAATATGCATGCTTTCCATGGTTGATGTACTTCATTGGTTTATGGAAGGGTGATGAACAACTTACAGTGTGTGTATGTGTGTATATAGTAATAATAGGGATTCAAAGAATCACCAAGTGTATAGCTAATAAGAACAACTGTAGTTGAGATAGGGCGGCGAGCTGGCAGAAGCATTAGCACACCGGGCAAAGTGCTTTGCAGTATTTCGTCTGCCGTTACGTTCTGAGTTCAAATTCTGCCGAGGTCGACTTTGCCTTTCATCCTTTTGGAGTCGATTAAATAAGTACCAGTTACGCACTGGTGTCGATGTAATCAACTTAATCCATATGTCTGTCCTTGTTTGTCCCCTCTGTATTTAGCCCCTTGTGGATAGTAAAGAAATAGGTAAAGGTATTTTGACTATGAAAATAAATAAATGCGCCCTTTTAAAGCTTAGCTAGACTCATGGGCCCAGTTTCCCAGTTTCAATGGCGTATGTGTTCCCCAACTAGACAGGACGCCAGTCCATCGCAGCGTTACTCATTTTTGCCAGCTGAGTTGACTGGAGCAATGTGAAATGAAGTGTTTTGCTCTAGAACACAACGCATCGCCCAGTCCAGGAATCGAAGCCACAATCTTACGATCATGATAGTGACACCCTAACCGCTAAGCCACACCCCTCCACATTTTGACTATACTGTGAATATTTATTGCTTTTCCCTCTGAATTGTAAGGTTCTATGGCCATTGCCCCCTTAAAGTAAATCACAAATGGCAAAATGCTGAGTACATCTATTGCTTGTGGATATATCTGGAGTCAGCTTACTCTCTGCAGTAGTTGTAGTTTTCAGCTACAATCAATCATTCCGAGGATTAGTCTGTTGGTGCTCATATCAACACCCTTCTATGTTTGAGTATACTAACTTACCCACAGCTATTATATAAGTAACAAGATTATGAAACAACTGTAAATGAATGGAATAAACATCTAATCTCTCATTTCACCTCACCTCTATTATCTGTGATATTATATATAGGCACAAGTGTGGCTGTCTAATTAAGAAGTTAGATACCCAACCACATAATTTCAGGTTTAGTGTATGGCACATCATCATCATTTAGTGTCTGCTTTCCATGCTGGCATGGGTTAGGCGGTTTAACTGAAACTGGTATGCTGCAGGGCTACACCAAGTTCCAATCTGGTTTGACATGGTTTCTACGACTGGATGACCTTCCTAACGCCAACCATTCCAAGAGTGTAATCGGTGCTTTTTACATTCCACTGTCATGGGTGCCAGTTATGCAACACTGGCATCGGCCATAACTACAATTTCACTTGGTTTGACAGTCTTCTCAAGCATGACATATCGCCAAAGATCTCTGTCACTTATCACCTCCGTGTGGGTCAACATTTGAAGAGTGCTTTTTGTGTGCCACTGGTACAGGTGCCTGTGATGTGACACCTGCATCGGTCGTGACTCTGGTTTCATTTGGCTAGACCTGTCAAGCCAAGTGAAACCATAAGCAAATACCATCTACTATAGTCTCTGGCTGACCAATGCCTTGTGAATGGATTTGGTAGTCTGAAACTGAAAGAAGCTTGTGGTATGTGTGTGTGTATTAGTAAGAAACTTGTTTAGCTTTGGCCCCTTCTCTCAAAATTTAACCCCTCATCTTCTGACTTAAAACAAACTCTCTTAGGGGTTGTTGTAGTCTTGCAAGCTGCATGATGACCTCACTAGTGCTGATGGTACACACAAAAAAATTACCTAATACAAGCTGAAAGTTGTTGGGATTAGGTTAGGCATCTAGCTATACTGTATAGTGGTTGACATTAGAAAGGGTATCTGGCTGTAGTTACCATGGCAAGGTAGGAAGTGGAGAGTTATGCAGTCCTTGAATCCATCAAATTTGTCCAACCCTTGCCAAATGGATGTTAAATGATGATGATAATGATAAATGTGATATGTAATTATCATGTTCCCCCAGGCTCTTCAAATCACTTCAAGCCATTATTTAACTGACAAGATTTGTCAGCAGTAAAAGTACTGCTTGTAAAGTTAGCACCTATCTATCCTAATAATTATATTCTCTGAACATCATTGAATTTTATGCTAATCAAGTGTCAATATTTGGCTCACAGTGGACTCAGACTACTCTGTCAGATCTCAATTATTAATTGTTTTACTCATTAATCATTTTGCCTTAGTTTAATTATATTTTTTTCCAATGATTTCACTATTGGAATTTTGCTATTTAGCAGTTTGCCTTGGTAAACTATTGTTATCAGCATTGCTATTTATATTTTCATTACTAAGTACTTAGCTTATATTGGTATTAATTATAAAAACAAAAACAACATATTAACAATTTTCCTTCATCTAAAGTTCTGATCTGTCATAATTACTGTAAAAAAAAAATTCCTAATGGCTTATTAAGAATTTATTATTGTCTCAGTATATCAGTGTATATCAAAATCTGAAATATGCCCCAAATATGGGTTTACCATATAGATTTATTTTAGACTGTTAGATGTTGTTGCTCTTTTATGCCAAAATGGTACATCTCTCCGTATTATAAACCTCATGGTTTTCCGAGGTTGATTTGGGTAACTATTCCACTACCATGTGTACAGGCATGGCTGTATGGTTAAGAACCTCACTTTGCAACCACATAGTTTCAGCTTCAGACCCATTATATGGCACCTTGGGCAAGTGCCTTCTGCTGTAGCCCTGGGTCAACCAATGCCTTGTGATTCTATTTGTTAAGTAGAAGCTGTGTGTTAGTGTGTGTATATATGTCTGTCTATGAGTGTGTTTGTGTTTGCCTCATCACTGCCACTTGACCACCAGTATTGGTTCGTTTACATCCCTATAACTTAGTGGTTCAGTAAAAGAGATAGATACAATAATTAATAGTCTTAAAAAGAAAAAAATAGGTGCTGGGGTTGATTTGCTCAACTAAAATCCCTCCAAGGAAGTGCCCACACATGGTTGCAGCCTAATGACTAAAACAATTTTTTAAAAATACCCCAAAAGTCTTCCAACTTTGAGTTAATTCTTGATGGGATTTTTAACTTACAGTACCTTTTTTTTGTTTTTTTTAAAAGTCTGATACGTATTCTTTTGGTCTTTTTTCCCCAAACTACTAAATAATGAAAAATTGAAGTGCTGCTGGTTTATTGAATACAAAGATGTGAAGTTAAAATAATTCTTCATGCACTGTATTGTGCCTGTCGGAGGGTGCATGTATTATTCATCCCTGTTTGCCAAGATAATAAAATGGACCACTCCTACATCAGTGTTTACTGTACAAAATCTACCTTTAAATATATTATAAATAAGCAACTGATAACATTTGAGATCATAGAAAACAGTCCGCACTTCTCGAAATAAAGAAATTAAAAAAAAAAAACATTTATTCACTTTCTGTCTTGGCTGTTAGAGATTTTTCTTTAAAAAGCACCATTTTTTTTAAAAAATGGAAACTTCTTTCGCATTTGCTGCTTTTCTTTAGCTTTTGTTGTTTGACCTACATAAAAATGGTTTTGACTTCAACACATGCTATTCCGCACATAACTCCACAAGCAATCAAGTTCTTTACATAGGTACACACAAATAGTTATTTGCACATGTACACACATGTATATGTCTACTATCATATGCATCCATACCTGAAAACATGCACACACACACACACTCACACTTCAGATTAGATCAGACTGCAGACATTTTCTTTCTTAAGTTTCTTTTCACTTCTGTGAATGAAGACGAAGACACATTGTTTGTAAATATCTTTTGAAAAGTTTACATTTCCATTTAGTTACTGTCTCACTTTGATAATTGTTGTAATGAATTAAACCTGCGTGTTTATAAAACTACTTGGTAAAAAAAGGTAGAGGTTGGTACCCATTCAGGATTTCATATGCAACTGTTTGATGTGGGGCCATAATGAAATTCCGTTCTTACCTTTCTTGATAGCATCAAATTCTCTTATGATTGACTCCAGATTTGGCTTTGAAAATTAAAATCTGCCATCCATCCATTCATTCATACATACAAACAAACAAAACATTTTCCATTATTTGTATGAATTCAATAGTCTAAATTAGAACATGTTTCATCTCTAGAATCATTTCTTAGTTATTGGAGATAATTTGTAATATTCAAGCCCAGCTTGAAGAACTACAAGAAAAAACATGTGGAAGAAGAATCTGGCACTAGTATGAATGCTTACAACTCTGATCTCTGTTAAAATCACACAAGGATCAAGGAGTGCTGTTAATATTTATACAAGTAGAAAAAGCTATCTATTTCCTTGTATATCAACACCATATGTAACCCAGTGAAGAAGAGGATCATTGGATTTACTAGAAATAGCAGCCAAATTTTGCTTGAATCACAATCCTGCCACCTTAACAGATAACATGAACTGAATTTACCAGAAAATGTTCTGTTGATAACAGTGACGTAAACATAACTACAGCATCCATCTTAACCCTTTAGCATTTAAACCAGCTATATCTGGTCTGAATGTTCTATCTATTTTATGTTCAAACTAGCCAGATCCAGTCTCTCACATCTACCCTACAATGTCATTCAAAAATTATGCATCACATTATTGAAATCTCAAAGCTATGAGATAAATGCATAATGAATTTAAAACAATGTGAATAAATAAGCATTACATTTGACAGAATAATTTGAATGCTAAAGGGTTAATCATCTGTGTGATGTGTTCAAATACTACCTGGGCTAACTTTTATATCTCTTTTCTATGGGGGCTGATAGAATAAATTTTCCAAGACATCTACTGGGGAAATTCAGTCAATTTATCCACTCTTTTAGCAAGTTGTATACTTGTGTTAGTATTTAAAAGAAATAATTCTATGTTTTAATGGAAATAAATCAAGAAGATGAAATCTTAAGATGGCATACAAAAATTCATTTTAGAAGATAAAAATGTGAGTCATTATAGCATCAAATATATCTACTGGATGCTTTTATTATTATATTCAATAGCATAATTATAAACATTTTGTTCGGTGTGTGTGTGTGTATAGAAATACTATTTTGATATCACAATTATGTTTGATTGCCAGGATCTGATAAATCACTGACATCATGACTTTATATATATCTGCATATGTTATATCTATCTAGTTAGCTATCTTCTGGATCATGAGCCTAATATATATCTATATATATTACATATAGCACAACAAGCTTCAGAAGATAGATAACAAGATAGATATAACATTTTTATTTATTATACACCTCATATACTATGTCAGGATTTTTTGCTTTTTCATCATACATCTGAGTTCTTTGAAAATATTTTTTAACTTAACAGGGTAGCATGTCCACAGTGATTTTTTTGTTCATTTTGCTTGATTTATATCTTCATATCTCAGTGCTCGCAGAGTGATTACTCCTGTATCATTTGTTAAAACTAACTGATGGAATAAGTCATAAGTTCAATTTACATAAACAGGACCTCTTCCCGCTCTAAGTATTCAAACTTACTGTAGACTTTGTAGTGTTATGTCTCGGGTTTGATCATTCAGAAATGTGTGGTGTTCAACGCATAGGTCTATATTATATATATATATATGTGTATGTATATATTTCGCCATGATTGATCGCTAGCCACTAAACTCATTTTTATTTTCTGTCTCTGTTTATTTCTGTGTTCCTTTCTGTTGAAGAGCATAGGCTCGAAACGTAAAAGACTTTCTCACTTCTCGAGTGTTAAACTAATACATCTGTTTGTTGTTTACACACCCATCTTCATGTTTTGTTTATTGTTTTGTAAATTCCAACTATATATATATATATTGTTGTGTCTGCAGAGAGTCATTCTCTTTTACTATCTTATTATTTAACACACAAAATAAATAAGTAAATGAGTGGAAACTGAACCAGTGAGTATGTTAAATAACAAGGCACTATAAGAGAATGACTCTCCCCAGACACAACAAAATATGCTTCAACACACGAACTCACATAAAGAATCTTGCAAACCAAATCCCAAAACAATATATATATATATATATATGCAGAGAGAGAGAGAGAGAGAGAGAGAGAGAGAGTCAGTAAACCATAAATCTGAAAGAGAAACACACTCTAAGTTATAGAGCAGTAGATTATTTAGAGAAAAATAGTTATAACCGGTTCATTACTAGCAGAAATATAACAAAAGCTGTTGCTCAGAGTTTCACATTCCCGTTCATTTGACATTTTTGTTTAAAGCATATTACTCTACCTCTGGTATTTGAGTACTCTTTTTTCCACTTTGTTTCACATTTATGTGCTTACTCCGGTATATATATACTATGTAATTATGTATGTATACAAGTAATCACATAAATGCAAAACAAGGTGGGGAAAACGGTACTCGAATATTGAAGGTAGAGTAATATACTTTTATTAAAGTCAAAAAAATGTTCACAAACTGTTACTCAGTTTCATGTTACTGTTTGTGTAACAGTTTGTGAAGATTTTTTTGACTTTAATAAAAATATATATGTATGTATATCACTAAACTTATAGGGTTTTTATGGACAATTTCTCCTTCATACTAGGAACTTTTGTTTGAGGTGGAGGAAAATTCGCATGCATATTGAACATATCAACTCTGCTATTATTTACTCTTCAGTTATTTTTTTTTTCCACCTCAAAAAAAGTTTCTAGTGTGATGGAGAAATTATCAGTAAAACCTCTTTTAGTTTAGTGATATGAAAAAAAAACCCACTTGTTTTAGATGCCAGTAACTGTGAGTAAAAACTAACATAGAGTGGGATTTAATCCTCCTCATAAGCTTTTTAGTGCAATGGCATGATAAAATGCACTCGGCACATGTTATGAAGTGATTAGTGGCATGAAAGAAATCCACCCATGGTAACCATGCAAGAATGGAATGCACAAGATGTGGACTCTGCAAGCTACATCGCAAGCTACTCATCTAGGTGAACTGTAACTCTAGATAAGAACCGATGCAAGATTGAGGGGACTATTTAATACTTCCTGAATTGGATAACTTCTCTAGTTCCAGTGGCATGATGAGACAGGTTCAATCAACACTGGGTATTTTTTTTTTATCTCTGTTGCTGAGTGTGCAAGATAATACAAACCATAATGTCCCAGTTCACCCATGTCCCCATGGAAAAAATGTACAAATTTCAGTGATGTTACTTGTGTACATCAGTTTTCTTTTCACCATCAGTCATTCCAAAGTGTTTACTTCTGCTCCTTTATCATGTTTTCATGAATGGAATCTGAACTTTGTTTTTAAAATTCATGTGATTGAATAAATAAATTTTCTAAATTGAGGTCAGAATAAATGTTTAGCAGCATATTGGAACACCATGCTTAATGCTTTACAACATTTAGTTTTTATCCCCCTCCACTGTCTCAGTTAAGGTCCATCAGGAGACAACTTAGCCTTTCATTCTACTGGTGGTTAATAAAATGAGTGTCAGCAATATATTAAAGTCAATTTAGTTAATTATTCTTTTCACCTTGAAAAAGAAAAAAAAATTTTTTTTCTTCATGCCTTGTCTAAAAATAATCAGTATCTTAGTTGCTAAAGTGAGTATTAACAAAGCACATCTATTTGGTTTATGAAATATCATATCACTCTATTTGATCAAATCTAAAATAACCATAACTCAAGGGAGCGCTGATATGAAATGCTGAAGCAATTTTCTGTAGCATCAAATACGCAGAGACAGTCTACTTGTTTTGAGAAGTCAATGAAAGGAATAACTAAGTAAAGTGAGTTGTTAATTCCTTTTCCATTAATGGCTTCAGATGTAAGCTGGATAAACAAGAAAGTTAGGCAACTGAAGTTTTATCATGATGTTAAATGCTGGTGTTGACATAGTGAGTATGCGTATCTTGACAAAAGGAATCTATTCTATTATTATATTGTTATTGTCTTAGTAGAACTTTGGTAGTTTTGCTTTGATATGTTGTTAAATGTTATTCATTTCAAACTTCTCAATCAATAATGTACTTAGCAAATGGATTGATGTTATCGAATGAGAGGTTCGCAAAATGTGAACTTTGCAATTTTATCTGATTGTTGTTGAAATCTTTGTCAAATCTCATATCTGTTGATATGTAAGTTGTGTGTTTTCTTTTCAAAATTTTAACATTAAATTTAAAGTAAAACATCAACTTTGTTTCAGTTTATTTTTAAAAGTAATGAAGAATTTAATAAAATAATTTTGTCATTTCTGTGCTGTGTTTGGAACATAAATTAACATGGAATCTTGATGGGAAGTTTAAATTTAGATCACTTTAGAATGAAATTTGTGTCATAGAAACAAAGGATGGTTTCATGTTGGTTGATATTAAAAGGGTTAAATTATGAAAGAAATAAAAGTTATTTATTAAATTAATATAGTACTACCATTACCATCTTGAACTTCTATGTTGGTGCTGTTAATTAAAGTGGCCTCTGTATCTCAGAGTTGTTTGATCTCAGGCTACTTCTTTTCAGGCTTCCCCAACTCACTTGTCACTCCTTTCTCACCAACATTGCCATCCACTCTCTCAGGGTTTATCTCTATGTTAACCACAGTGCTTAGTTTTTTCTGCACCTATCAACTCGCAGCTATTCAAGAGAAACGTTCACAACAGTGTTTCTCAGTTGAATACATAACCATGCTGTCAGTAGATCAGTAACTTTTGAAAGAAGCTTTGTAATCCTAAAAAATTGCTTTGATATGCGCAGTTATGTGTGTAAAATCTTTTTGTAAAATACTGCTCTAATATGATATATATACATATATATATATATATATATATATATATAAACAACACTCATTGAAAAATATGAATAATAGCATACACAAAGATGATGGGTTCAACAGAACACTGTCAGGTCATTTAAAATAAAGTACTCAAAACAGAAAGTTTGTGAGTAAAGATATGTAATCAATAACTGTAATTCTGACAAAGTATAGTTTGTCAGACTCGTGGTTGTTGATTAAATATTATAAATAATATTTATTCTGGTAGCAAATATACAATATATTTTTATGAAAGACCTAGCCACAACAATCAGAATACTTTATATAATAAATGCTTTTAGTTTTGGCTCTGTTACATTATGACAAATATACTTGCCATCTCCTTTGCTCTGGTAGGGAGAAAATTGTAGGTAGACTTCCCATGCCCACCTGCCAAATATGTGAAGTGATGACAATGAAGAATAAAATGTTCTATTTAGAATTGCTAATGTATTTACTTGTATGCTCACTTTATGTTTGAACTGATAACCTATGAATTACTAGTCCTGTGCCTTATCCACCCAGCTGTTTTAATTTTCTGAGTAAATGGATCTCCATCAGTTTCAGCGATGAGGACTCAGCTGTTGAATCAACTGCATTATCTGCTTAATTGAATTAATATGTAAGTGGCTGAGTATCTCAGAGTCACATGTAGTGTGAATGTAATCCTTTGGTAGACTCAGCGTGACACAATGTGTGACAATGCAGTACCATTTGAATTATAACTATCGTCTGTTCAGTGGGCTTCATCAGAGTTTTCACATACCCTGTTTCATTCTTATTTCTTTACTGCCCCACAAGGCGCTACACACAGAGGGGACAAACAAGGACAGACAAACGGATTAAGTCGATTATATCGACCCCAGTGCGTAACTGGTACTTATTTAATCAACCCTGAAAGGATGAAAGGCAAAGTTGACCTTGGTGGAATTTGAACTCAGAACATAGCAGCAGATGAAATACCGCTAAGCATTTTGCCCAGCGTGCTAATGTTTCTGCCAGCTCGCCGCCTTTTCCAGTTTCATTCACAAAGCTTGAGTCAAGGTGATAATGGCTTCAAATTTTGGTACAATTACATTGACTCCAGTGCTCAACCGGTACTTATTTTATCAACCCCAAAATGATGAAAGGCAAAGTCAACCTCATCAGAATTTGAACTCAGAATGTGCAGACAAAGAAAATGCTACTAAGCATTTTGCCCAACGTGCTTATGATTCTGCCAGCTTGCTACCTTGATGCAAAATAATAATAAAAGATACTTGTCTCTGTCAATCTTGGTCATGGTTTTGGAAAGATGCTCACAATTCATTCTAGTAGTGGGTTGGTTCTGAAATGACAATTTTGGCAGAGGATTGATTACCCCTGGGTAATTCAGACAGTGCCAAACAAACTGCAGATGACTTCCTGCTATGACATTAGTCATTTAGTGGGGAGGTTAGTATAAGAGTTGCTCTTTGGTTACTCTCTGCATCCAGCTAATGCTGAAGGTCATTCAGTGCATTAAAGAAATAACCACATAAAATTATGCTGTATTACAAATCCTGCCAACTTATGTAAGCATACAAACATGATGGCTGCGTAAGAATTAGATTTACTTAATGGTGGCTATTGAGTTCTTTGAATTTTTGCTTTTATCTTATTATCACAATACTTAATCTTCTAATTCTGTTAAATGCCGCAAAATCATGCAATTTTATGTTGTTTTGCACATTTAAAACTGTTTGCCTTTTTACTATTAATACGTGTTATTTCTTCTCTCAGAGTTTCCTTATGTTTAGTATGTTTACTGATGTAAGGAGAGTATTATATTGTTTCAAATGTGTCACTCTCCAGAGAGCAATAAATTTCCATTAATGTTAAGCTTTCTGTCCATTACTTTGTCATTTATTCCCTAATCTCTATGTTACATACATTCTTTTGTTAGAGGACTTCCTCTGAAGATTTAATAACGGCTGTCCTTTATATAGCCTTAATAGTTCTGCAACTCCCACACATACATGTATGTAATTACATATATATATATATATATATATATATATATAATGTGTGTGTGTGTGTAAATTCATGCTTGTATATAGTTAAGTATTTAGGCATACAAGAAAGTTGTTTGGCTCTTTGTGTGTAATTAACTACCATTGTTTGATGTGATTAACTCTTATGATGTCAAAGACTTTCAAGCATGCCTTTTCTAAGGCCATTTTACTGAGGATGGAAAGTGAAGTAGTTCTAATCAGAAATAGAAACCAGCTCATAAACTTAGTATGCTGGAAAAAGAAACTTACAATCAAAGTATAATGTTGACTATTTGCATGTATATAATGCATGTATGTATGTTTACATATATGGCTTAAGTTTGTGGATTTTTATTTTCTTCATACAAGTCATATGGGAACAAACAAGAATCATATCTGCCATTACACAGATATGAAGGAATATATTCAGTCTATATACATTCTAAGATCATTACAAAGATTATTTTGTGCAAAAATTGTATTCTCATGTTGAATCATTTCTTTTGAAGATATCTTACTCATCGCCAAATATACCTCATTCACTTTTAGATTTTGTTCAGATATATTTTCTCTTTCTCTAAGGTAATCTTTTTTCTTTCCTAATCTTGGCTTTCACATAACCCCTGTAACTTCATGTTATGTTTATCTATATATTTTATTTAGATTTTAGATTTGCTTTTGATTATATTCTAAATATTATTCCTCAATCAGGTGTTATAAAAAAATATTTTTTCATCAGCTAACCAGCCATAAGTGACATATGGACCTCTCTCATCTTGTTTCACAAATGACAGTAGATATTGCCCTCTTTGTAAAGTGGTTCAATCTAGTTGTCTTTTCTATATCAACTAATAATCTGCTTCTGCTCATGTACAGTTAGAATGGTGGAGGGGAATTGGCTTAACTAGCTGTTGGGCAGAACTGAACTCTGCGATCACTGAGATAAAACAGAATTTTGTTTTTGTTCTGTTTTCCAACATGCTAGTTAAGCTGACTTTCAAATGATGAACATTACACATCAGTAACTAAAGTGACCAACACCTTAGATTTGTTTGAGAAGCAGTGAGCTAAAGAAGAGTTTGTGATTGGTGTACTTTCTTGGTTTCCCTTGGTTTACATTCTAAACTATTTCTCAGAAATCCTTAGAGAAATTTATGTTCTTATTTATATTGCTTCTTCTGATAAATCTCTACCGATTTACTGTAAACAGTATATAGAGGCATTTCGTAGAATCATTTAAAGCAAACTAGAAATTTAGTCTTAGATGTAATATGGACAGCAGACTTCTGCTACTGTAGACAGTCCTAAGCTAGGATTGAATGGTCAGAAGATAATATTGACAAGAATCTTTTAATATTTACATATATTTCTTACATACATACATAGAAACACACATCAAATGCAGCTGAAAAATATGAAAAGCAACAAAGAGAAGAACTAGTTGTACACAATTATATTCTACAACATATATGGAGCCTCATTTCTTTCATTACGGATGTGTGTGTATATATATATATATACATACATGTGCAGAGAATGAGAGAGACATAGGTATAGATGTGTGGCAGGAAGTTTGCTTGCCAACCACATGGTTCCAGGTTTAATCATGCTGTATGGCACTTTGGGCAAGTGTCTTCTGATATAGCTCCTGGAGTGACCAAAGATTTGGTTGATGGAAACTGAAAGAAGCCTGTTATTTATATATATATATATATATACATACATACACACATACACATATCCATGTGTGTTACTGTCTCCTTGCTATAACATTGTGTGATAGTTGTAAATGAATGCCACTATCATGCAATCAGAGTACCTTTTTTTTTCATCTTCTGTAAACATGCCTGAAATGCTGAAAGGTTAAACATTTTTCTAATAATATCCCCCTCCCCCCCATTTCAGAGTAAGTTGAAAAAAAGGACAACAAAGACACCTGATTGCTGGTTTCTGTATTTAACCCTAGGTCACTCTTGATCAAGTAGGCTTATGATCAAAAGCATCATAGCCATGACCATTCAGTAAGTGTAGGGTTACTTTTTGAAAGGGTATTCTTTTGTTCTTTTACTTGTCTCAGTCATTGGAGCACCGCCTTGAATGGTTTCAGTCTAACAAATCAACAGCCAGGACTTGTTTTTTTTAAAGCCTAATAGTTATTCTATTGGTTTATTTTGCTGAACTGCTAAGTCACAGAAGCGTAAACTCACCAACACTGGTTTTCATGCAGTGATGGTGGTGGGGACTCAAAGACACACACACACACAAACACAGACACAAAGGCACACGCATAGATATAAACATATATATATGTATATTTACAACTGGCTTCTTTCAGTTTCCGTCTACCAATTCCATTCATAAAGCTTTGTCTGGCCTGTGGCTATAGTAGAAGACACTTGGCCAAGGTGCCACATAGTGGAGCTGAACCTTGAACCATGTGGTTGGGAAGCAAGCTTCTTACCACACATCCATACCTGTGCCTAGGAAGGGTGTAATTTGAAGGCAATTTGACTGTTATTTCTAGCAGATCAAGTAAACACATGATTTTCTTCAGCCATCTAACTGATTTTATATAAGTAAACATAGTGCTCTTGTTTTCTTCTTTATTTCTGTTTTGTTTTTATTTTCTATCTTATTCTTGACTTTTTTTCTCTTTTTCTTCTTTTTTTTATACATTTTAAGTCTCTATTGATCTTGCATGTGTTAGCTCACGTTAATCCGATAAATATAGATTAGTTCAATCTTTAGGAATCAGACTATAGACACTATGGCAAGTATCTACTTACTTTAAGACAATTCTGAGTATTTTAGAACAAATATTTCATTAAACAATTGTTGGAAAAAATGTAATAGATATTAAATAAATGGAAATTTGCAAGATATTTAAATGTACTAAGCCATTATTACATTTATGTGTATATAAGTTATCATATGCATCATGTATTTTGTGGTATCCAATTATGGTTGCTAGCAAAAGTGACTATTATCAGCATATGATACCGTAGGTGTTTTTGCATTTAATTATGACAGTTTGCCAGCTTTGCTTCAGTTCTGTGCAGTATAGCACAAATCTGTTCCATTAATTTGTAAGAGATCATTTGTTTCATCTGACACTTGCCTTCTCTTCAAAGTACTTGTTTTATATTTAACTTGAGAAATGTGCAGATGAACATTAACACTTTGGCTGAACACTTCTTGCCAGATCAAAGATGGTAATAAGATAGCCTGCTGCTGACATCAAATTTCTGGAATCATTGCGCCATATTTAGAATTCCATGCATGCATTTTTCACAAGGCATGCGCATGCATACATACATGCAGAAAGGTACACACAAACAAATGACAGTTATTGACATAGAATTTCAGAAGTAGTCTTTGTGCCTTATTTAGAACGCTATGAATTCATACATACAGTCCCCACCACCAACACACACTTATACTCATATATGCATATAGAATCACATGTAAGCATGTATACATTACTCTATTACTTGTTTCAGTCATTTGACTGCGGCCATGCTGGAGCACTGCCTTTAGTCGAGCAAATCGAACCCGGGACTTATTCTATCGGTCCCTTTTTGCCAAACATAAACACACCAGCATCGGTTGTCAAGCAATGCTAGGGGGACAAACACAGACACACAAACACACACACACACACACACACACACACACACATATATATATATACGACAGGCTTCTTTCAGTTTCCGTCTACCATATCCACTCACAAGGCATTGGTCGGCCCAGGGCTTTAGCAGAAGTCACTTGTCCAAGATGCCACACAGTGGGACTGAACCCGGAACCATGTGGTTGGTTAGCAAGCTACTTACCACACAGCCACTCCTGCGCCTATATTTAAGAAACCTCTATATTGTAAGGAAAACAATTCAAAACACTTTCGCCTTGCAAACTTTCTATATCTTGCACTTTTCCTTATAAAGGTTTAAAAAATATTTTTCACTCTTTTTTTCTTTCCTTCCCATTGTCCACTGCTTAATAAGTTTATTTTTTAGGTGTTAGAGAAGGACATGTTGCACAGTGTAGTCCTTTATTGACAGAAAAGACAAGAGAACTAGGAGAAAACCCACACAGATGGTAGTGTTTTTCATAGTTTCATCAAAGAACATTTGATTAGCAAGCATCATTGCCCACCACTCCTTTCATGCAGTTAGAAATTGGAAGCAAGATAACAAGACTGTGTCTTCCCATGAATCCTTATACGAAGGTGATATTGCTATTGTTTAGCCCTGGATCAGCCATGATAAAGTAGATCTATGATCAAAAGCATTCCACTTGTCACAATTCCTTCTCTTTTATCCAGTCTTGAGTGGTTGCATGATCCTCCTCATTGGTTTGTGAAGATCTTGTCCTGAAAGTTAGCACAATTAAAACTGCATCGCTCCATTGTTTATGTAAACTATGCAACAAATGGGAAGAAAGTGGGGAAAAAGACATTTACAAAATATGATACAACGAAAATATCATTTATTTTCAATTACAAGTTATAGTTATTTCTTTTCATTTGCATCTCTGATATTTAGAAACTATTGAACGTCTCTTATTAGCCTAGCTGTCGTCTTTAATATGGCTCTTTATGCCATGTAGTTCAAATGCTACTCTGAAGTCAACTTTGTCTTTTCTTCTTTTGAGGTTGTTGAAATAAAATTAAGTATCAGACAAACTGCTGGTACTGGAACTGGTTAATGAATAGAATAATACCTGTGTAGAGAATATATTACCGAGTAAATCATGTTGCTAGAGAACTAAAACCTAATTTATCTAATTGCATTTAATGCGGATGTTGTACTTATAACCTGTTCTTAGTTAGACTAAATTATTGAAGATATCAGCTCATCTAATTTCATAAATTCAGTAAATATTGGAAATTCTCACAGGTGTAGAATAACACTGAAGATATTTTGTGCATGTAAATACATAGTATCAAACTACAAATGCGTGTATGGAAGTGTGAATAATATATAATATGTAAAATATCCTAGTTTGCCTTTGTCTATAAAAAGAAAAAAATCTATTATTTTTTTGTGATTTTCTGTGATCACATACATAGGAAAAAATCAATAGATGCTGCCAAACATTTGCCTCATACTTATTTAATATTTTGAAAGTGTAATTATATTTACCTGAATATTAATTAAAGCTTTTGATTTAACATACAAGCTGCTCTTTAGTATGACTGACTGTGGATTAGGAAGTCACCTGGATATTTTTTTTTTATCTACCATGCTACGAGCGCAATAGCCTTATGTATCTGTTTGTGTCAAGATGTATAGTCATAAAACTGCAATATAGACTAAATATTAAATCTGTTAATTAAGGTCATATATATATATATATATATATGTGTGTGTGTGTGTGTGGTGTGTGTGTGTGTGTGTGTGTGTGTGTATATGTATGTATGTATGTATGTATGTATACACACACATACACTCTCTCTCACATACACTCACCTTAATTTTTTTGTTTTACCTACTGCACTATTTTTCTCTAGTGTTTCCTTCATTTTCTTCTGCTTCCATGCTTTCCTCACACCTTTACCATATTCACATCCCACTCAAGCCCCATTCCCTCCCAGCCAGCCACCTGTACCCCACACTGCTCACACCCCTCTCTCTATAACCATCTCCTTACACAGATGCTCTCCTTTATATGCACACATCTCCCTGCCTCTGCCTCTCTTCTTAGCAACTCCCTATAGAACTGCTTTCCCACCTGGCCCCTAACCTCTCTTCTCTTATTCTCTTCCCTCTTTTCCACCACCCTTCTCAATCTTTTCCTTTTTGTTTTGCTGGTGAAGGACTCTATGTTTGAAATGTCAAAAACCCTTTTCTATTTTCCTTTTTCTTTCCAAGGATGAAACTCTGGGTCTCTTCATACCTTTCTCATTCAATGTAAAAGGATGCTGCACATGGTGTTCTAAGTAGTGGTTGTATGTCATGCAATTTAATTCACAGTATAACATGTGCATGTGTATACATACACTGACACACTGCTTCAATACATTCATTTATTTCACTAACCACTTCGAGAGTGCAGTGGGAGTTTTTTACGTGCCACCAGCACTGGCATCAGCCATGACTACAGTCTCACTTGGTTTAACAGGTCTACACAAGCACAGTATATATCCAAAGGTCTTGGTTACCTGTCACTGCCTTCATGAGGCCCAATGCTTGAATGGTGCCTTTTATGCGCCACCAGCATAGGTGCCAATATGTATAAAAAATATATATATATATGTACACATACATACACAGACATCCAAATGTGTATGTGTTTATTACCTCCACCTTAGCAAAGGCGGAAGTATTGTTTTCAGTCACATTTGTTGTTTGTCCATGGACAAGATATCTCAAGAGCTACTGAATGGATTCGGATGAAACTTTCAGGTATGTTTGGCCTCATGACTGGCACAAATTGATTAGATTATGGGATCAATCAGGTTCCGGACAAGGATTCTGGACTATTTTTCCATTTCTTTTTACTTAATTTTTGAGAGTGGTTGGGTTCATTTTTAGTATTCTTGTTTGAGAGAGCAATTGAGTTTATTTCAGATATTCTCATTTTAAAAATCATCTCTGGTTAATCATTGAGAGGGCATTGATATTTCCTTGGCAGAGGTTTGCACTCTGTGAGTGCTCTTGTTTATGTCTGTGTTTTATTTATTTATGCTTGCTTGTGTCTATATGAATGCATCTATCCATAATGAATGCATCTGTCCATATGCATTGCTGTTTGATGTAAACCTCCGGTAATAATGTTATTAATACAGTTTATCCTGTATTATTCTGTTACGCCAGTTGTGTGTATGTGTGTATATATATATTAATGTTCTTGATCATAATTCCATATGCATGAGTTAATCACTAGTTAACCAAAAAGTGTGCAGACTAGTGCTTCTTCAAGCAATCCCTCCTTCCCAGATTTTTCGCTTTACTTGTTTATATCTTACTTTCAGTCTATCAAAATTGATACTGAAGTCTGATGGCGGTACAAGGCCACGTTTATTTATTTATTTATTTATTGTTGGGGGTGGGTATAGTTGTTTATACTACCCACTAATACTCAAGTAGTACTGAATCAATAAAAGCTGGGAAGATAAAATGACAACATCGATCACTGCTTGATTTGAACTGAGAGTATAAAGAGATGTAAATAAATACCACTCGGCATTTTTGCCCCTCTTGTCTCTCCACCGTCAACCATGCTTCTGTTGAAATTGATATTAGAAACAAATTGTCTTAATTGGGTATTTTATATTTGTACTACTAATTAATCTGTGTTTATTTATACAGTAGGTAATGCATAATGATATAATTAATAAGTCTCTCTGTGTGTATGTGTACATATGTATATGTGTGTGCGAGTGTGCGTTTCAAGCTGTGTTCATTTGGTTTAAAGACACAAGAGCATTTACAAAATTTCGAGTTAAATATGTTTATTTATACACTACTTTATGGATTTGTAAACCAGTTTTGATCATTTTTATCCCTCTGGAACTAATCAGATTAGTTCCGAGGAGATCAAACTGATCTAAATAGATTTACAAACCCGTAAACTAATGCGCAAGCATGTCTCTGTGTGTATGCATTATTATCATTATTTGACATATGCTTTTCTATGCTAGCATGGGCTGGCAGGTCATCTTGGACTCTGCCAGTTATTCAAATTTATTGCACTTGTAGAAGAGTCACAAACCCCATCCTACTCATGTTATCCATTTTTAGCTCATGTTATCCTTCCTACTGCCAATTATTTCATAGAGTGCTCTGCATGCATTTCATTTTCTCCTAGTATGAAGCAAGGTTATCTTGTTCCTTTGCAAAAGTCCTCTCTGTGTTTTTCATTCACCAACCACTTTACAGAATGTGCTAGGTGCATTTTATTGTGGTGCCATTAATTTTCTGTTTCAAGATGCAAGTTTCTAGAATTAAAAGCAGAATCTTGCTTAACCCTTTTGTTACTGTATTTATTTTGAGATTCTATGTGTTTCTTTCAATTATTTTAAATATGACAAAAAATTTAGTAAAATAACTTAGTTATCATTCAACTAGTGTTAGGAACATAAATTGTGACTAAGGTTTGGTGGAAGATTTTAATTCAAAACTTATGAAAACAAGACATTTGTACTCAGAGCCAGAGCCGGTTTCAGCCAGGTTGGTAATGAAAGTGTTAAGCAATCTGAAAGATCTTCCATTGGGTCTTTTTTTTTTGTCTAAAATGTACTTTTATTTTTAAGCTGGTAGTGTATGATTTGAGGGAAATTTCTCTGATATTTTGAATAGGTCAAACAACTATGTCAATGCTCCCTGGCTGGTTTGCAAAAGCAGAATATTATCCTGGGGGGGGGGGGAATAGTTGCATGGATATTGCGAGAGACAACTGTTCAATGGTCACAAGTATATGTAGTGTGGCAGATATTTTGTTTGCTGCTGGCAAGACATTCAATTCTATATGTGTCAGTTTACTTCATTCGAAAACAGATTACTTAACCCTCTTGGGTAAAATGTTTCTGTTGCAGACTAGCTTCCTAACCAAAGAACTTTCTCTTCTACTTTACAAGAACCAGAGTTTAACACTGATGCTTTGAACTTTTGATATTTTTCTGAAGGATTAACATTTTCTAACATCAAGATTGAGAGAGAATAGTTAGGATTTGATTTTTATTATTGCTTTGGCTGCTCTCATATTTTTATAAAGTTTTCTACACTGTGTTTTTACCTCCACCAAGGTATGGTGGTTATGTTTTCATCGGCATTGGTTTGTCTGTCTTTCCCTCCGTTTGTCCCTCTGTGTGCAAAATAACTCAAAAAGTTGTGAACAGTATTTCCTGGCATTTGTTGGATGAGATTTCTTGAAGCAGTATTCTACAGCTTGTACCCTTTGAAATGCCAAAACCCTTGCTTGTTTTCATGTAAGGTACTTTATTTATTCCATATCTTTGAATGTCAAACCACCAGGCTACTGGCGTTTTCATTAATGCAAGACATAACATAACCACTGCCTATATACTGATTGATTGATTGATGGATGGATGGGTGCTTGGGTGGGTGGAAACATTATCATTGGAATCAATTTTCTGTCTTAAGTTTCTACAAATATTTTGGTATTTTTAATTATTAAAAGGATTTCTTAGATCTGAAGCTTTATTTATTTATTGTTTTTTAATTACTATTTGAAGTCCTTTAGACATGATAATTATTCAAATCTCTTAATACTTTCTTTTGTGCCATTTCCTTTGTTTACTTCCTTTCCCACCCATAGATCAGGTTCTTTCTGAAAATGTTGATATTGATTTCTTGCATAGACATCAGATTTGGTGGAATGGGGCAATCAATCAGATCAGTTTCAAGACTTGAATGCTATTTTATTTTATTGACCCCAGAAAAAAAGTTGACCTGAGTAGGATTTGAACTTAGAATGTTAGAATCCGGAATAATAGTATTTAAACCAGCTATTTCCAGCCAAAATATTCTGTTTTATGTTCTAAAACCAACCAAATTTGGCCTCTCACACCTACTCTACTATGCCATTCTAAAAACATAAAGAAATCACATCATCAAAGCCTTGAAGCTATAAGATAATGCATGATTAATTCAAAACAATGTAAAAAATATAATCATCACAGAGTAATCTGAATGCTAAAGCGTTAAGCATTTCATCTGATGCTCTCACAATTCTGAAAATATTTCTTAATTATTTTTTGTGAGCATATTTTTGTTGGCATATACTGCCTTTATTTCTGTTGATTTTGAAAATATTGAAGACTTTAGTGGAATAGCTGGTATTTGGAACATTAATCAACATAAAATTTGATAGGTTTTAATTTAAATCTCTTTGAAATAGGACTTTTATATCATAGAACCAAAGGCGGTCTCAGGTAGGTTGGTATCAAATGGGTTAAATTATTTCTACAACCAGCCAACCTTTTGCCTTTCATCTCCTGCTTATAGAATTAGAGAATTATTACAAAGCAAAGCGCCAGTGGCAGAGAAGGGTCAATATAATTGGCTAAAGTCTTTGAAGGCAGTGCCCTGTTATGGCTGCAGTCTGATGACTGAGACCAGTAAAAGAATAAAAGACTAGAACAGCAATCATCTGATCTGACTGTTGAATCAAATAAATTTATCTGACTAGTTTGATTATTGGTTTTAAATATCCTTACCAAAAACATTAATTCAATCGTCTTTATTCTTTTGCCCCCACCTCTGATTCTCCCCTGTCATTGCAGAATGTTATATAAATTGCAATCTATTATTGAAAGCAGCAGCCAAGATAACAATTTAAGTTATTTTTAGTTTATAGTTGTAGGAGGCAGCAGAAAGAGAGAGACAACTTGTGCAAAACATAGTGTCGTTAGGAAATAGATTGTATCTGAAAGAATATTTAGTGAAAGACAATAGGAATAGCTTTCAAATGTCTTCTCTGTAACGAAGACCAACTTGTGTTTACCCCATTTTTTTTTCTCTTATTTTCTTCATTCAGTTTGTTTGAACACATCTCAGTGATTTATATTTATTTGTCAACCAACCGATTCCAAAATAAAACTAAGCAACTGTACTAATTCTGGAATTGCAAATGCTTACAAAATGGATGCATTGGTTGATATCATATTGTTTGTTACCACATCGATGGTGAGATAAGAGCTGGTATGAGCTTTATCGAACTCTAATGAAGTTTACCTTGTTGTAAGCAGGTCAGCCAAATCCCCAGTCTAACAGTAATATCTACCTTTCTTACTCATCAGTCTCATAAGCTCTGAATAGTATCATAAATGCTGCTCTTTTCCTTCTTACTTAGCAATAAAAAAGAAATAAATTGTTGAATGTGATTGTAGACTTTTCAACTTTGTTCTCATACATCAACTACTATAACTAAAAATATACATGCATTTACATACATAGACACATACATGCATACATACATGTGTGTGTATGTCATCAACACCATCTTCATTGTCAACGTTTAATGTCCGCCTTCCATGCTGGCATAATCTGAATGGTTGGACAGGAGCTGGCCAGGCAGAAGACTGTACCAAACTTCTGTGTCTGTTTTGGTATGATTTTTACAGCTGGATGCCCTTCCTAACACTAACCACTCTGCAGAGACCTGTAATGAGAGAAAAAAACATGGACTTCCTTTATTTCACTTGTTACATATGTTTAAGTATTTGGTAATAAATGATGCCTGACTATAAATGTTATCCATAGATGCACTTCATATAAGCAGCATGCATAAAAATCCTGTATGATCATGCAACAGTAGGAGTTTAATGTGATTAACGATAAGAGCTGAAACCTGAGTGGTAAAATTGTCAAGCTCGAGAGTCTTATTGACAATGACTTCGAAGTTTCAGCCAGCCAAGCCATTGGTAGACAATTGCTAAGCTAGCCAAAACTTTGAAGTCAGTCAACAAGATTTTTGTTTAAGAATAATAAATTTGTACTTTACCAAAGTATAGACTCACCCATCAGATTAATGTAAAATTGTTTTTATCGTAACATAAAAACAGACATTAATATATATATATATTATATATATATATATATATATGTAGTTGAAATTTACAGAAAAAGAAAAGATGAAGACATATATATATATATATATGTACACACACATACATACATACATACATACATACATATATATATATATATATATATATATATATATATACACACACACACACAGAGATACTTCTTTTCTTTCTAGAAATTTGAGGTTGTAAATCTGTATAGGTTGTATTGCTTTAGTTTGGTGAATATATTTAAAATTTCAGCATCATAGGACCTTACATTTATATAAATAGCATATATTTATATAAACATAGTGAACACACAATCACTAATTCATTTATTCACTCTCTCACATTTTAAAAATTGGATTAGATATTCTTTTTAAACATTTTTTTTATAGTGCACTGTACAAAAATTGTCAAATGTTGCCATGTTTCCAGTGTTACTTAGAATGCCAAGACTTACTCTTTTTACTCTCTTTACTCTTTTACTTGTTTCAGTCATTTGACTGCGGCCATGCTGGAGCACTGCCTTTAGTCGAGAAAAAATCGACCCCAGGACTTACTCATTGTAAAGCCTAGTACTTATTCTATCGGGCTCCTTTTACCGAACCATTAAGTTATGGAGACGTAAACACACCAGCATCAGTTGTCAACTGATGTTGGGGGGGGGGGGGACAAACAAACAAACACAAACATACACACACACACACACACACACACATATATATATTTATTTATGTGTGTGTGTATATACGACAGGCTTCTTTCAGTTTCCGTCTACCAAATCCACTCACAAGGCTTTCGTTGGCCTGAGGCTATAGTAGAAGACACTTGCTCAAGGTGCCACGCAGTGGAACTGAACCCGGAACCATGTGGTTGGTAAGCAAGCTACTTACTACCACACAACCACTCCTATGCATTCTTTTATTTTTTTACTTGTTTCAATCATTTGGCTTATATCTTAAGCCTAGTATTTTAAATGTCTTCCCTTCTACACAGAAGTACAAGTGAAATTTTATTTATTTATTTATTTATTTTTGTTTAATTTTTTTTCATTCAAGTTATTTGTATTTGGAGGTGTTTCAGTTATTTATCTCAATTTAAAGAGCATAGTGTGTAGTAAATCATATTAGAGGCAGTTCTTCAACTTGAAATATGCATGTATCCACTTTACTTATTATTGAGTATTCTCATATACATCTAGTAATTAATCACACGCACATACATATATACACAAGCTGAGCATCCAGCAGTTGTAGAAAAGTTTAAAAACTAGTAGATATATTGGTTTTCCCTGAGGAGAAACCAGTATATCTGTTGCTTTTGAAACCCATAACTTTTCTGCAATTGATGGACCCATTGTGTATAAATTAATGTTTCACTTTATGTTCAGATACATTATTTCTATTTGTATGGTCTTCTTAAGATAATCTCCCTCATGCACATATACACATGCATGCTCTCTCTCTCTCTCACATACACATGCATGCAAAATATATATACAAACATATAAGCAAACAAAGGATCTCTCTGAGTGCTTACCCAACCTACAAGAACAGATTTCTGTTAAGCATATGCTTGTGGTTGTTGTTAGGATTCCAGTAGATCCAATCAGTGGAACAGCCTGCTTGTGAAATTAGCATACATGTGGCTGAGTACTCCACGGATATGCATACCCTTAATGTAGTTCTCAGGAAGATTCAATGTGACACAGATATAGGTGCCACTCATTTTTGCCAGCTGAGTAGACTGGAGCAACGTTAAATAAAATTTCTTGCTGAAGGATACAATGCACTGCCAGAAATTGAACTCATGATTTTGCAATCATGAGCTGAATACCCTAGCCACTAACCCACGTGCCTTCACAATGCATATACACTACAGTCTTAGAAAAGGACACACTGAATAATGAACCCCTAGGTGCACTATGCTTCGGTATGAGTTGTGATAGACATGTTTGGAAAGCCTTCAGTCTTCTGTCAGTTTGATTAGGGCTGATATGGAGTTCAACGATGAAAAATAAATATAAGTATATATACAGGCATGGTTGTGTAGAAAAGTTTGTTTTCCAGCCACATGGTTTCAGATTCAGTCCCATGCCATAGCACCTTGGGCCAACGTCTTCTGTTATATCCCCCAGGATGACCAAGGCCTTGTGAGTGGGTTTTGTACTGAAAGAAGCCCATCATATGTATGCCTATGTCCTTGTTTTGAAGTTACATGAATGTTGCAGACAAATGTCATTCAGTTTCAATATTCTGTGTAAATATGTTTGGTCAAGGGGAAATGTTATCTTGCTTGGAAACAGTTATGGGTTGTTGACAGGAAGGGCATCTGGCTGTTGAAAATCTGCCTCAACAAATGACATCCAACCACTAGCTAAGCTAGAGTGTGTGCTGCCTGGGACAGCCCTTCCGTTTGCCACCCCCGGATACCAGAAAAACCATATATTGCCTACAGTAGACCCAAAAGTGGTACCCCTTTCAAAGTGCCACCCGGGGTAGACCACAACTACTGCACTCCCACTAGCTATGCTAGTACATCTAACCCATGCAGGCATGGGAAAGTGGGCATTAAAAGAATGATGATGATGAGGATATATCTATTTCTATTGTAATGGTCTGTGAGAAAAGAGTGTACCAATGGCTTTGTAGACACTTCAAGACTTCAAAGAAACTGTTTTATTTGTAGTTTACATATTTTTATGAAGCTAGTAATTCCTTACATAGCTGTTCATTACTTTTGTCACCATAAATATAGCTTTGAGTGAAACATTCTGTGCTGCAATGGAGTGAATCACACAGATTTATGTATATATATTATCATGTTCAATATGCCAAGTGGCTAGATGGTATATTGGAGAAGGTCTGTCTAACCCTTGCTAGCATGGAAGAACAGTGAAAAGGATGATGGTAGGTGTATGTGGCAGTTGGAGTGCATATGTGTGTGTGTATAATGGAGTACTTTGAAATCTTCTTGACAGAAATATAATTGTCAAAAAAAGGCAATTCTTTTCAAATATATAAAGCAATATTTCTGTCAGTTGTGTGACTATGAATTAAGTTGCTTCTTGTTTTTCTTTTTCTCCATCTCTCCTAAAAGCTGATTTTCATCCATTGCTTCACATTCAATACCTGAAAGCTGCTACAATGCTTTTATAAGCATATTACAGCTCTTACTGATCACTCTCTTTGTCTCCTACTACATAGGAGTAGCCATATTCTGATATACTCTAATGTCGTTGGCATTAGGAAGGGCATCCAACCATAGACACCATGCCAAAGCAGACACTGGAGTATAATGCAGTTCTTATATCCATTTGATCTTGTCAAACTGCTCAATCCATGGCAGCAAGTAACATAAATGTTAAATAATGATGATGATAATCTTGGATGCTTTGTCTATATCTAATGACCATAAAATTTTCAAGATGTTGCCATTTGTCAAAAGAAACAAAATCCAGCATTTGTATATTATTTCATATTACTTGTACTTCTTTGTTTGCTATTAAAAATTACATATAAGATTAGCTATACATAATCATTCTCCATAATAAGTATTTAAATCATCATCATATATATGAATTGTGGAGGCGCGTGGCTTAGTGGTTAAGGTGTCAGCGTCATGATCATAAGATTGTGGTTTCGATTCCTGGACCGGGCGACGCGTTGTGTTCTTGAGCAAAACACTTCATTTCACGTTGCTCCAGTCCACTCAGCTGGCAAAAATGAGTAACGCTGCGATGGACTGGCATCCCATCCAGCTGGGGAACACATACGCCATAGAAACTGGGAAACCGGGCTCATGAGCCTGGCTAGGCTTTAAAAGGGCACATATACTCTTTTACTTGTTTCAGTCATTTGACTGCGGCCATGCTGGAGCACCGCCTTTAACCGAGCAACTCAACCCCGGGACTTATTCTTTGTAAGCCCAGTACTTATTCTATCGGTCTCTTTTGCCGAACCGCTAAGTTACGGGAATGCAAACACACCAGCATCGGTTGTCAAGCAATGCTAGGGGGACAAACACAGACACACAAACACACACGCATATATATATATATATATATATATATATATATATATATTATATATATATATATATACATACATATATATACATATATACGACGGGCTTCTTTCAGTTTCCGTCTACCAAATCCACTCACAAGACATTGGTCGGCCCGAGGCTATAGTAGAAGACACTTGCCCAAGGTGCCACGCAGTGGGACTGAACCCGCAACCATGTGGTTGGTAAGCAAGCTACTTACCACACAGCCACTCCTACGCCTATGAATTATACACAAAAATTTACTGATTTTTCTTTTTGAAAGTTAATTAATTTTTTTTTTCATTCATAATTGCTAAAGTGCCTTAACATTCTATTCTAGTGATTAATAATTGGAAGATGACATGGAATTGCAACATCCATGCAATATATGTTTTTAATTTTATATATGGAACCAAAATTCTCTGTTGAAAATTACTCTGCTTTTGTCAGTATTCATCATGTACTCCTAGATACTGTAGAAGTTGACAGGTATGAACTGATGATGTAAAACACACAGGCACATGCATCAAGTATGTTCAGAAGCATTTTTTAAATTTCAATTTATGGAAGAAAAAAAAATTTTTTAAATTCTTTTTTCAAATCTTACATTATTTTATCATGAAAAATTCTTCTTTTCCAAATACAAGTGAACATACTTCAGATTGACAATACTTCTTGGAAGATATTTAATTTAAATACAAATCAATTAAATAGTTTTGCTTATCGTCCTGGAAATAATTGAAAAACTTTGAAGTACACTGACTGCATGATCTGTTTGGCAAGACGAAAAGGGCAAAGAGGTAGTGGTGGTGGTGGTGGTGGTGGTGGTAGTAGTAGTAGTAGTAAAGTAATAAGACTCCAGCATCTTGTTGTTCAAAATTTTTAATCCACTGCATGCCCATGTTACTCAACCTCTATCTGTTTGCTTAACCAAAAATAAAACAATAGTCCTTTATAATTGAGTAGTTCACTGTGGGGCTAGCATATTGAAAGTAAGGCATCTACTTCAAGATATAAAAGAAACACCAGCAAAATAGAAACATGTGTATTTTTAAATTGTAAATGAATTTAATCCTTTCAAAGAAATAATTAACAAAAAAAAAAAAAATTCTAAATAAAATCTTAGAGCAAATTTATAACTGTTTCTGACTTGTAGAGTCATGATTATATTTAATTAACATTACCAATTCTCCATTCCTCTTCAGCTGAGATCTCTCACTAATATTATTTCCCTCTACAATTAGCCAGAGACAAAGTTGAATTATGCTGATTTGCCATATTATATAATTAAGATTCAGCTTTTGGGAAAAATGCTTGTCTTTTCTTTAAAAAATTTTTTATTCTCAGGATCAATAGTTTTTTTAATAGATTTTGTTTTTTATCTTTTACTTGCCTCAGTCATTGGTCTACAGCCATTCAGGGACACTATCTCTAAGGGTTTTAGTCAAACAAATCATTTCAGTTTCCGTCTACCAAATCCACTCACAAGGCATTGGTCGGCCCGGAGCTATAGCAGAAGACACTTGCCCAAGATGCCACGCAGTGGGATTGAACCCAGAACCATGTGGTTGGTTAGCAAGCTACTTACCACACAGCCACTCCTATATACCCATTTGCCATGAGCATATTTACTCCTTTACTTTTTATTGTTATTGCTTATTTTTTTTACACTTTTTTAGACATTTTTCTGTATTTTGCCTTTAGCCCTGCTTTTTCTTGTGCATCTGCGTATATATACATGTGTATGAACCTTTTTGTGCGCGTGTATGTGCGAGCATGTATGCGGGTTTGTATATATTTTTTGGCGAATGTGTGGGTAAGCATGTTTGTGTTTCAAGTAAGGATGGATGAGTATAGACATATAGGCACATGTACGTGGGTGGGCGCATGTGTATGTATGGACATGCACACTTATGTGATTGCTATGAACATTTTTACTCCCTTACCTTTGCTCCTTCCACTTACTTAGCGGCCATTGTAATAGCTCTTTTGTTTTAATAATGGTCATCACACAATTTCCCTTTGTTTAACGGTCATTTTCATACCTATTTTTTTTGATGGCCCGATAACTGAAGATATGCCGGCATGGGTTTCTACCCCGACATCTGAAACTCAGAGTTTTATCATGGCTACCGAATAATTGTCACATATTAATTTATAAATTCTCACATATTATATTTACAGATATATATATATATTTACACACACACACATATATGTGTATGTATATGTGCACAATATAAATATATATGTGTGTATGGGAATGAGATATTGTTATTGAATGCATGCATAAGTATGTATTCTTTTCCACTAAGTTATTTTAAAATTTTCAAAGCTGATCATTTAAATGCATCACAGTCATATTTTGGGAAATTAGTTTTTTTGGAAATATCTTCATAACATTCAAGTTTAGCTGAATCAGTAAATTACTAAAGGCTTAAGTTTCTCCTCTGTTTTGAAGACTTTTGGACAAACCATTCATGAATCTCTTTCATTTGGGATTATTGGTTGTAATCTCCACGTATTTTTGAAAGTAATAACATCTGACTAGTCAACTTGTTTATATTATTTCTTAATCTTACAATGTTTCTAGAGAAATTTTTATTTCAAGTAGATTAAATTAGTTGCATTGACATTTACTTTTCTCTGATAATCTTTTCTTTGTTCTTGAATTAGTGAAAATACAACTCTGTTCTGCTAAGTGATTTTAAGGTTAAATTTTGTCTCACACTTACATATATCCATCAGTTTGTAGTAGTAGATTTGATTGTATAACTTCTCAGATTATTAGCATAAACCAATACACTTGTACAAACTTGGTGTCTGAAGAGAAAAGTATGGTTGCCTCTAACAGGAATGGAACCACGTTTTTATCCCTGACCAATACAGACACTATTGTTTTTGTGTAAAAAGTTGTTTTTTTTTAATCAAAAGTCAGTGTAAATGGTAAAAGATAAGGTTTGTAATGTTATTAGTGTTAGCCTGGACTGAGCTGATCTGTGTTCAAAAATGTTCTATCCCTGGCCATCCCTACCTATTTTGGGGCTCCGTGTATCTTGTCCTACGCTATCCAATATGCTTATCAATTTCCAAGACTTTATGGTGTAATTTGAGGAAGATGTATTTACCATTTTTCTGTAGGTGAGGCTACCCCATAGACTTCCTCATTAGTTGGAGCTTATCATATTTCTTTCATTTGAGGAATGTCGGTGTTTCACTTTTCATCAAATTATGCTTTCTTTCGAATTAAAATATCTAAAGCTGAAATCTGTTAATGTTAATCGTTTGAAATTGGAAGTGACGTATAGTCACAAGCTAAAAACTGTTGTATTACTCAATACCCTGTCTAATTTTGTTTCACACAGTTGATCTAATGGTGCTATCTTACCAGTCTATCAGCCCCTATGCAAGTCTATTGACCACTCTGGAAGTCTCACTAATATATGAAGATGGAGTTAATATAGGTTTTTGCCGGTTAGCATTTTGTTTCTTGATCGATTGGGCTAGCTATTTGTTTGAATTAATGTTTAAAAGGCATGTAAGCTTTAGCACAATTCTCTGACTGAAACAGCATGGCACAATGCATGACGAGGCTGGAAGCCAGCCGACAAGCTTCCATACCATTTCTGTCAACCCAGTTTCTCTCACAAGACTTGGTTTGATGCAAAGCAATGGTCGGAGGGTGGGGGGGGGGACAGTTTCCAAAAATTCCATACAGCAGACTTAAATCTGAGACTTCATGATTATTTGCCAATATATACTTATCTAAGCTATATCTGAAATACATCTATCTTTCCAAAAACAAATACTCTGTTGCTTATTTTCTTTTCTAAAACTACTTTTGATGATAGAAATATATATATATATATATATATATCTTTTTTATTGCTGCAATGACTGTTTTGCTGGAAATAGAATAATGTCTGAATGCATAAAATATCACTGATGTTTCCTCAATTTGTAAAATACAAAAGGATGAGATTCCCACTACTACGAAACCTAGCCTTTGTAAATAAATTGATCTGAAAAACCACAATTATGGAAACATACTGGCTGAAAAAAAGCAGCAAATTTTACACAACATTGTCAAGATAGTGGAACCACTAGAATGTTCCTTTTTATGCTAGCATAATAAATTTGATCATCATCATCGTCATTTAACCTTCACATTTCCATGCTTGCATGGGTTGGACAGAATTTGCTGAGGTGGATTTTTTTTATGGCCAGATGCTCTTCTTGGTACAAACTCTCCCCTGTTTTCTAGTAAGATAATATTTCCCATGACCAGATATGTCTCTGATGATCTGAAACAAAGGACACCACATGGTTCCGGGTTCAGTCCCACTGTGTGACACCTTGCACAAGTGTCTTCTACTATAGCCTTGGGCCAACCAAGGCCTTGTGAGTGGATTTGGTAGACGGAAACTGAAAGAAGCCGATCATGTATTCGTGTGTGTGTTTGTCCCCCAACATGACTTGACAATCGATGATGTGTTTACATCCCTCGTAACTTAGCAGTTAGGCAAAAGAGACCAACAGAATAAGTACCAGGCTTACAAAGAATAAGTCCTGGGATCATTTTGCTCAACTAAAGGCAGTGCTCCAGCATGGCCACAGTCAAATGACTAAAACAAATAAAAGAATATAGGTATTACTTAACTCATTGGCTACAACAAACTTGAAGCACATAACTTGCTGACTAGTATTTTAGCAACTTTAATTATTGCTATTCTATAGATATTAATTATATATATTTCCAGTTACCTTTGGGTTTTAAAATTTGAAGGATAGAGAGAAAGATAAGTAATTTAGTCAACTGTCTGCAATAATTTGGTAGAAAAGCACCTGAAAGAATTAGACAATAAAATGTGTCAAGATACTGTATGTAAAAAAAAAACGATTCTGAAAATATTGAAGTGTAAAATTTAGAGTAGAATACAATTTAGATGTAAGTTACAAAATCTTCAAGTAGGAAATGAAATCAGAAAAAAAAATAATTGCTAAGAAAAATATATTTATATATAAATTAAAATACGCACTTAAAACAGTCTCCGAATAAAATACTGGCGTATTTAACATTTATGATATATATATATTAATAAGACAGCTTTGCCTGCAATGTCTGTTTATGTGTATTTGTAAATATATATGAAACTGTAAATATATAGAATGCTGGGATAAGTTTTGATAAATGATCAATTGGTTTCCTATCAGCAAAATCATCATGTATTCTGAGTGTGCTTCTTCATTCTGACTTGTATAAGATAGGCTTACAGTATTATATTAATGTATTAGTTACACATCATTCACTGTTATTTTATTTAATGTATAAGTTTCATACTCTGATGTGTGCTAACAGTATCTACCCACTTGTCGTTTAGCTGATCGACCACTCAACTCGGTAAACTGAAAGCTTCCTGATGAATATTTCACATCTAATCTCTAAAGATATAAATATAGCTGGCTAATTTGTAGCCACTGACATTTTATTCATACTAGTCCATAAGTTTCCTCGGTCCATCAGATGCAAATCAATAGTAATGTTTTCAAAACTACTTCTATGATACACATGAAGCAACAAGCATCCCATTGTATTTTTCTTCTTTTGCTACAGAAACTGCCAAAACCTTCAGCATCTCTAGATTTCCATGAAAACTACTTTATAATCTAAATGCATCACATTTATTGAATTGGAAAGTTGACAATATGCAACTTGTACTCATTATTTATTACCAGTGTAGCTTTCTCGTTTTCTCATTCTCTTGTACAACTTTTTGAAATATGTATATCAATCATTCCTTTCCAGTTTATATTACATAAGTTGAAAACGAATATCTTAAGTTTACTACTTTGACTAGTTATGATGCTATTGAACTATTGGTTCTTCCATTCCTTTGCCTTTAAAGAGAAATTTAATGTTGCAGGTTTCTGAAATAATAATATAAAAAAACAGACTTGCATAATTCTAAAGTTTTACACATCTGGGATATGCTACAGATGGAAAATTCCCAAAAGTGCTTAGATGTTTCCATCCTACCAAACTGTCCCATTAAATGCAAAATATACTATCATTCTGAAATTATATATATATGTTAAGAAGCTTGCTTCCCAACCACATGGTTCCAGGTTCAGTCCAACTGCATTGCACCTTGGGCAAGTGTCTCTTCTACTATAGCCTTGGGCTAACCAAAGTTTTGTGAGCATATTTGGTAGATGAAAACTGAAAGAAGCCCACATTGTATGTGTGTGTGTGTGTATATATATATATATATATATATATATATATATATATATATATATATATATAAATGTATATTTATGTGAGTGTGTCTGTGTTTGTCTCCCCACCATCACTTGAAAACTAATGTCGGTGTATTTACATCCCCTGCAACTTAGCAGTTCAGCAAAAGAGACCAATAGAATAAGTTCTAGGCTTAAAAAGAATAAGTCCTGGTGTTGATTTCTTTGACTAAAACCCTTTAAGGCATTGCTCCAGCATGGCTGGAGTCAAATGACAAACAAGTAAAAGAATAAAAGATTAAAAACAAAGCCTAATATTTTTTTTTATAAATCTGAAACCTTTCCAACCCAAAATATTTTGTATAAAGGATCTGCTTGTTTTACTAAATAATAAATATACAGCATGCTTTTTAACCAGCTTTAGAAACCTTGTACAGGTTTAACTTTGTGTGATAATATTTGCTTGAAAACAAAACTATATACTGTTATCTCGTGTATTCAGTAAATATAATTAAATATTTCTTTTCTTCTTTTCCAGGTGAGTATCTGAATTTATTGTTGGTGAGACAAACTTTTACTTTTTCATACTTTGCTCTCCTGAATAATCTTCTACTTTGCTGTGTTGACTAATATCATAGAACATTCATCACTCTGTAACTTTGTATAACAGTTTTTTGTTTTGAAAGAAATAATTTGCAGAAAAGCACATTTTTCATTTCTTAAAGATCTTCTAAAGAATATCTTAAATCATTTAATACTAACCCTGTGTGATACTGTCCATACTAAATACAATGTACATATTTAAATTAATATCTTTATCAAAATCTCATCACAAGGATTTCAGCTAGATAACCACAGTATAGTATATCAGTATAGAAGGTTATAAATATTTTACTAAACCTCTCCTAATATCTTGACTATATTGAAACATAAGTAGTCTACAAAACGGTTCAATTAAATATTTCAAATTTCAAAATATATATATACTAGCAGTATTGCCCGGCGTTGCTCGGGTTTGTTTTAACCCTTTAGAATTGGAATTTTTGAAAAGTGAAAATGTTGCATTATGTAGCTTGTTATTCTCTTTAAGTGAACATTTTTCTGGTTGAAATACACTGAAAAATGGCGACACAGCAGTAAAAAAATCGTAAAAAATAAGGATTTTCATAGAAAAAAAGCACCTTTTGATGTAAATAACTTTTGCTCTTAACATGGTCCGATTTGAATTTTATCTTCTACGGAATGAAGAGCAAGCCTTCTTCTATCATACTCTTAATTTTGGTCAACTTGCGCCGCAAGGTCTCGAAGGAGATAGTGTTAGTTGAAGGCTACCAAACCTGCCACACACAGACAACTATATATATATATATATATATATACAAATGTTTTGATTTTTTTCCTATAAATGCATAACTGTAGAATTATAGAATAAGAAAATGAATTTGTTGTGTTCAAGATTTTCTCAACAGAACGGGAATATTGTTATTCAGGCTGAGAATAAAATTTTGTCTAAGATTTCCATTCATTAAATATGTGGTTATATTAAGTGCTTGCTACTACAATAATAGTTACTAGAAGAGTTTTTTTTACAAACAAGGTGTCAGTGTAGAAGTGCCAGTATGTTGTTAAGCACTTCAAATTTTGGCTCTGGATGAAAATTGAACTCAGTACTACAAAGCACTGAACTACGATACATGTTTGGCTATCTACCCAAACTGTGCAATTAACTAGACATGATGAATTTATTAACCTGCTGGATTTACGTTGAAATGTTGCCCAAGGTAAACAGCATATTAACATATGCTGAATTTCAAATAACTTGGCTCATGTTGCAGTAGATGAACAAGTGCTTATTCAGTATGCATGTGTACAAGTATGCTTCTGTGTGTGTATAGTATACAAATTTAAATAGCAATATTTGTGTAATATATATAAATACGCCCCCCCCCCCACACACACACATAAATGTAAGGTCTAGGGATCAAGGTGTAGGAAGAAAGTTAGCTTTGAGCAATCTGTAGTTATTATAAAAAAAAAACTTTCTGGAATAATAGTGGTTTATTGAGACGGAAGGTTGTGGATTTTTTTTTCTTTTCCTTTTATTGAAGAACAATGAGCTGCAAAAAATTTCTTTTTAAATTCTTTGGTAGGCAACCAGAGTTGCTGAGTGTGCCAAAAAAGAATACAAGATATCCTTGGCCTGAAGATTAGGCAACAGTATACACCTCACTTGGATTTTACCACTTCTGGGGTTCCACTTGTAATGAAACATATGTAGCCCAGATTTCCCAAACTCCATTCTGTAACCCTTGTATACATACACACACACAATTAATGTACATAGTACATGCATTTTATATCAATATAATGCATATATGAATACACAATCTCTTGTTTCTGAAAAAAATAAGAGATGAAACTGATAGTCTTTAGATTATATCTAACTTTTCAATGCCCAAATTAAATATTATTTTATGCACAGTATTGGTTTCACTTATACTTAACACTATGCGTACATATTACACAAACTGTATTCATTTCCCATATATATATATATAGAGAGAGAGAGAGTGAGAGAGAGAGAGAGTTAACAGATGAAATCAAGAGAATCTCCATATAGAAAACAGTAGCACTCAAAAGATTTGACCTTACACTCCAAAATATTTACCAAGGACCAAGTCGTCAGCAGGGTAACAAGTGGCTGTAAAGGGAATTCAAGTGAGCAAATATGGAGACAATGATCCAAATAAACAGATAAAATTCCTTGAATATATATATACATGTATACTTGTGAATAAAGAAAAAGCAAAGACTGAAAGGTCTTCAGATGATTAACATTCTCCCCTTCTGGTCTCCCCTTCTCTAGCAGTTGCTTTCTTCCAACTCAACTGTCACAAGAGCTCAATCCCTTGGTAAATATTTCGAGAGAAAAAAAATATATAACATATGAGCACATACATAGAACAACCAGACCTTGGCTTTTCTTTTGTTAATCAGAAGAGTAAGTACGTTACTTTTGAGTTGTTTTGCAAAGCCTCTAAGAGTTTTGGTGGGGAAAAACCTAGCAGAAAACTTAACTGCTGTAAGGAGATTCAGTACAAATGTTGCAAATGAATTGACACAGCAAAGGAGAATCAGGGGCTTTGATGCTGGTGTTGACCAGGCAATAGATTAAGTCTATCAGATGAGAGCAGGTACATACAGTTTATATTTACACAGTTTTTTTCGTCATAAGTGTTTGGGTCAACCTGAAGATACTTGGCCAAAGTACTGCACAATGGGATTGAACCTGGCACCATATGACTGTGAAGTGAACTTCTTAATTATACAGTCATGCCTGCATGATTATCAAAGAATAACTACGAATGTACAATTAGAGCTGTTATGTCAAGCTTAGACTGTAACACTGAGATAATCTTCTAATCTGCTTGGTATGGCTGATGGCAGAAGTAGTAGCAGGTATGGTAGGATAACATGAAATGATCTAGACTGATTATCTACGTATATCATTGAAGTTTTGTTTTATATATATATATAAAATATATCATATCTCATATTGCTCAATCAAAGGAGTCTTGTCTTGCAGATACTTGGTTACCTTGCCAGATGCCATGAAGAAACAACTCTGTATATATATATATATATTTATATATATACACACACATACAGACACACACATATATATATGTATTATTGATCCTAGCTGGAGTCTTTGTTCTAGTTCACTATATTCCTTCTAGGTCTGTATTGTTTTTGCATTGTTGTTAAAATTCAGCTATATATCATATGATCTGTAAAATGAGATTTTTAGCAAGTAAGCGTATTTACTCTTAGTGTTTATATTTTACTTCACCTATTTTGAAGTAAGTTTGAAAGTGTGTGTATGTATATAATTACATGTATGTATGTATGTCTGTGTGTAAGTCATTCTGCATGAACAGATGTTCTGAGAGAGAGAGAGAGAGCGAATTCACAAAATTAATTGTCATTATAGTACTAACTACTAATCTAAGTGACTTTGACTTATATGATCCTATAAGCTAAAGATTGTGGCATCTACATGGTCAGTCAACCTGCCCAAATTAGCTGTGGAACCTCCCTCAAAATACAACCTACATCTTTAAAAATCCTGTAGATATATATATATATATATATATATATATATATGTTTTATTGATTATTTTGTACATTGCTTAATCATAGTTATGTTTTATCTTATATTTAATCTTTCTATAATATGTAATTTTTCTAAATGGTATAAAGTGGGATTTTTTCTAATTATATATATTCTTGCAATCTAAATTCACATACTATCAACAATTTTTTTTTGTGTGATAATGTTTTATACGGAAATAGACTTGTTTAATTTTAATTACTATTGCTTGGTAAGCTAATTTAAAAAAAAATTATTTGACTAATGAAGGAGCTTGGTAATTTTTATTTCTGGAGGAATCATAGTCAGCTGAATGGATTAATCCCAGTATTTGACTGGTATTCTATGTTATTGGTCCCTTGAAGGATATATATATATATATATATATATATACTAAGTAATATTTAGCTTCTTTAGGGCCATAATGTAACTACTCTGTTCATCACAAAATCTGGACTCAGCTGATTCTGGCTCAGAGAGAATGGGACAGTTTTTGAAGTAGTAGGATTACTGAATGAACTTATTCACTTATCCCAGATATCTTTTTTATTAATCCAGATAACTAAATTTTAGTTGGTCATTAATTGATATAAGACGCAAAGATCATTGTCCCGTTGAATAATTAAAATTACAATTTGTCTGTAAATTAACTTTAAAAAAATGTTTATATTAGATTTTCAGTAAAGTTTCAGTATATGTTAGTACATAGACAGTGTGCTTTTTGTGGCTATAAGGGTCTTTGACTCTTGTTTCTAGTCATGTAGTTGCTACCCTGTACCCTCAGTCACTATTAGAGACAATTGAATTTTTCCTTTTTGGTTTTATATTACCTCTAGCCTTCATTATTTTATACACACACATACACACACACACCTTCTCCTCAACTGACAACCTATGTGACTTAGGACCTTCCTCATTTATGACCACAACAAATATGGAAACAAAAAATATTTTTAAATCAATAAGTAATCAATTTTCGGACATTAGACAGCTGCACTAGAATAACTATGTCAGCATCTGGCAACACAGGCCTCCCTCAGACCCAGGCATCCACTGCCTGCCGCTGTCTCTCATTCAGTCACTTTCAAGCATCAGTTGCATTTGAATGAAAATAGTGTTAAAAAATATAAATCTGATATGCGACCAAGTCAACTTACAACCTCTCAATCAAAACAGAACTCAGTTGTAAGTTGAGAAGGTGTGCGTACATATATAAATAAATATATATTGTCAATGCAAACAAACATTATTTGAGCTGGAGGAATTGGTAGCAGAATACTTCAGGGTATTTCTTCTGACTATTTATGTTCTAAGCTCAAACGCCATTGAAGTCTGATTTGCCTTTCATCCTTTAAGGGGTCGATATAATAAAGTATCAGTTGAGCACTGGGGTCAGTGATATCAATCAACCCTTTCTCCCTAAAATTGCTGGCCGTGGGCCAAAATTTAAAACCATTGTTTCAGAACTTGAGTTGATGTACAATGTTGATATTTGGAAAGGCATTTAAAGCATCAGTTTGCTTGCTTAATTTACATTCATCTAAATATCAATGGTTGTTGAAGAATCTATCTATAATTCATGTAGTTAGAAAATATAAAATATATCCTTTTGGGAACAAATAAATGTCACCTATTTATTCACAAATGAAACTGACTTACCATTTTAATCATTAGATATTTGACTACACACCCAATTTTTTTTTTAAATTATAGGGGTTTTAATTTTTCTGCTACTTAGTTTCATTATAATTCCATTCATATTTCTATGGACCAAGATATGTGGCACATTGTCGTATTCGAAAAAAATACTCCTACCACAACAGAACAGAGATCCTAAAACCAACGTGCCACATAAAAAACATTGGTGTGGGTGCTGGTGCCATGAAAAAGGTGTTGGTGCGACATAAAAAGCACTAGTGATGGTGCCCTGTAAAAAGCATCCTGTACACTCTGTACAGTGGTTGGTGTTAGGAAGGGCATCCAGCCATAGAAACCAAACCAAAACAGCCTATGGGACCTGGTGTGGAACCTGATGTGGACCCTGGCCTTGTCAGTTCCTGTCAAGCTGTCTAACCCACACCAGTTTAGAAAATAGACATTAAATATTGATGATGATGTTGATGATGACAATGATTTGTTATAGTAATAGTGATATATCTCATTGTCACAAAGGATAACTTTCTGTTGCCTATTAAGTCAAGAAGCAGTGCTAACAATCAGATATACTCTGTTAATTTAATTTGTAATTGTATCTTTATTCATGTATTTATTTATCTTTTGAAGACACATTTGTAAGTCATACTGTAATAATTTGGGCAATAAGTTTGAAATCATTCAAGATCATATCCAGAAAATATCAAGAGATTTGTGGGAAAGAAAATTATAAATTATATACGATACCATATGTCACAGTAAATACAGATATTTTTGTATTATTGACTCTAGAGAATTGATAATAAAGAGGACTCTACTGCAAATATAACTGCTATGAAACTTCATGATTGGTGAAGAACTTTTCCATGCAATATAGACAGTTGAAGACTTTGCTAGAGCTTCTATTATCAGTCTTCTTAGTTTAACAATATCTGCTTGACTTTAACCCTTTAGCACTTAATCCTCAACTTTAATCCTCAACCTCCCAACAATACATTTAAAATTTATTAAAATTTACAGAAATTCCAGTCCAAGCTAAGCAATGCTGACATGATTGAAGGGCAAATGAAATCGTGAGAGTCAATGACCATTCAACTACACAAAGTACATAAATGTGCTTGTACATAACAATTTATGGTTTGGCATCAATTTCAAATTTAACATGTTGGAGTTAATAGAACCTTAAACTGTGGTGAAGGCAACTGAGAATTCTAATTGAAAAGTTTAAGATATGATGTTCATTGAGTTTGTTGCAAATATTTGCACCAACTTTTTGCTAACAGCTTTTCTAAAACATGTAGCTAGTCCTACACAAGGCTTTGCTACTGAAAACAAATCATCTGTGTACATAGTCTAATGGCTATAATATTGGCTGTTAGAGCCTCGTATGTCAAAGCTGATAGGAGAGGAGAGAGAGAGAGTAAAGTAAATTTATCCACAGTGTCTAAGCGGTCAGTTAGTAAGTAGGTGTCTTTTAGACTTTATTCATTTATCTGATTGAATGCAACTGAATAATGTTACTTCTACATTACATAATTTGTTGCTTCGGTGACCTGTTACGTACTGTTCTCGCTAATTATTCAAACTTAGCTTTCAGTTAGTTTGCTTTTAATATTCAGGATTTTGCATTTGTTTGTTTTTTTTCCATGATAGACTTAATACACGCACTGTTCTAAAGTCATTGTGCAAAGCTAGCTGCTAATGGAATTGATAAATAATAAAACAATAGGATTTTATGAAATCTGTTTCTGCAATACACAGATCCTATCTGAATTGCTGGAACTTTATGCTTAGCAACTTCTGAATTGGCACACCTGTTACTTGTAGGAAACTTGAGATTCTTTTCACCTGACACTATCCAATATGTAACATTCCCCTCCGCTAATTTTACAATAATCAATTAATGTCATCTGATTTTCTTTTCATTAGTTTCATATAAAATTACACCAGATACAATGCATTGTTTCGAAAGTAGGTTTCAGTTTTTGTAACTAATCTCTCTATTTGAAAGTACATATGACTATCCATATTTGTTTGGGATCCTCTTTCACATTGGATAAATATATGTATATAAAAGGTCCTGTCATCTGGGACTTTTAATATCATTAATCTAGATTGGGATTATGTACTTAGATTGCTGATCTATTGACCACATTGTCGAGAGTTTATACAACTTTACTAGATTCATCATTGGTGAGGACATATAAACTTTTCTTGGCATATAAACAAAACATTCATAATTATTTCAACTTGCACGTTCGTTAGTGATTGTTTAAAAAATATCGAGGTGTCCTCATTTTTAAAACTCAAGAAACTGCACTACATCATCATCATCACCATTATCATCATTTTAACATCCGCTTTCCATGCTCGCATGGGTTGGATGAAAACTGGTAAGCTGGGTAGCTGCTCCAGATTCCAATCTGATTTGGCATGGTTTCTACTACTGGATGCCCTTTGTAATTCCAACCACTTCAAGAGTTTAGTAGGTGCTATTTACTTGCCAGTTACAAAACACCAGCACCTGCCACAACTATGTTCTCACTTGGTTTGACAGATTTTCTTGAGCACAGTATATTGCCAAAGATCTCAGTCACTTGTCACTGCCTCTGTGAGGCCCAAAGTTCATAGGGTGCTTTTTACATGTCACTGGCATGGGTGCCAGTTATGTGACACTGACATTGCCCATGACTACCATTTCACTTGGCTTGACAGGTCTTCTCCAGCACAGCATATCACCCAATGTTTGAAGGGTGTTTTTAACATGCCACTAGCATGAATGCCTGTTACACAACACTGACATAAGTCACGACTACGATTTCACTTGGCTTGATGGATCTTCTCTAGTACAGCATACTGCCAAAGGTTTCGGTCACTTGAACTGAAAAAAATATCCTGGGCAAAAATAAATAAATAAACTTGGTATTTGCAAGTAAAATTTGGTAGGTGGCAGTGTTGCAGAAGTCCATTGTGTGCATGTGTGTGTTTGTGTGTGTGGTGGGGGAATTACTGGTGAATTAGTCAAACAAAAGTAATCACATTTAGTTTGTCCAAATTATATCCCTTTGCACTACCAAAATGGACATAATCATTTGAAATAGCAGTTGAAAGAATAAGTATTAGATGAAACAATAGGATCGATATAGTTAACTAAAATCCCTAATGGCAGTGCCCCATCATTGATGCAGTCCAAAGACTGAAATCAATAAAATGAAAGAGGTGCAAAAGACAGAAATTCCTCTTGTTAAAAATGACATTGGTGAGATAAAAGTGATTGTAGATTATCTATTCAAAAAGATTTCTCTTTCAATGAGGGAGCCTCTTTGTGGTTACTCAACTGGCTAGAAGTAGCAGCCAAATCTTACCCTAACATATTAAAACAGAAAAAAAGTACATATTGGATAGTGTAGTCCAGAGTATAGCCCTAGACAACAGCAGATTATCTTTAGCAAGATATGAACAGGATCTAGACTATGAATGACCTCTCTGGTTTCCACTCCAAAAAGCTGTCCCAGGTCCCTTCATGTGTAGCATGTGGCTGAGCATCGGCTGCCATCTCATAGGTTACTCATCCCTGACCTTTCCATGACTTCTTTGTTTATGATGTGATATCATACCAAGAAGAACCATGTCTGTGGAAGACTTCTACAGTTTTAAAAACTCTATTGGTTTTTCTACATCTTGCAGGTTTGAATTGGATATATAGTATGATGATGAATGTGTACAGGTGAAGTTACCTGTCTTGGTTGATTGTGTAATTGGATCACATAGGCTTCTTGTACTTGAAGACAGCTGTAGCTTTGCCATGTGTTGTCTGCACTTAGCTTCTGAAGTCCCTGTAAACCTTGAAAGAGATGGTATAAAAAAAGAAAGATACTTTTCAGTTCTCCTATTCTAAAAATGATCAAGTTTATTGGTTCTTGTTGATCACTAAATCTTTCCTTGTTATTCCCGTTTCCTTTAATCAATATATTTAGTGACTTGAACTGCTCATAAAATGAACAGTAATAAAACATTAGCAACTATATATATATATATATATATATATATACATAGTAATAAAATGCTATACATTTTTTAAAGATGTGTGTGTGCATGCATATGTGTGTGTGTATATATATACATATGCATGTGTGTGTATATATATATATGTATGTATGTATAATATTTTGCATGTTTTGTGTTTATTGATTTAAATCTAATTCACCTTTCAAAGAAGCTAGAATTCAAATTGTATGTGATAGAATGTTTCAAATCTCTAATATTATGCTACTCTTTACAATACATGTTCAAGTGTCTGGTTGTTAACAACCTCAGCTTTGGAATGAAATGAAAAACACTAAACGTTAGCCTCACAAAACAACCTTGAGCATTTCACTATAAACAACTTTTTATATGGAACAAAATAAGGCATAATCAAAATCTTGAATGTAAAGAATAAGTTTTTTGAGAGTTTTGCCCTAAACCACCTCAACCTTAGCAAACAAAACTGAAGACATGATGGCAATCTTTAACATAATGAAACAATATTATGCAGCTCTACCATATTTATCAATGTATGTGAGAAATTTGATACTAAACATGAGGATTAAAATGAATGGTGGAGTGGGTAGTATTATACCCAAGTTGTAAAAAGAAAAGATAAGTGGATATTAGTGATTATTAGTTACGTATATAGGAGAGACTTCCACAAGGCATTGCAGACTATGGGACTATAGTAAGAAGACACTTGCTCAAAGTGCTGCTCAGCGGGATTGAACCCAAAACGACATGGTTGCAAAGTGAGCTTCTCTACTACACAGCTATGCTTGCTATCTTCTATCCTTTACCTTTTCTTGTTTCAGTCATTTAACTGCGACTATACTAGGGTACCACCTTGAAGGGGTTTTAGTAGAACAAATCTAGCCCAGCACTTATGTTGTTTAAGCTTAGTACTTATTCTATCAGTCTCTTTTGCCAAACTGCTAAGACACCAAACTGGTTGTCAAGTGGTGTTAGAAGACAAACACAGACTCAAAGACACACACACATGTAGATATATACTCACTAACACACACACACACATGTAGATATATACTCACTAACACACACACACACGCGCGTAGATATACACACACACGCGCGTAGATATACACACACACGCGCGCGTAGATATACACACACACACACGCGCGTAGATATACACACACACACACGCGCGTAGATATACACACACACACATGCGCGTAGATATACACACACACATATTGGGTCATCCCATAAATAATACACTTTTTCAATTGCATGCAGAGGGGAGACAGGATAACCTACCTGCATTAACATGCTATAAAAGCTGGTACTAATTTAACTTATTCTTAGTGCAAGTTTTTAAGAGTGCAGTTTTATTTTTTAACAGTTATTTTTTCAAAGCTATAAGGGAAGTGACAAAGGAGCATATTTGGCATAGTTTTCTTTATGACTTCAGTAAAGGTAACAACGCAAAAGACAGTGCAAGGAATATTAATGCAGTATATGGGAATTGGACAATAAGCAGAAGCTAGTGTCAATGGTGGTTCCAGAAATTCCAAGCCAGAAACTACAGCCTAGAAGACAAGCCTCTTCCGGGAAGATCTGTAGAGCTCAACAAGGATGTCCTGCAAACCCTAGTGAAGCAAAATCCCATTGTAATTGTTGAGGTACTAGCAGAGAAGCTTGGATTTGGTCATTTAAACATTCATTGACACCTGCATGCCATCAGAAAAGGCAGCAAATTGGGTCAATGCATTCTTCACAAGTTTTCTGGGTCTAATTGCATACAAAGAGTGGATGTGTAGCGAGGACGGCATTCCAAAGGCTGAAGCAGTATGAATGGGAAATGATGCACCACCTACCATGTTCACCGGACATTGCTTCATCTGATTATCATTTATTCTGCAGTCTTCAAAATCATTTGGATGGTAAAAATGTGAATTCTGTAGATGAGGTCAGAACAGTACAATAGGAGTATTTTTCATCACAGACAAGTGAATTTTCGAAGTTTCCATATTCCAAATCCACTCACAGAACTCTGATTGGCCTAAAGCTATTGTAGAAGACACTTGCCCAAGGTGCCACATAGTGGGACTGAACCTAGAACCATGTGATTGGGAAGCAAGCTTCTTACCACACAGCTAGAAACAATTTGACTTAATATAATAAACAAAATATCATAGATTTGGAATTCTATGTCAACCACTCTGTAAAAGAAATGTGTTTAAGTGTTACCTATTCTTACATTGCACTGATGGCATTGGTAAATAGTTTTTCTATTCTAGAGTGTTGCTAACCAAATATGCAGAACTAATTAAGATGGAAAGGAATGTGTTATTAAAAATATAATAGGCAAAGCTGTGGAAAAGCTGACGAGATAAAGATTTTAACTGGTAAAGGTGTTGGCACTAGTTTATTTTAGGTTTGCATATGTATCTCTCGTATGTGCTCTTTTTTGTTCATGTGACATACTCTACCGTTAGCATATTCAACCTTTTAGCTAGCAGTATACTTGAGTCTGCTTCTAGTTTCATAATACAAAATTTCTTGCATTGAAGCTGTTCATACTTATATTAAGAAACTTTTGCTACGTGTCAGATAACGGCATACTCTTTTACTAGTTTCAGTCATTGGATAACAGCCATGTTAAGAGCACCACCTTGAACAGTTTAGATGATGAAATCAGCCCCAGTATTTTATTTTAATTTTGGTTACTTATTCTATCAGCTCCTTATTTTGCCAAACCACCAAGTTATGAGGAATTGTTACAATGCATTGCTGGTTGTCAAGCAGTGGGAGATAAACACAATAGCTAACATGCACCCATCCATCAATTTCTCACTCTCTCTCTCACACTCTCTCTCTCTCTACACACACAACAACAACATTCCACACTGTTCTGTCTACCATATTCACTCGCAAAGCATTGATCAGCTCAAGAGCTCTAGTAGAAGACTCTAGACCAAGGTGACACTCTGTGGGATTGAACCTGAAACCATGTTGCTGTCAAACAAGCTAAACCACACAAATGAAACAAATTAGTTGTTTTTTCTAAATTCCTCCAAATTCTAGTATATTTTTGAAAATCTATTGAAACTCAGTCATTGCTTTTCATTGGAAATATAATCAGAAAATGGTTAATTTTCTTTATGTTTGCGAATGAAGACAAACATGATAAAATTTACAATAAAAAGATATATATATGATTTACATAAGTGGAGGTATAGCTGTGTGCTTAAGAATCTCACTTTCCAATTATGTGATCTTAGGTTCAATCTCACCACATGGCACCTTCGGCACATGTCTTTATCTATGGACCTGTGCTGACCAATAGCCCATCACTAAATTTGGTAGATGGAAACTTTGTGGAAACTTGTCATGTTTATTCATGTCTCTTACCTTTGCTTGACAACCGGTGTTGCTTTGTTTATGTCTCTGTAACTTACCAGTTTTATATATATATATATATATGTGGGTGTGTGTATGTATGTGTGGGTGTGTGTATATATATGTGTGTGTGTGTGCATATATGTGTGTATATATATATGTGTGTATATGTGTGTGTTTATATATGTGTATATATGTATATATATTTATATATGTGTGGGTGGGTGTTTATATGTATGTGTTTGTATATTTTTAAGTTTGTGTATATACATATTTATACATGTGTGTGTGTGTGTGTGTGTGTGTGTGTGTGTATATCATCATCATTTAACATCCACTTTCCATGCTGCCATGGGTTAGAAGGTTTGACTGGACCTGACATGTCTGATTTGACATAATTTCTATGGCTGGATACCCTTCCTAATGCCAACCATTCCAAGAGAGTAACAGGTGCTTTTTGCATGCCACCAGCACAGGTATATATCTGTAGATATATCTATACATGTATATAATGAGACAAATCTTTAAGAGCTAGTACCATAATCTTCTGGTTAGCTGAGCCTATGACTGGGCTTCTGTTGTTTGCAGCCAGATAACTTCCATCTCATTGCTGATGATGTGTTTGTACAACAAATGAAGGTCATGAACCAACAAATTGGTCGTTATGCAGTTGCTCAACCTGCTAGCAATAGCAGTCTAATGGTCCATAATGACCACACTGTAGTCATTGTAGTAAGAACACAATGGATAAGGTGATCCTAATCTGGAGTACCTGCGATCACTTTGATCAGTGCTTCCCTGTTGCTAAGCAACAACAGTATGAGTGTTACAGTTTTATTTTCCTTAACTCAATAGCTTTTAGTTCTTTTTTAATAGTTCCTTATGGTATTGTATTTTAAAAGAAAATACAGCCATTTGATGTTTTCATTTCACTTGTGTATCATTCAAATGTCATTTGATCACAGTTTTAAGCATTAGTTATTAGGTTTCTGGGATAGAAATATTAATTTCCCAGAGTTATCAATTAGCAATACTTTGCATTCACTTGTTTTTATTTTGTAAAATAATCAAACCAAAAATAAGATTTCATCCCCCTCCCTCTCTCTCTCTCTCTGTATATATATATATCATCATCATCATCGTCGTTTAATGTTCGTTTTCCATGCTAGCATGGGTTGGACAGTTCGACTGGGGTCTGGGAAGCCAGGAGGCTGCGCCAGGCTCCAGTCTGATCTAGCAGTGTTTCTACAGCTGGATGCCCTTCCTGACGCCAACCACTCCATGAGTGTAGTGGGTGTTTTTTACGTGCCACCAGCACAGGGGCCATGTAAATCATAAATCCAAAAGAGAAGCACACTAAATTATAGAGCAGTAGAGTATTTAGATAGTTACGGCTGGTCTGAGATGCTTTAAAGCTAAGTACTCTACAGATTCAAAACTCTGAGTAACCCCATACAGCAGCCATAACTATCTTTATGTAAATACACACACACATATGTATGTGTATATATATATATATATATGTGTGTGTGTGTATATATATATATATATATATATAATGGACTTGTTTCAGTTTCCATCTGCTAATCCACTAACAAGGTTTTGGTTAGCCTAGGGCTATAGTAGAAGAAAGACACTTGCCCAAAGTGGCATGCAGTGGGATGGAATTCAGAAGTACATAGTTACACAGCAAGCTTCTTTATTAGAATTAATTGCCATACATACACTTAGGCAATATAGTTCACCAGAAATTTAGTTAGTGAGTAAGGCTTTAACATTTAGTAAATAATTTATAGCTACTGGAAAAAATTTTAGGGTACCTTGCTAGTTTCGAACCATTTTGTTTCCATGCATGGTATGTATAGAAATTAAATTGTGGTATACACTTTAGTTGGTTTTAAACTAAAAACAAACAAACAACAACAACAACAAAAAATCTTTAAATGTGTTTGTTTTTTCTTTCATCTTTATCAATGTTGTAATCCTATTATGCGTTAGGTATGTAAATCTTATAATTTTTGTGGAAACCACATTATGTTTGCTGTGTTGTCTTGGTAAAACAAATACGTATTGAAATAAGACTAAGTGAATAAATATATTGATGTTACTGCTGATGATAATAATAATAATCATAATAATAGTGATGATGATGATGATTGATATTGATAATGATATGCCTGTTGGAATATCAACATGGCAACAGCTGCTTTCTGAAAAGCTGACTAGAGAAAGACCTGATGTAAAATTGGTTCAAATGTTATGTGCCAGTCACTCAATCACTCGGACTAAAGGTGATTATTTTAATAAGATCTTAATTTATTATTAATTTGTGAAATATATACTTAAAGTGTTAGATACAGTTTTCTAGGATAATCCTAATTAAATCCATATAGATTTTTTTCTTTTGGCTTCCTGTGATTTTTGTATCAAATAAAAAAATAAAAGTCAAAAATAGAAGTTATTAATGTATGTTAAAAAAAAAAATCAAAACAAACAAATAAAAGAAAAAAAAAGTGTGTCAGTAGCTGTTTCTTCAATCAATTTTGAAGGTGGGCCAGGGTTGTTAGTGCATTAAACCAATCAGCGTAAATTTCTGATTTAAAATAGTGACATTTTTCTTGTAGTAAATGCATTATAGTTATCTGAAAGTAATATTTTGTTTGCATATTTTGACACACATAAAAACTCTGCTCTACTTGCTCACACACACACACACACACACCACACACACACACACACGCACTCACGCTCAAGCTTGTGTATTGAAAAGTTTCATTCATACTCACATATGCTGTGAGTATGAGTGTAATCTTACCAACGTCTTTTCTCTTTCTCAATAGTCATGCAACTTGTATATATGTGCATGTGTTTAATGTATACGTACATACATACCTATACTGAGAGAGAGAGACAGACAGACAGACAGAGTGGGGATTGATAAATATACATAGATATGTGTTTTTGTTTACAAACATGGGAAAAGTGACATTCAAAACATATCGTAGAGCTTATATATTTATTTGAGCAGTGTGATGTCACATACACAAACATTCACTCACATGCGCACGCACACGCACACACACACACACACACACACACACACACACACACCTACATTTCAATGTGAAAATGGCAGTAACTGTTTTTTTATTTTTATTTTATGCAAAACTCATGATTCGCCTTTGTTGTTACTCCTAGTTTCTCACTTTGTACATTTGTTGAGACTTAAAGATGAATAATTATATCTTTCATTATTTCAAGCCTCAAAAATATATTCTGTGATGTGCATTGACGGTATGAATGTCACATGAACAAACTTCAAAGTATAAAGCAAGAAAAATCTAGATAGCATCCAAGTTAATCATCACCTTGAAATGAATGTTAATATACACGTCTGTGAATAATATTGTGCATCATCATTACTTAACATGCACTTACCCATATTTGCATGTGTCAGAAAAAAATTATTGTGGCAGATTTTTCTACAGTTGGATGCCCTTCCCATTGCCAACCTTCACTTGTTTCCAAGCAAGATAATATTTCACCATGGAATATAATAACAATAATAATCCTATCCAATTTTCGACACAAGGTCAGCAGTTTTGAGAGGAGGGGCTAGTCAAGTGCGTTAACTCTTTGTACATAACTTGTATTTTAGTTTATCAACTCTGAGGGAGTGGGTAAAGTCGACCTCGACGGAATTTAAAACTAGAACTACAGTTGGATGCTCTTCCTGTTGCTAATCTTCACTTGTTTCTAAGCCAGATAATATTTCACCATGGAATATAAATGAACCACATCACTTGCATGACAGTGATGGTCATTTACAATGATCACTTAGTGTCAAGACAAGGAGAGGAGAGGAGAGACAGACAGACAGGCAGACACAAATGCACACACACACACACACACAGAGGTTTTATATATTATCATCATCATTTACTGTCCTTTTTCCATGGGTTGGACACTTTGATAGGCACTGGTAAGCCAAAAGACTGCACCAGGCTACACTGTCTGTTTTGGCACCTCACCAGTGCTGGTGTCATGTAAATAGCACTCAGTCCACTCTGTAGAGTGATTGGCATTAGGAAGGGCATCCAGTCATAAAAACATTCCAAAACACACACACACACATATATATATATGCACAATAGGCTTCTTCCAGTTTCCTTCTACTAAATTCACTCACAGGTTATGGTCATCCTGGGACTATAGAAAAACACACTTGCACAAAGTGCCTTGCAGTAGGATTGAACCTAAAACCATGTGTTTGTATGTAAATTGTCATTTAAGTATTACATAACATTGACATGATTACATTCATATTGTTTTTGTTTTTTAAATTGCAAACCAATAAATGTTATTGAAGTTGTTTAGGCTTAAGTCAGCTCCTGACTGAGCAGGGTTATGATTAAAGATGTTCCAACTTTGACTATCCTGTTCAAGTTTTGAGCAGTGAGCAGAATAGTGTTGCATCCAAAAAACACCTTGTATAATGCATACCTCCTCTTCTGAGATTTTAACAGTGCAATTTTGAGTGATTTAGCTGCTAGTAACAGCAGATCAAGTGACCATGTAGAAGTTCTCTCAGTGTCTTGCATAGTTTTAAGATGTTGATTCTTGTGTTGTTTCAATTTAGATACTTATGATGCTTTGCATGCCTCGTGGTGTAAAATTAGCCCCTGACTGGGTAGCGACATGATTAAAGATGTTCCAACTCTGACCATCCTGTCTTAATTTTGAGGGGTAAGCAGAAGAAAAGAGTGCAGCTAAGAAACACCTTGTATAATACATTGCCTTGCATGCGTAATGTATCAGGATGATTTGATTTTTGTCATGCAACATTGATATTTAGCACCTTCTGTGTGGTAAACCTATTTTTAAATAGTTCTTGCCTTTTAGTGTGTATGAAAGAGAGAAGGGGGGGGGGGTAAATATGTGTTTGTATGCATGTGTTCGATATTGTGACTAAACTTTCAAAGTGTTTGGAGTAGCCCACACAATAGCCATGAGAGGACATGTTGTCATAGTTACAAAGTCATGCCAGTTACTGATACACAGGAGTTCAACAACCTCACTGTTTTGCACAAGTGAAGGAAAAAAAAAACAAAAAAAAAAATGAAACAAATTTATACTAGATTTCCTACTCGATGGTTCTTTGATCATTACAGTGGTCATGCTGTGAAAAATACCTGTTCCTGATTATTCAGGCTAACAATTTTCTAGATCATGCAAGGTGAGGAAAACTGATTAAAAAAGAATATTCAAAAAAGACCTGTTAAAATGTCTTCTCTCTCTCTCTCTCAAAAAAAAACAAAAAAGAAAAAAAAAGAAAAAGAAATGCTAATAGGTTCAGGCATGGCTGTGTGGAAAGAAGTTTGCTTCCCAGCCACTTGGTTCTGAGTTCAGGCCTCACTGCATGGTACCTTGGGCAAGTGCTCAAGGTTGTCAGGCAGTAGTGTCAAACCCAGAGCCATGAGGTTATCAAGCAAACCATTTAACCAGTTGACCATGCTGAATTGTATTAGCATAGGAATATCATATGAATACAACTTAAATTAGGCATCAAATTGCAATGTTATATTGGTATCAACCAGCCATTTCCCTGTTGTGGGTCCATATTGTTTATATCCCACAATATCATCATCATCATCACCGTTTAACATCCGTTTTCCGTGCTAGCATGGGTTGGACGGTTCGACCGGGATCTGGGAAGCCAGGAGGCTGCACCAGGCTCCAGTCTGATCTGGCAGTGTTTCTACAGCTGGATGCCCTTCCTAACGCCAACCACTCCGTGAGTGTAGTGGGTGCTTTTTCCGTGCCACGTGAGGCTGGCAGTGGCCACAATTGGTTGGTGCTTTTTACGTGCCACTGGCACAGAAGCCAGTCAAGGCGACGCTAGCATCGGCCACATTCGGATGGTGCTTTTTACGTGTATCTTGATATTTTCATTGCTTCCTATCACATGCGATGATTAATTCTCTGTTGTTTGATTTATTTTGTTGAATATGTGGTTATTGTGTGTGTGTGTGTATATATATATATATATATATATATATATATATATATAAATAGATATATAATGTTAAATAATATATCACCCTTTGGATTTAATAAACTTTTAGCAGTATCTGAATTTGTTCATATATTGGACATTTTACAGCCGTTGATGAAATTTGGAGCATTTATAAGGCATATTTTGGCAGATGTGATTGAGCACAGATTCAAATAAACATAGATTTCCTTTGAAAGGATACACTGGGTGATTTCTACCCCCACCCCTTATCTTCTTCCAAGCACATGAGATATGAAATTTGCAACGCAGTCTAATGAAGCATTTAGCAAGTATGCAGCACTGTGACTGCATTTGGCTTCAAGGCTGAGCTGAACACTAACTGTTAAAAAAAATGATCAGTTTTAAAAAGCATTTCCTTCAGGCAACATCAAAGTGAACACCAATTATTTCATTTTTCAAAGACATCTTTGAATTACATTTTCAAAATGATTACTTTACAAATTTTTGTAGTGAACTGGGAGAATTGTTAGAATATCAAGCAAAAAAAAAAAAAAAAAAAAAAATAATAATAATAATAATAATAATAATAATAAAGCAAAGAAAAATAGTTTGTTCTGGCTCTTTACTTTCTGATTTCAAATCCCATTCATTCCTCTGGGATAGATAAAGGACTAGTCAAGGATTGGTGTATATGATACTAGCAGTATCGCCCGGCGTTGCTCAGGTTTGTAAGGGAAATAACTATAAAGCATTTTTAGAGAGTTATAGCCAAAAAATAGCAAAAAAATGGAAAAAAAATGATGGTAAATTTTTTTTGAGTTAAAAAAGGTGGAGTTGCGTCCCCATGACGGTCTGTGGTTTGGGTTTCTGATTCTCGACCCCATGTCGAATTTATCGATTTTTTTCAGAACTGGGGGAACTTTTCAAAATTTTCGCTGCGTTAGTTTTGAATTATGACATTGGGCTATGTGTGTGTCAGGTTTCATCAGAATCGGTTGAAAGCCGTGGTCAGAGTGAGGGTACGAGAAAACAGACACACAGAAAACGCACAGACAAACTGCCGTTTATATAGAGAGAGATTAAGGCACCTGGCCTTGCAAATAAATCAGAAACAATTATTTTAATTTTCATTATTATTAGCAGCATTTTGTCCATCTTTACATTCTAAGCTCAAATTTTGCTGGGGTTGACATTCCCGACAAAATCATTAATGGCCTTTTTTGTGATTCTTTATGTTCTGAGTTCAAATCCTGCTAAGGTCAACTTTGCCTTTCATCCTTTCGAAGTTGATGATTATTATTAATATTAAGGCGGCAAGCTGGCAGAACCATTAGCACACCAGGAGAAATGCTTAGCAGTATTTCGTCTGTTGCTATGTTCTGAGTTCAAATTCCGCCGAGGTCAACTTTGCCTTTCATACTCTCAGGGTCGATGAATTAAGTACCAGTTATGCATTGGGGGGGGGGTCGATGAAATCGACTATCCCTCTCTCCCAAATTTCAGGCTTTGTACCTATAATAGAAAGGATTATTATCATTATTAAAGTTGTGATGTGAAATAACCATTGAATTCTGAGGTTTTCTCATACTATTATGCATAGCATTCTACCCTTTAGAAAGACTTAGTGTAGCTTTGTTAACCTGGTAGCTTTCAGTGTAAATAAAGAGTGACTCTTGTTAATTAAACTTTCTTTTTTTATATGTAGATGTGCAGTGATTTAGTATTTTGTTGTCTGTGCATTACATGTGCACATGTTATTTGGATTTACATTTGGATTCATTTCCTGCAAGAAAATATTATTTATGATTTCTTATAGAAAAACTTATGGCTTTGTAAGAATTTATCATTATCAATTTTTGTGATGCTGGTGAAAATAGTATTGTTGTTGTTGTTGTTGTTGTTGTTGCTGCTGCTGCTGTTGTTGAAATATAATTCAGTCTGTTTTAGCTGACATGATGTTGCTTAAAAGATGTCAACTTATAATAATAATAATACTCTATGTATAGATGCAAATAAATTTTAATGCATCTGATTGCTTCAGATTCTGTTTTAGTGCAGGTGGGCCTAATTAGGGATATAACTAGTCTTAGTTTGCATTTAGTTGCAAACAAACACCTAGAAAATAAATATAAATAATTACATAATTGAACCTGTTGCTGTCATCCATTGGAAAAACAAATTGAAAAAGCCTAATGTTGCTGACTTTACAAAGTGGTTCTACATATCTTGAAGATGAAGTGACAGTGATTAGATTTTCCTTTGTTTTTTTTTTGTTTTTTTTTTTGTTTCATTTTCTTTGTGTTTGTTTAATTTATTAAACACTTTAAAAATCATAAAAATTTCTGACTGAATAGACAACTCTCATATCAATTGTATTTATTGTAAATTATTGTGGATTGAAAATCATGTCAAAATATCGTTTAGAGATTGATAATTGGAAAAAATCTTGGCATATATTATAGTTCAGTATTGACAGAAGAGTGTATGTATGTGTGTGTGTGTTTTATGAGGAGGATGTCTGGTTACAGGGGTGCCTTGACTGTAACAATACTGGATTGAATATTTATTTAGATTTCAATTGGTTCTGAAGTTCCTATAGCATAGAATGATTATACATAGGTCCTGCACAACAATTATGCAGGCATTGTTCAGAACTTTGCTTTGCGACTACATAATTTTTGCTTCAGTTCCACTGCACAGCACTTTGGGCAAGTGTTTCGTACCATTGCCTTGGGCCAACCAATGATTTGTAAGTGAATTTAGTTGATGGAAACTGTGTGGAAGCCTTTTGTTCTTAATTGACTTGCAAGTTACTTGGCAACCTCACTAATGCTGGCAGCGTGAACAAAAAAGCACCCAGGGCACACATTAAAGTGCTTGGTGTTAGGCAGGATGTCCAGTTACAGAAACCATACCAAAGCTGACGTGGAGCACAGTGCAGCTCTATGGCTCATCCAACCCTTGCCAGCATCGAAGACAGATGCTAAATTCTTTTATTCTTTTACTTCTTTCCATCAATTGACTGTGGGCATGCTGGAGCACTGCCTTGAAGTGTTTTTGTCAAATAATTTGACCCCAGGACCTATTTTTAAGCCTAGTACTTATTCTATCGGTCTCTTTGTTAAACCACTTAGTTACAGGGATGTAAACACACCAACATCAGTTGTCAAGCAATGATTGGGGGACAAACACTGACACAAAGACACACACACACAGATGTATGTATGTGTATATATAATGATGGGCTTCTTTTAGTTTCCACTTTCCACATCTACTCAAAAGGCTTTGGTCAACCCCAGACTATAGTAAAAGACATTTGCCCAAGGTGTCACAGCAGGACTGAACCCAGAACCACACAGCCATGTCTGCACCTAAATGATAGTGATATAAATGTTGATGTGTGTGTGTGTGTGTGTCTTTGTGTCTGTATTTGTCATATCCCCACTACTTGCCGACTGGTGTTAGTTTGTTTATGTCCCTCTAACTTCATAAGTCAGCAAAAAAAGAGACAGTCTAAATACCAGACTTAGCAAAGAACATAAGTACAGGGGTGTTCAACTAATGGTTTGGATTGTAGCCAGCATGCCCAGTGATTGGGACAAAATAAAAAATAGAAGATCTAGTGTAGTGTTATTTAGTTCAGTTAACATTGTTTAGATCTGGGTCAAAATCAATGACAATTTTGAAATGCTAACTCATTTATATCTTAAGAGAGAATGGGGTGGATTGATGAGGAAAGCATGTGAATGGGTGTTGCTGAGTAACCTGAGGCTATTTCTGATCAAGCAGATATCTGGTTAAAAGCACCAAAAAAAAGAAAAAAGGTATGGCCATCTGATCTCTTTCCCAGGACCATGTCATTTAATGTGTCTGATCTTTTTTTTTGAGATGGCGGTATGTAATATGAGAGAGATTTGACTGTCATTTTTGCAGGTTGAATGATCATGAAAAGGCTACTTGCTTGGCCTAGTGTTCCCTCCTTAATACAAGACACTATCTCTCTTTCCCCCCGTCTCCCTCTCCCTCCTCCTCTATCTCCTCCGTCTCTCTCACTCTACATACACACACACATTTATCATCATCATCATCATCATCATCATTTAGCGTCCGTTTTCCATGCTAGCATGGGTTGGACGGTTCAACTGGGGTCTGGGGAGCCCGAAGGCTGCACCAGGCCAGTCAGATCTGGCAGTGTTTCTACAGCTGGATGCCCTTCCTAACGCCAACCACTCCGAGAGTGTAGTGGGTGATTTTATGTGCCACCGACACAGGTGCCAGACGAGGCTGGCGAACGGCCACGCTCGGATGGTGTTTTTATGTGCCACCGACACAGGTGCCAGACGAGGCTGGCAGACGGCCACGCTCGGATGGTGTTTTTATGTGCCACCGACACAGGTGCCAGATGAGGCTGGCGGACGGCCACGATCGGATGGTGTTTGTTACGTCCCCAAAGCACGGAGGCCAGTCTATGCGGTACTGGCTACGGCCACGTTCGGATGATTTTCTTGTGTGCCACCGGCACTGGTACCACAAAGATACAAATTCCATTTATGTTCATCTATTTTGATTTGTTTTGATTTGATTTGATTTTCACTTGCCTCAACAGGTCTTCACAGTGTCACTTGCCTCAACAGGTCTTCACAAGTGTCACAAGAAGGAAGGTATGCACAGGTGGACTGTCTACGTCGCCGGGTCTTCGGATGGTGTCTTTATGTGCCACCGACACAGGTGCCAGATGTGGCTGGCGAACGGCCACGATCGGATGGTTTTCTTGTGTGCCACCGGTACTGGAACCACAAAGATACAAATTCCATTGATGTTCATCTATTTTGATTTGGTTTGATTTTCACTTGCCTCAACAGGTCTTCACAAGTGTCACGCGTGTCACACACTTGCTCAACAGGTCTCCACAAGTGTCACACACTTGCCTCTGCCTCAACAGGTCTTCACAAAGTGTCACACACTTGCCTCTGCCTCAACAGGTCTTCACAAGTGTCATAAGAGGGAAGGTATGCACAGGTGGACTGACTACGTCGCCGGGTCTTTGGATGGTGTTTTTATGTGCCACCGACACAGGTGCCAGGTGAGGCTGGCGAACGGCCACGATCAGATGGTGTTTGTTGTGCCCACAGCACGGAGGCCAGTCGATGCGGTACCAGCTACGGCCACTTCGGATGGTTTTCTTGTGTGCCACCGGTACTGGAACCACAAAGATACAAATTCCATTGATATTCATCTATTTTGATTTGGTTTGATTTTCACTTGCCTCAACAGGTCTTCACAAGTGTCACACACTTGCCTCAACAGTCTTCACAAGTGTCATAAGAGGGAAGGTATGCACAGGTGGACTGACTACGTCGCCGGGTCTTCGGATGGTGTCTTTATGTGCCACCGGCACAGGTGCCAGATGAGGCTGGCGAACGGCCACGATCGGATGGTGTTTGTTGTGCCCACAGCACGGAGGCCAGTCGATGCGGTACTGGTTACGGCCACGTTTGGGTGGTTTTCTTGTGTGCCACCGGCACTGGTACCACAAAGAATACAATTCCACTGATGTTCATCTATTTTGATTTGTTTTGATTTGATTTGATTTTCACTTGCCTCAACAGGTCTTCATAAGTGTCACAAGAAGGAAGGTATGCACAGGACTGACTACGTCCCAGGTCGGGGCCACGGGTTATGGCCTGACTAGTCTTGCCGGGTCTTCTCATGCACAGCATACTTCCATAGGTCTCGGTCTCTAGACATTTCCTTAGTGAGACCTAAAGTTCGAAGGTCGTGCTTCACCACCTCGTCCCAGGTTTTCCTGGGTCTACCTCTTCCACAGGTTCCCTCCACTGCTAGGGTGTAGCACTTTTGCACACAACTATCTTCAGCCTTTCTTGTCACATGACCATACCAGCGCAGCCGTCTCTCTTGCACGCCACAACTGACGCTTCTTAGGTTCAGCTTTTCTCTCAAGGAACTTACACTCTGACGATTATGAACACTGACATTACACATCCATCGGAGCATACTGGCTTCATTTCTTGCGAGCTTACGCATATCCTCAGCAGTCACGGCCCATGTTTCACTACCATGTAGCATGGCTGTACGTACACATGCATCATACAGTCTGCCTTTTACTCTGAGCGAGAGGCCTTTTGTCACCAGCAGGGGTAAGAGCTCTCTAAACTTTGCCCAGCCTATTCTTATATTTTATATATATATATATATATATATATATATATATATATATAAGATGTACCCAGTGTAAGCTATGGACACATAAGAGGTGCAGCAATGTCAAAGGTAGGCTAACTGGGAAGATAGTTTTTGTATGTGGCAGATGCTCGGGAGCATTAACCTCCGAAAATCTGCAGAAAACAACTTCCGTCACTTTCCAGGGGGAAAAACTAGAAGTAGTTGATAGCTTCCGTTATCTAGGTGACCAAGTCAGTAGTGGGGGTGGGTGCGCTGAAAGTGTAACTGCTAGAATAAGAATAGCCTGGGCAAAGTTTAGGGAGCTCTTACCTCTGCTGGTGACTAAAGGCCTCTCGCTCAGAGTAAAAGGCAGACTGTATGATGCGTGTGTACGAACAGCCATGCTACATGGCAGCGAAACATGGGCTGTGACTGCTGAGGACATGCGTAAGCTCGTGAGGAATGAAGCCAGTATGCTCCGATGGATGTGTAATGTCAGTGTACATACTCGACAGAGCGTTAGCACCTTGAGAGAAATGTTGTACCTAAGAAGCATCAGTTGTGGTGTGCAAGAGAGACGATTGCGCTGGTATGGTCATGTGGCGAGAATGGATGAAGATAGGTGTGTGAGAAAGTGCCAATCCCTAGCAGTTGAGGGAACCCGTGGAAGAGGTAGACCCAGGAAAACCTGGGACGAGGTGGTGAAGCACGACCTTCGAACTTTAGGCCTCACTGAGGAAATGACCAGAGACCGAGACCTTTGGAAATATTCTGTACGTGAGAAGACCAGGCAGGACAAGTGAGCCCAGCCCACTTATGAATGCCTTTCCTCCCTTGGACACAAAGACCGGTTGAGGCAAGCGAAGTCGATATAGAACCTCATCCGACGACAGACACCCATCCCAACCCCCCATGCTTGCGAAGACATGTTGGGGCAAGCGAAATCGAAATCGAAATCGAAACCGAATTGAACCAGCCAGGATCCCTGGCCTGGTGGTACGTAAAAGCACTATCCGACTCGGGGCCGTGGCACGTAAAATACTCCAATGCGACCGTACGACAGGCACCCATGCCAACCCCCTTTGCTTGTGAAGACATGTTGGGGCAAGCGAAATCGAAATCGAATTGAACCAGCCAGGATCCCTGGTCTGGTGGTACGTAAAGCACTATCCGACTCGTGGCCGTGGCACGTAAAATACTCCAATGCGACCGTACGACAGGCACCCTTGCCAACCCCCTTTGCTTGTGAAGACATGTTGGGGCAAGCGAAATCGAAATCGAATTGAACCAGCCAGTATCCCTGGTCTGGTGGTACGTAAAGCACTATCCGACTCGTGGCCGTGGCACGTAAAATACTCCAATGCGACCGTACGACAGGCACCCTTGCCAACCCCCTTTGCTTGTGAAGACATGTTGGGGCAAGCGAAATCGAAATCGAATTGAACCAGCCAGGATCCCTGGTCTGGTGGTACGTGAGAAGCACTATCCAACTCGTGGCCGATGCCAGCACCGCCTCGACTGGCTTCCGTGCCGGTGGCACAAAAATACACCAATCTGACCGTGGCCGTTGCCAGCCCCGCCTGGAACCTGTGCAGGTGGCACGTAAAAAGCACCCACTACACTCACGGAGTGGTTGGCGTTATGAAGGGCATCCAGCTGTAGAAACATTGCCAAATTAGACTGGAGCCTGGTGCAGCCTTCTGGCTTCCCAGAACCCCGGTCGAACCGTCCAACCCATGCTAGCATGGAGAACGGACGTTAAACGACGATGATGATGATGATGATATATATATATATATATATTTTGTGAAATAGAAAGATGAATAATCTTGTTGCAGATTAATCAAAAGTTTAACCGATACCTTGGTAGCAAAAATCACAGCAGAAGACAGCACGGTTGGAGGTACAACCCTATGGTGTTGCAACCGTGCGTTGGTGCGGATAATTGAATTTTAATATTATATATATATATATATATATATATATATATAATAATTTAAAAAGAAAGCCGTTGTAAAATCTTACCATCATCACTCTCACATGGAGTAAAAGAGAAAGCCATTATTTTACTTGTTGTTTTGTTGTTAAACCTCAATCATCTTTGACAATCAAGGCACTCCATTCATGACCATCCAGTTGTTTTAGAAGTATGTAGGACTCCATAAGCAGTCATACGTAGAAAGGTGTGATTTGAGAGAGATAAAGCTGCACGTACTGTCAAGCTGAGTGACAGTTTGAAGGTTTTTTGTTAGCATATCTACTCCTATATCTTTACTACTTTAGATTTATTAGATTAAAAAAAAAATCATGACTATCACTCATGAAAATTTATGACTCTCAATCATGTGGTAGTGAGTTTGATTCCCGGACTGGGCTGTGTGCCGTGTTCTTCAACAAGACCCTTTATTTCACATTGCTCCAGTTCACTCAACTGTAGAAATGAGTTGTGATGTCACTGGTGCCAATCTGGATAACATTGGTGGTTTGGAGAAGGGAGGCTGGTATACATGGGCAACTGCTGGTCTTCTATAAACAACTTTTCTCAGGCATTTGTCTTGGAGTGGAACTTTCTAGGTGCAATCCCATGGTCATTCATGACCAAAAGGGGTCTTTACCCTACATGTTCTGCTTTCACTAAATTTTTTAGGTGCCTACATAGTTCCATGCAGACACAGGCACCATTCTGGACCTTCCCACTCTTGACTATCATAATCGTTTAACATCTGATTTCCATGTTGGCATGAATTGGATGGTTTGACAGGAGCTTGCAAGGCAGAGGACTATGCTGTGCCCTACTCCCTATTGTAACATGGTTTCTATGGCTGGGTGCTTTTCCTGATGCTAACCACTTTAAAGAATATTAAGGATGTGACAATTGAAATGAGAGTGGGGAGGGCTACACCAGTACTTGGCTGATATTCACTTTCCAGTTGAGTGAACTGGAGCAGCTGTGTGAAATGAAGTGTCTTGCTTAAGAGCCCAATGTGTTACTTAATTTGGGATCCAGACCCTCAACCTTACAATCATAATCCAACTACCATGACCACTAGGCTTACAATTATACATATTAATTATCAAAACTAATTATTAATTTAATCTCTTAAGGTGAAAAATATATTTACATTTATTCTATTATGATCAGTGCAGTCCTTCCTTGTCATCAGGTGTCCTATTCCTTAATGTACACATGGTAGCAAATTAAATTTAAACCAGGCACCTATGTTTCGAAACTCAGAGCCAAAAACTGTTTTGACTAATAGACAACTGACACATGTACACATCCGGCTGTATCTGAGACGCATGATAATGATGATACATCAAACCAATCAAATCTCAGCATATATGTAAATATAAGAAAATGTTTCCATCACTAAAGATCAGGTTAATAGTTTCAAAATGTATAATCTTATTAAGATCCTCACATCTTAGATATTTAAATATTTACTTTATATTAATGCTTGGAAGTGCTGCAATTAGATTTTTTCTGATTTAAGTGTCAACAAAATGTTTAAACTTAACAATTGGTTTATGCAATGGTGTTAAACCTTTTTATTCCTTGGTAACATAGGAGTAATAATAATAATAACAACAATGATGAGGATGATGCTAATAATAAATTAATTACACTGGTAGAAATGGATATATCGTGTGAACAAGTACATATTTAATGATCAACTACACACACACACAAACCTTGTTTATTCAAATATTCAAAGCAAAGACTTACTTCTATTGTGTAGCCTGAAAGTTTGAATAGTAAATGAGCAATACTTCTGCTTTAAATAAATGTATAAACTCAGCTTTATGTGTTATGTACAATTTTATACTTATCAAATTCAAATGACTGAAACAAGTAAAACAATAACAGAATATACACACACACATACACATAATGTTAGTGTATGTATGTATGCATATATATATAAATATATATATATATATGTATACAGGGGTTGGACAAAATGAAGGAAACACCTACCATCATAGCATCGTAATTTTGAAATATCTATAAAACTGTCAAAAGCTTGTTTATTTTTGTTCTTTGATTTAGTATTAGTGTTGCTTAATATGTTTTGCTCAAATTGCCGTTTCTTTTCAGATGTCATCAGATAAAGGTAATTAAAATTCATTAAATGACAGATCTATCAGACTTTCAAAGAGGTCAAATTGTTGGTGTTCATATGGCAGGTGCTAGAGTAATAAGAACAGCCGAAATGTTTGGTGTATCAAAAAGTACTGTCTCGAAAGTAATGACAGCTTTTGAGAAAGAGGGAAAAACCTCCTCGTCGAAACAAAATTCCAGAAGAAAACCAAAACTTTCAGATAGGGACTGTCAGACTCTTACGTGAATTGTTAGAAAGGATCACAAAAGTATATTCCCAAAATTACTGCAGAGCTTAATGACCACCTTGAGAACCCATTTTCCACAAAAACTGCTGCACAAAGTTGGATTTCATGGGAGGGCTGCAATCAGAAAACCACTACTTTCAAACACAAACATTGAAAAATGTTGAGAGTGGTGTAAAAACCTACAGAATTGGTCCCTAGAACAGTAGAAGAATGTTATTTTCTCAGACGAGTCATCCTCTGCTTTATTTCCAACTACTGGCTGAGTATACTTGTGGAGACAGCTAAAAGAAGCATTTAACCTAGACTGCCTTCTTCCAGCTGTTAAACATGGAAGAGGATCTGTGATTATCTGGTGGGGCTATATCTTGGAAATCCGCTGGCCCAATGGTTTCCCTTTGTGGCAGAATTAATAGTCAAGACTATTTAGGTATTTTATCTTATCAAATTCATCCTATGGTTGCAGAACTGTTTGCAGAGGGAACCACAATCTTTCAGAATGATAATGCACCAATTTACACAGCTAAAGTTGTTACTGAATGGCACAAGGAACATTCTAGTGAAGGTGAACATCTTATCTGGCCACCACTGTCCCCAGATCTCAATATTATTGAACATTTATGGTGCATTTTAGAAAAACAAGTAAGGAGTCGATATCCTCCACCATCATCACTACAAAAACTGGAGACTGTTTTAGCTGAGGAATGGACAAAAATCCCTTTGGAAACTATTCAAACTTCATAGAATTCAAGCTGTAATTACTGCCAAAGGCGGTCCTACCTCATATTATAATAAGTTTGTTTGAAATTTTAAGTTGTTTCCATTATTTTGTCCAGCCCCTGTATGTATGTATGTATATACACACACACACACACACACACACATACACACACATATATATATATACACATACACACACATACATGCATGACAGGTTTCTTTCAGTTTCTGTCTACCAAATCCACTCACAAGGCTTTGGTCAGCCTGAGGCTATAGTAGAAGACACTTGTCCAAAGGGCCATGCAGTGGTGCCTGAATCTGGAACCATGTGGTTGGGAAGGAAGTTTCTTACCACACAGCCATGCCTGCACACACACACACACACACACACACATGCGCGTGTGTGTGAGTCCAACAGCTGTTTCATACACACACGTGTATGTGTGTATGAAACAGCTGTTGGACTCATAAAACTTTTATTCGACCCCTTTAATTCTTTATATCATTTCTATTCTATATAAAAAGTCAGACCTTTTTTATATGTAAACTTGCCTAACTTGCTCGTCTTTACACTTATTCCTCTACCTGCTCAAGTTTAAATCCCTTGAGCACTATGAAGTGTGTGTTATATAGAGAATACTTATCTCTAGTCTCTCTCTCTCTCTCTCTCTCTCTCTATATATATATATATATATATATATATATATACACACACATACACACTCAAACAGACATATAAGAAGTGGATACATGGTGGTATTTAGTTTGCATTCCAGCTGCATAGTTTCAGATTCAGTCCCACTGATTGGCACTTTAGGTTTGTGTCTTTAACAATAGACTCTGAGGTTGATGAAAGCCTTATAATGGATTTGGTAGATGGAAACTGAAATAGATCTGCCATGTGTGTGTGTGTGTGTGTTATGTTCTGTTGCATGCTGATGTACATTTTTGGATAATGAATTTAAATTTTAACAAAAATTATATGATAAAATATATAAAATGCACAATAGCAATGCTTGATAAATACAGTTTGGATGTATCACACAATGTTCCATTGTTTTAGTGTGGTCTATCTTCATACTACCCGTATTTGCAGCCAAGCTGTGCAGAAGATGGTAATTTTCACATATATAGATGAGAATTTTTGTTGGCAGGCTATAGTTTGGTTTGAGTAGAATAGTTGCCTATAGCATAGAAGCTTTTTTTTTTTCTTTTCTTTTTTTTCTCCTCTGTTTTAATGAGATATTCAGTAGCTTGCATTCATGCCAACTTTATTTTGCTGTAAGAGTAAATGTAGATGATTGAAATCTTAAACTGATATCCTCATGTAAGCAGCCAAGATGTTACAACTGTGATTACTGCAATATAATTTTGTGTTCTTTTAATTTTAAATTTGCCTTCTGTCTTACAATCATTTTTCCTCCCAGTTAGTATGAGATGGTTTTACTGTAATTTTTAATTTTTTTTGTTTTCATTTTTACATTTTAATATTGCTAAAGTTATAGCTTTTACAGCTGGGTGCTTTTCCTGCTTGTTATCTCCTTTCAGTGAACCTGTCTGGTAATCAGACAAAATGAGGTGATATCAATAATCTAGCTTGTCATCTGGGGGAACCAGTATAATATTGTTTTAGCTAGAAGATTTGGATTCATGACCCATGTTTTCAGTAGTTCAACTCTGCCTTTATCTTTAAATGTTTTGTACTGCCTTCCACATGTTTCAACAGCATTTCAATTTGGGGAGGTTAGGGATTAATTTTAACAAGGCACATGGCCAAGTTTTTGAGGAGAGTCGGAATCAATGGCTGGAGTTGTACTTCTATATTACTGGGGCATATTTTTGACATCCTCACTCCAAACAAGATAAATAGCAAAGTTCATCTGAACTATATAGTTGAATGAAAAACTAAGAAAAGTTTTGAAGAAATATTGATCTCCATGTGATCCTGAAATGATTGGATTTAAAAATTTTTTTGTGGAATGTGATTAAGTAACATTCATGTTTCTGTAGAGAACATTAGCAGCTTGAAGAAGGTAAATTAGATTTAGATTCAACAAGAGGATTGCAGTAAGTTTGTGGCTGTGGAAGAGTCCATGAATAAAACGCAAACCATAAGGCTTGGAATATTACATTCAAGTGTTCTCACCAGCTTACATTATTTATAGCAAAAACTGCAGCAGAGGCATTCTTTGTTATGGAACTCATGCCATTGAATCAACTGATGGTTCTTTTCAAGAACTGCACATTTAATGTGTGCGCATCTATGCTTTTATGTTAAAAATACATCAAACACAGCTGTCTACTTGAATGGATAGTTACACTTCATACTGAGTGACAGTTTCAGCATTGTGTGTGTGTGTGTTTAAGTGATCTTTTTTTTGGCTATATATATATTTACAAGTGTGTGTGTTTAAGTGTTCTTCTTTGGTTATATGTATTTACAAATATGTGTATGTATGTGTATAAGTGATTTATTTCTTTATTATAATTCTTATCTTTGTTTTTCAAAATTTTCCATCAGAATTTTCTATTGATATTTAATTTTTTCTCTGTGTGTGTGTGTGTGTGTGTGTGTGTGTGGACGCATTTGTTCAACACATTTCTTTTATAGTTAATTAAATTATTTGATTTTTGAAATGTGTTGCATATTCTGGTCACAACCCAGTCAAGATGACGTCAACCTACATTTTAGTTTGCCTTTTAAACTAATTTGCATAGCTAGATTGAAAAGTGAAATAAATAAATAAAATAAATAAATAGAAAGTAAATGAAAACTTATTTTAAAGAAAATGGAAAGATAAAGGAAAAGCACGTGATCACTTTGTTGCTGTAATGGCTTTCTTTCCCATTTTGTTTCTTTAACTATTAGCTAAGGGTTAATCAAACTGCTTCCACAATTGGTAGCACTTTCTTTTTTTCTCTAAGTATATATATAATAGGCTGGGGATGAGGAATGTAAGAACTCAGTGTATGGCTTTGAAACATCAGTAATAAAATTAAAGGGTCTGGAGTATGAGAATAATCGACTGTTAATAAATTGAGCATGAGTTGTTCTTACGTGTAATGTTATATAGCTGTGAAATTTATCCAGCAGGTGCAGGCAAGGCTCTGTGGTTAAGAAACTTGCTTTGCAACCACATGGTTTCAGGTTCATTTCTACTGCACAGCACCTTGGGCAAGTGTCTTCTTTTATAGCCCTGAACCGACCAATGCCTCGTGAGTGAATTTGCTGGAAGAAAACTGTATGAAAGCCCATTGTATAAATTATATATATATATATGTGTGTGTGTGTGTGTTTGCCCCCACACCACTGCTTGACGAATGTTGTTGGTTTGTTTATTTGCCTATAACTTAGTGGTTTGGCAAAAGACTGGTAGAATATGTATCAGACTTTGAAAAACATAAGTACTAGGGTTGATTTCTTCAACTAAGCTCTGCATGGTCTTAGTCCAGTGAGTGAAACAAGTAAAAGATAAAAGGTAATGTATTTAGGTGAAACAGCATTGGTTACCTGGGTATGCAAAGTAAACAGATTATTATTATTATTATTATTATTTAAGGCAGTGAGCTGGCAGAATCAGTAGCATGCCAGGAGAATGCTTAGTGGTATTTCGTCCATCCTAATTTTCTGAGTTCAAATTCTGCCAAGGTTGACTTTGCCTTTCATCCCTTCAGGCTTGATAAATTAAGTATCAGTGAAACACTGGGATCGATGTAATCGACTATTCCCTTCCCCAAAAATTTTAGGCCTTGTACCTATAGTAGAATGGATTATTATTATTATTATTATTGCTATGTTCTGAGTTCAAATTCCGCCAAGGTTGACTTTGCCTTTCCTTCTTTCATGGTCGATAAATTAAGTACCAATCATGTGCTGGGGTTGATCTAATCGACTGGCCCCTTTCCCCCAAATTTCAGGCCTTGTGCCTATCATAGAAAGGATTATTATTATCATTATTATTATTATTATTATTAAGCTGGCAGAATCATTAACATGCCAGGCAAAATGCTTAGTAGCATTTCGTCTGTCTTTATGTTCTGAGTTCAAATTCTGCTGAAATCAGCTTTGCCTTTCATCCTTTTGGGATCAATAAAATAGGTACCAGTTGAGCAATGGGGGCCGATATATTCAAATTTACCCACTCCCTGATATTACTGGCCTTGTGCCAGAAATTTAAATTATTATTAGTAGTTGAATAAAAGAACCATCACTGAGAAGTAGAAGATAGAAATAGGGAAGATGGTGTTTGATTGTTTTTGTTATTGTATTTATGATTGTATTAGCTGTCATAGTTAAGATGACATAAGATTAGAGTACCGAAAACCAACAGGTAGCCATTTTCTTCTAATGAACGTTTACTTTTGCTGATTATATGCAAAAACCTAAGTTGAAAGCCAGCGAGAGATGTAATGCAATTATTCTCAGAAAAGCGAGCAGCAGTCAACCTAAGGAGAATTAAAATCCTGCCTTAGCACTGACTGCAAAGCCTGTGACAGTTTCATACAACCTATAGGTCACCATTCACCATATATCACAAAATTTTCAGATAAGAAAGACATTGTAGCCATAAGTACTCCACTGTTGCCATCTTCGTTAAGCACCTTGTCATTGCCATGGTTTCATGCTTCAATGGCCACAATTCTGTAACAGTATCTATAAATATTCTTTGAAATATTACTTGCACCTTTATAGCTGTCATTTACACATTAGATATCAATATTACTATTGTTTCTTATCATTAATCATTAACTTAGTTTTATTATAATGATAGTTGCGTATAATGTTGTAAATGATGATTTTAAACATGCATTAATTATTCCAGATGTTTATGTTATATTTTTAATAGTTAGTTTAGAGCACAGATTTATTGGTTATTTATAAGCAAGAAGCTAACTGTCATTTTGTGTATGTATATGTGTATGCTTCTGTGAAATTTTTGAATTTGCCATAACTAAAACATTACACATTTTCTTATTGATAATGCTTCATTTATTATTTTTTTAAAAATTATTTATCACTTTAACTATTGATAACAGATTTATTGTAAGCCTGTAATTACTCTGTGTTAGTGTTCTGACCAATGAAACCCTTGCGAGGAAGGGTTACAAGATTGATTTCCATTGTTTCTGATCATTGACTGTGTAGTGATGTTGATTGTGTTTGTGTGTGGCAATGCTTGGCCCTTTAGCATTCAGATTTCTGTCAAATATAATTCTTATTTATTCACATTGATTTGAATTAGTCACGCCTTACCATGTAGTTTTGAGAGATCTCAATGATGCGATTTGTTTATTTTTAGAGTAATATTGTAGGGTAAGTGTGAGAGGTCAGAACTGGCCAGTTTGTAGATAAAACAGATAGATTAGATTATTTTGGCCTGGTATGGCTGGTTTAAATGCGGCGAGCTAGCAGAAACGTTAGCACACCGGGCAAAATGCTTTGTGGTATTTTGTCTGCCGCTGCGTTCTGAGTTCAAATTCCGCCGAGGTCGACTTTGCCTTTCATCCTTTCGGGGTCAATAAATTAAGCACTAGTTACACACTGGGGTGGATGTAATCGACTTAATCTGTTTGTCTGTCCTTGTTTGTCCTCTCTGTGCTTAGCCCCTTGTGGGTAGTAAAGCAATAGGTATGTCTGGTTTAAATGCCAAAGGGTTAATGGTAGTGAATCTTCAGGAAGCTGAAAATATACAGAGCAGAAAATTGGGGATTTATACAGTAGATAACCAAAAAAACCAGCAAAACCTACAATCTATCAAGGGACCCTTTACATTGCATGTGGACAACCTCTTTTTAGAAGCAGACTTTCCTGGGACATCGCTTATTAGGTAGGTTGCACTCCTAAAAAACAATTCAAGGTAATGTTTTATTATGTGTGACATTCAAAAAGTCCTGCAGACCAAAGGTTACCCATGACTGTTCTACATGATCGCTTGACCATCTAGAAATAACAACCAAACCTCCCTCAAATACTACTCTTGGGCCTCTATGTGGTCACTTGACCTGTTAGAAATAGCAACCACATACCTCACATGCTATAACCTTTGTGTAATAAAATGAAGAAAAAAAATGAAAAGATATGAAGAATAAAAATATCAAAATCAAAAGTATACAATCTTAATGAGCATAATACTTTTATTATTGATTACTATTTGTCTATAATACTTAAGATAATTATTTATAAAGTATAATGTCTCTCAGTGATATGGTTTAGCAACTTAAAAGTTATGTAATGGTATTATTGTTAAAACCCACTCCTGTGCAAATATGTCATTTTTAATTCACTCTAACTGCTACTGATTTCTTTTTATGAATTTTTTTTTAATTATTTGCCAGAGCATATCAACATTGTGTATGCACCATAAAGGAGGGGTGGGGGTTAATAAAGTCACAAGAATGATTAACCGTAAGATGTCATTAATTAAATGCCGCTAATCCATTTGAAGCATTTTGTTCAACCATAACCGTCTTGTTTCCTGAGGTAACTCAATACTGAATAATCGTTATCAATATCATTAAAGACCTGTCATTTATATATGTCAGGTAGCAATAATAAAAGTATTGTATAATTTTGTGTTTTATTGGGGTTTTTTTTTATATATATCAGTTCTTTATATTTGCCCATGTTTAATTTAGTTGTGTAGTCTTAGGTTCACTGAATAGTCATGGTTGGAATATCTTTAGACATAGGCACAGGTGCAGCTGTGTGGTTAAGAAGCTTGCTTTACAACCATGTGGTTTTTGGTTCAGTCTCATTTCATGCCACCTTGGTCAAGGGTCTTCTACAATAGCTCTGAGCTGAGCATTTCCTTGTAAGTAAATCTGGTAGGCAGAAATTGTGTGGAAGGGTGTCATGTATGTATGTATGTATGTATGTATGTGTACATATATACATATGTGTATGTGTGTGTATACATATATATATACATACATGTTTGTATATATGTGTGTATGTGAATACATATATCTGTGTATATGTATGTGTGTACATACACACACACACGCGCGCGTGTGTCTTTGTATCTGTGTTCATCACCCCCTCCAATTGTCAATTTAGTCACATAAAACGCATGCAAAAATGTTTGGCAGAATAATTAGCATGCTGGCATGCTTAGTGGCATTTTGTCTGTTTTTAAGTTCTGAGTTCAAATTCTGCCAAGGTTAACTTAGCCTTCCATCCTTTCAGGGTCAATAAGAAAGTACCAGTCAGGCATTGAGATTGATGTAATTAACTTATGCCCCACTTCTGAAACTGCTGGCCTTGTGCCAAACTTTGAAGCCAATATTTTGTAATGTTTTGGCATGTATCATTTCTGTTACTTCCAAGTTATATCCATCCATATATGTATGTATGTATGTATCTATCTATCTATCTATCTATCTATCTTCCTCTTTTCTTCCTTTTACAATGTCTTTTTAAATTCCTATGGTAGCATGAACAGAATAAGTTTTTCAAAATATGAAGTTCTTGTTGAAGAAATTGCTTTTACAGATAGATGCACTTTCTTCTGCCTAGCATCCAACCATATAACGGAAAAGTAACCATGTGATAGCAATAGCATAGCCTGCTGTCAACCAGGTAGGTTGAAGCAAAAACTGAAAGTGTATTTGATCTGGGGCAATGTATAAATGGCTGTAGCAGAGTTTGAAATCACTGCCATTTAATTAGTTGACGAGTAACTTTAATCTCATTGTCATGTGACGTATTTCATTCAGTCGTCTAATTCATCCAGAAAGGTATAGAACCTTTTTTTTCTGAATCACTGACGCGTATTTTTAAATATTTCACCTGTGGCTAATAATGCCCAATCTAGTGTCCTGAATTAATTAAATCTTTAAATTATTTTCACTCTGACACTAGTTATTGAATGAAAAGAGGCAGAAAGAATAAATTATGAGACAAAACAACCCAACTCACCACACACACACACACACAAAAAGAAAAATTAAAAAATTTAATTTGATTTGTTATTGTAATCTTGTTTGTAACCAAGTTTCGTTCTGTGATATTTAGATTTTTATGAAGACATTTATTATTGGGAAGTGTTGATTTCAAATTGGAAGAAGGCCAATTTTCTTGTATGGTATGGGTGAGATTGAGGATGGTAGCTGGTTGATTCTGTTTATAAAAAAAAAATCACAGAATTAAAAGACTAAGTTGACTAAGTTGGAATTTCAGCAACAGAACCACAAGACTAAAACTCATCATCACCTTCACCTAAGCTACATAATTTTCTTGTTTGGTATGGGTGAGGGCAGTGATGGTAGCTGTTTAAGTCCATTGATATATTAACAGAAGAATTAAAAGACAAGATTGAAATTTGAATAGCAGAACAGCTGGTCTAAGACTAAACACTTTATCCTTATTGTTGAAAACTTTCAAGGGTCAAATATACAGGTTCCCATCGTTTATTTTGCTCAGCTATCTTTAAATGGGATGACTGAAATGGTCTGCATTTTTTTTTTAAATATGTATTTCTTCTCTATATTTTATATTATTGGTAATAATTCTCATTCATCAACTAAAATGCATTGATTTATAAATCTTTTTCTCATTTCAATTACATTTACTTTTGTTTGGATGCTATGGTGACAGTTTTTTGGTTGACCTGGTTAACCCATGAATGCATGGAAATATGTCATAAAGAAAATGAAAATTATAAAAAAAAAAAACAAAGAGAAAAAGAATGTTATCTTCTAATATCATAAACTACTGAGAAATTTCCTGTGCTGATTTGTGAGCAAGAAAATTAGTTATTAACTTGATAATGAAAAATTATTAAAAACAAAAAAAAAAAACAAGTATAAAAATTTGATCAGCAGTATCATATTCTCTTGGGAGAATTTTCAATGTTGGTGATTTCATGGAGTAAGGAATATTTCTTGTTGCTAGAAAATGTATTAGTTTAGAGATTTTGCAGAAATATATTTCCTTGCTCAGAGCATGATCACTACCTTTTGCTTAATTAATCTTTTCCACTAGATTATTAAAATTAGTTCTGGTTTTATCAGCCACTAATTCACTGAAATTGGTAACTCAAAACTAAAACCATAAGTACCAAACTGTATATAGTAAAGAATGTAAATTTTGTAGTCTGCTGCTATTTAACCATTTTATTTTACCACCTTAAGATTACAAAGAATATTGGTGTCATATGTAGAAGGAAGACCAGATGCTTTTCCCCACCCCCTTTTTTTTTGTTATTGATGCTGGATATAATTAGTTTATTTTTTTCTTTTCACTTGCTTTGGTCCATTAAACTGCAGCCATGCTGAGGCACCACCTTGAGGAATTTTAACCAAATGACTCAACCTTTTTTTTTAAGCTATGTACTTATTCCATTGGTCTCTGTTGACTTATTTGATATCAGTTCAGAATGGAGAACAAAACTACTTGCTATAAGGCATTTTGTTTTGTCACATCATGATGAATTTTATGATGGGTATTCATTTGTATGTTCAGCTGAATTATCTGCTCTTGAAGGAAGGCATAAGTGGCCGAGCAATCAATACACATCTGTACCCATAACTCAATTTTTAGGCAGAATCAACAAAACACAGTGTATCTTTCAAATTGTAGGTACAATTCATCCACAGGGCTTTCTATACAGTTTTTGTCTGTACTATTTCACTTACAAGGTTGTAGGTTGGCTTCCGGTTCTAGAAAACATTTGCCTTAGACAACCACAAAGTGGTATTGAGCCTGGGACCTTGTAGTTACAAAATGAACTTCTTAAACACTCAACTACACTGAGTGCACACACAAATACATTTATACATACCACCACCATCATCATCATTTAACATCCCCTTTTCCATGCTAGGACACACAGAATTTGTTGAGGCAGATTTTTCTACAGCTGGATGCTCTTCCTGTTGCCAACCCTCACCTGTTTCCAAAAAAAGGTAATATTTTTCCATGGCCAGACATGTTTGCATGGAAACCTGGAAACAAACAACATTGCTTATATGACAGTGGTACTCATTTACAACCATCACATGATGTCAAGACAAGGGAACATTCACACACACACACACACACAATAGGCTTTTCCAGGTTCTTTCTGCTAAATCCACTCACAAGGCTTTGGTCAGTCAGGGGCTGTAGTAGGAGACACTTGCCCAAGGTGCCACACAGTGGCACGGAATCTGAAATCCTATGGTTGGGAAATGATTTCTTAACCACATGGCCATGCCTATACCTCATGCAATAATAGTAAAAGCAAAGCCTTCATAAATTCATGGCATCATGAGAAACACAAAGAAAATCATTTGTAGTCTAATGGTTTATCACTCCAAAAGTCAAAAGACACATTGTAGTGAACAATTGTGACTAATTAATGCAGAATAATAATTTATGTATATGTATGACTCTACAGTTTATCTGTTCTTAGGAGAAATTATAATATTCTTCTAGCTGCAAGGCATAGTATAATCTAACTAATTACACAGTAAAGCAGTAAGAGTTATCCTTATGTAGGCCATCTAAACTCAGTAGCAGACAATTTCACTTCAAATAACATTTATAATTCCTTTGATCTTCTCCTTTATTTTATACTGCATCCCCACCTTCCCAACCATCACCACCACTCCCACCGCCTACCCTGCAGTGCAACACGTGAGATATGTTGAAGGTTAGGTATCATTGTTCTTGATTAGTGCATTAGTGTTTAGTTAAATCACGTCGATGAAAACAAAGAAGAAGATGATGATGATGAAAATCAAAGCAAAAGCAGTGCACAAGAATGGAAATTGATTCAATTGAAAAGTTACTTTTACTTGAAATAGTCATACATGTAAAAGTGCAGTAATATTGGGAGTTCCTTAGAAACAGAAATAAATCAAATTCAATACTCAGAAGAATTAAAGATATTATAAGAGTAATGCTATTGGCCATTAGGCTAATAGCATTTGAATGTTTTTATCCTTTCAGGTGCTGAGTTACATAGAGTGATTATCTTGAAACAAAATGATATTTGGTATTATTAATTTTCTTCAGTTTGTATAGAAATAACCTTTTAGTGAGGTGGGTCTGTAAGGCATTTCAATTTTTGGTTGGAGCCAGTTCATTTCACTTCACTTACACTGTTAATTTCTTTAAGAAAGACATGAATGCCAAACAACTATATTTTCTTTGTTTACAAATTTGTGGTTTTGTTCCTGAGTAAGGCATCCAATTTTCTGGAATTCTTGTAGAAATTTCCCTTTGAGGAATTCTTTAATCCTGTTATGTTTGCTGTTTTACATTATTTTTAAAAAGGATATTTACAATAGTTCTAAATATGTTCATAATTACATTGTCAGTGACTTTCATCAAATACAGAGGATAGCTGCATAAAGAAGTGCTGGAGGGTACCAGTGGAAGGGGAAGTGGTGAGAAAGGATCTTGGGACACTTAGCCTCACTGCAGAAATGACAAGGGACCTGGAGATGTGGTGATTTACTGTACTTGATAAGATGTGTCAGGCTAAGTAAAATCATTGTCCTCCACTCATACAGGCTCATCCTTCCAGGTGCTCGTGCCATATAAAAGCACCTGTGTTGGTGCTGTATGAATGCACCTGTGCTGGTGCTGCATAAACACACCTGTGCCAGTGGCACATGAAAAGCACTCAGCAGACTCTGTTAAGTGGCTGGCATTAGAAACGGCATCCAGCTCTAGAAGCCATACCACAACAGACAATTGGGGTCTGGACAGCTCCCAGCTAACCAGCTTCATGTCAAGCCATGCCAGCATGAAAAGCGGACACTAAACGATGATGATGATGATGATGATGACTCATTTGACTCTACAATTTGAGGAATATTAATTTTTGAATAAACTCAGAGAAAAGTATTTTGGTAAGAACCCTGCTACCCTATATATTTCTTGTTCTGGTTTAACCATTTGAGGATGTTAGAGAATAATTATCGTACTTGCTTCGAGCTTGATTTGAATTTTAAGAAATTAGAAACAAGTGTAAGGATTCCTGTAATTGGACTTGGTTGCCAAACCCACATTGTGGATAAAAAGAACAAAAAAAAATGACCTGATTGTGTGTCCCCCACCATCACCCCATTGGTATGTTAAAACTGACTTCTAGATTAGATCATATGTTTATATTCTGTAATGCAGAACATTGGATTAATGTGGCATTAAAAATTTTTTTAAGTTGATGAGATCTATCTAGCTAAATATATTCTATACATATATATGTATGCACAACCATATGTATATATATATATATATATTTATATAATTCATCAGGTGCAGGTATGGCTGTGTAGTAAGATGTTTGCTTTCCAACTTCATGGTGAATTACCAGTGTGTGGTACCTTGGGCAAGTGTCTTTACTACAGCCTTAGGTCAACTGAAGTGAGTGGATTTGGTAAACAGAAACTGAAAGAAGCCTGTCGTGTGTGTGTGTGTGCGTGCACCATCCACCACTACCACTTGGCAACCAGTGTTGGTATGTTTATGTCCCTGTAACTTAGCAGGCTTAAAAAAAAGAATGGGCAGTGATCGATCCATTTGACTAAAGTGCTTGAAGGCTGCAGTCTAATGGCTGAAGCAGGTAAAAGATGTATATATTCAAGCTATTGGAATGACCTCAATGCACATGTTGATTATGAATATACCTGTTTTGACAAAGGTATAGACATTGATTACAAATCACGAGAAGAGAAAAACTGGCCAATTAGTGCAACAGTGTAATGACCTTCAGCTTAACGGCGTTGTTGATGATGCTGTATATCATTGAAATCACATTTATCAGAAAACTGATGTAATCATCAAATCTTTATAGCTTACATTCACTTGTGTAAATATTAACTCACCATGTGCACAAAGATTGAATGCAAATTTGAATCCAAATGAATGATTCTAAATTCTATACGTTGATGTTTTTTTGTTTTTTTTTATAACAAATGTTAGTAAAAAGCTTGGAGCTGTTGATATTGGTTTTTTTACTTTAACGATGTCAGCATGCTACTTCCACCTGTTAATCCTGTTGTAATTATTTTGGATTATAATTGAGGTGAATCTTTTGACCTTTATTGACCAAGCAAATATCTGGAAAGATTTTTTTTTGTTTTTGTCATGGCTCGTAATTGTACCCAACTTTTTATTCTTGATGTGGATAAGGCAATAATAAAATGGATTGCTCCTTCTCAGATTATATTATTTATCTCCTTTTCTGGTGTTACTATGAATATTTCTTCCTTTGACAATTGGCTAAAGAAGGAAGTCAGTTCTTCTTCTATCAATACTAATTTTGTAATTTGCCTGTTGGCATTTTCCCTTCTCTTTTAGTTGCATAGCATTATTTATTTACTTTTATATTTTATTAATTTACTTTATTTTATTTATTTATTTTTGGTGTGTGTGTGTGTAACTCTACATCCAAGTAGGCCCTTTATCAGCAACTCCAGAGGATTGAGATAAGCTTTTCTGTGAAAGCCTATCATTGAGAAAGCTATTATTGATTTGCTATGGAGCCCAATTGACTGGCTGCAATGCTACAAATATTATTGACTTATATTACTTATTTACTTATACCTCTCATCCGTACATTTAGTTTCTATTTTCCATTGTAGTTGTTTGAATTTCTTTATTTAACATCATCCTAGCACATGTGTGGATACTTCAACATCCATAGCTCTTTAGATATTTCTCAACTAATCAATTATATGAAAATGGTTTAATGCCACCTTTTTCTTTTGTTTTTAATTTACTTTGTAATTTGAGTACATGCTCCATTTTTTACCCTTCTTTGAGTTTTCTCAAAACAAACGTATGCTTAATTTTTCTGAGTGCCATTAATCTCTTGTGGCAGATTATGATATTGTGTTTGTTGCAGAAAATTATCTTGTTTATAATACCTGTCTTGTTTCCTTCATCAGATTCTTCAGTTGCCTTTACCACTTCATATAAAATCAAAGAACTTTCACCTTGTATATTTTGTTCTAGCATTCTTCAGTTGCTTTTATTCCTTTTGAAAACTATGAACTCATCCAATTCACATACTCTCACGTCACTTTATTCACTGATTCGAATATACTATCCTCACTAGAGAGAAAGTTTAATCCTTAACTATTGTTTGATTTCTTTTTGTTGTTGCTTTTCTACTAATATTTTGTTGTTGCATTTTGATATAAAATGCATTAAGAATGACAAGAAGCAACAGTTTTGATATGTCAACACAGCTCTTAATCTTTGTTTCAACTCCCACACATACCATAGAATCTAAGCGTTGAAACTAAACAAGTATCTACATCAACACATCTGCTGGCAGCATGTTGTAGTTTTGGGATGGAAGAAAAAGAATTCTTCGCATAGAATATCTTCTCATGAAGCAACCTGTATTTTTGCATTTTAAAGAAAGCCTACAAGCCCTGTGTAGCTAAGGTAGTTAATGAAAACACTGTTTTCAATATTTGGTGTTAAAATAGAAAAATTGCTTGTGGTATTGAATTTGGTATTGAAATTGTTATTTTCATTCAAAAGAGAGTACTTGTTTAAGTTTGATACCGTGTTTTCCAGTATACAAGTTGACATGGAATCTTACTATAATGGGCATTATATCCGTCTGTCTGTTTGTTCCCTCTTCACGGTCAAATGGCTGGACCAATGGTCACAATGTTTTTCAGGATTACGAAGGAGGTAATCAGGTAGGTTTTTAGCAAAAAAAAACAAACAAAAAAATGTGAAAACATATGGTTATTTAGTAGATGTTGAGTTTTGTATTGATAAATCACCTTTGATTTTTTTGTTAAAATTTTGGGGACGAGGATTAAGTCTGGATCCCCCACCCCATATAGTTTGTGAATTTAGAGGGTTTAGATTTGCGATACTATCCCTTTATTTCCCATCATAGATGGTCAGATTTGCTATCTTACTATAATGGGTGTTTTGTCCGTCTGTTTGTTTCCACTTCACAGCCAGACAGCTGGATCAATGGTTATGATATTTTTCAGGATTACAAAAACGGTCGTCAGGAAAGATTTTAGAATTTAAAAATCAGAAAATATAATTATTTCGTGGATATTGATTTTTGAATTGATAAACCACCTTCAGATGTATGAAATGCCACTGAATGTTTTGCCTTGCATACCAATGATTCTAGCAGCTCATCACCTTAATAATAATGATGATGATAATGATGATGATAATAATAATAATAATAGTAATAATAATAAACAAACAGTTATGGTGGTAGTAGATCATCTTTCTTTGTACTGAGAAGTTGATGGGTCAGTAAAATTGTTTTGAGAACTATGCTTACCATAGTCATGTCATTTTCCTCCAATATATCTTTACTGCAATAACAAACTAAAAATTCTTGCTTTCCTCATCCACTTCCTTTTTCAATTACAGTTGATTGGCATTTTACAAAAAAAGTTTTTGTTCATTCCGAAATGGCACACATGCAAGGAAGGTTACATACATACATTTGTACATACATACTTACATAAACACACATATACACACATATATATGTATGTATGTGTATGTATTTGTATGTATGTATATCTATGTATGCATGTGAATGTGTGTGTGTATGCAATTAAGATTTCCTTTTGTTATTTTAAAACATTCTGAAACAAGAAATTTTAGTTTTCAGTTAGCATTTTAGGTAAAAGTATTTCTTTTATTAAACAGATTTTATTTTTTTTAAATGGCAATGTTAATAAAATTTTTCAGTTATTGTTTTCTTATCATCTTGTGTGTCAAAGTTTTAGGGTAGCCCATCCATCACTGCTCTTGCTTCTTCAGTTCAGGTGTTTAAATCTCTAACTGTTGACAGTGTAAGAACAGATTGAATTACCTATGCATTAGATCCTGTATCTTAATTGTGCTATGTGTCTTTCAGAATCTGTTACATTGGTAAACCTCCTCCAAGTGCTTTATGAGAGATGTTATTTGGAAATAACATCAGGAGCTGAAATAGCAACAAAACTTTCGTTTTTTTTTTTTCTTGTTGTTGATGCTTCTCTCTTCTCCTCTAACCAAACATGTTATCTGCTGGCTACCAGGTGTTTTTCAGCTGGGATTATATAATGAAATAATTTTAGATTAGAAGTAACAGTTTTCTTTCAAAACCTGTTCAGGGTTCCTACCACCTATTCATTTAGAAATGTTGCCTGACAAAGCTTAGGAAAAAAAAAGAAATTCTTGAATTATTCTATTATTAGTTTTCTTTTTAGAATCTGAGGCTTTTTAAGTAGAGACACAAAAATAAGAGTTGAATAAGTGGTTTGTAGTTCAAGTGACATCTGTTTCACTAGTATTGTTTTTCAAGGCATCAAATGTCTTTTGGTTGCTGTGATTTCATTAAGCATCACATTTCATCATCATTTAACATCCACTTTTCTATGCTTCATGGGTCAGGCAGAAGTTTTTTTAGGTGAATTTCTTATGGCCTGATGCTTTTCCTGTCATCTACCCTCACTTACTGGTAAAGTAATATTTCTCCATAACCAGACACGTTTTCATAGAAAATTAAGAAGAGAAGGGTGCCGCTTGCATGATAGTGACATTCATTTACAACTATCACACAAATATATATGATGAGCTTTTTTCAGTTTCTGTCTACCAGATCTACTTACCTGCTTTGTTCAACCTGAAGCTGAAGTAGAAGATACTTGCTCAAGTTATGCAGTTGGACTGAACCTAGAACCATGTGGTTGCCATGTGGTTGGGTACCAAACTTCTTACCACACAGCCATGTCTGTGCTACATATCTTTAATCATTTGGAATGTCTTACACATAATTTACCTGAAGACATTTTTGAAGTCATGTATAAAACCCATCTTTGATGGAATTCTTTACTAAGTAGCTGTAAATTTGATATTATTTGTTAACTATAGGCTCTCTTCAAGCCAAAAAGAATTTTTAATCAGTTAAAATTTCACCTCCATTGAGAAGAAAGATTTTTAGTGTTAATGGTAAAAGAAATTGAAACAGAAGACTCTGGGTTTTAAGTTGATTAAAAATCAAATAGAATAGCTTGCTAACCAGTAAATCGTGCATAGCAGGTGAGTAAGTGTTTGGAAATTTGATTGGGATTTAGTTATGCTGTTTGTTGTTATTTCACTTCATTTAATTTTTTTTATAACCACATTTCTAATAAAGCAGTTTGTGAATTTCTATTAATTTCGGGGGGATTTAGTAGATTGATCAATTTCTACAGTTATTTCTGGTTAATGCTGGTATTTAGAACATAAAAGGTTTTTATGTAAAATTATGTTTGGAAATTCTTTAAAATTTTTTTTTCTTGTTTCAGTCATTTGACTGCGACCATGCTGGGGCACCATCTTGAAGAATTTTAGTTGATTGAATTGACTCCAATACTTTTTAGTTTTTAAGCTTCGTGCTTACTCTGTCAGTCTCTTTTGTCAAACCACTAAGTTATGGGGATGTAAACGCACTAAAACTGGTTGTCAAGTTGCGGTGGGGGACAAACATCTTGGGCATCTATGTGGGACCTTGGGCAAGTGTCTTCTATAGTCTCAGGCTGCCCAAAGCCTTGTGAGAGGAATTGGTAAACAGAAACTGAAAGAAGCCCATTGTATATATATATATATATATATATATATGTGTGTGTGTATTTGAGTGTATGGGTATGTATTTGTGTCTGTGTTTGAACCCCGCTACTGCCTGAGAACTGGTGTTGGTGTGTTTATGTCCCTGTAACTTAGCTGTTTGACAAAAGAGATCAATGAAATAAGTACTAAGCTTTAAAAAAAATGTACTGGGATCAATTTGTTTGACTAAAATTCTTCCGGGCAATGTCCCAGCATGGCCACACTCTCTTCACAAATACAAGTAAAAGGTAAAAGATAGCAAACAAGCTTTATTGCATAATACTACTATTGTTTCATCACTACTTTACTAACAGGTTATTGCCAAAACCTTAATATATGAAATATAAAATAACACATTGTGTCATTTTTATTATTCCAATAATACTGGTCTGTTATGAATCTTCAGGTATCAACACAAAAAAGCCTTCTAAATGAGAATTCTATTCTGTAGGCTATATGCTAAGGCTTCCTTGAACAGCTTTCCATTCCTACATTGCAAACTATTTGATTTAATCAAAGATCATCTCTGAATTGACACATACAAATTCAACAGCAACAGCTACAACAGATGTTTCAAAGCTTGTTCCTCTGCTAGAATAGGGATAACCCTGTCAATCTCATGAGAATCTTCTGTCCAGCAGTGTTCTTTTTTATGAGGTAGTATTTTACAGCTGATTGTCTCCCCTGTTACCAATCATTTAATTGTTTCTTATGGCATGCTTTAAGATGACATACCTATTTTAAAGCCAGGGTACATATAGAAATAAATTGGCAATTATGAGATAGAGAGAGAGGGAGTTAATGACATTTGACATTGTAATTATTAATTTGAGCCAGAAGAGGGAAAGAGGCCCCCGAACGAGACTCAGAGCACGTATCTACCGTTTTCTCGGTGACTGAATTACCTTATTACACACTACAGAATGCCTGATTATTCTTTGTTAATGCTGTGTGTGTATGTGTATAATAAGTTAAAGAAACTTGCTGAAATGTAAAATAATGTACTTTTATTGACAATGATATTTTAGCTATGGATTCAATTTTTTTTCGTCTATAACATTGATATGACACCAGGTCAAGGTAACATTGCATTAATGGTCAGAATTGGATTCCACTATTATCAGGACTGCAATTCAACATTTCCATATTATTGGTTGCATTTAAAGTAGATTATTAGCTCTGCTTTCACATTAGAATTTTTCTACTCTTTTTAGTTTTCTTTCGTTTTCCTTCTTTTTTTCTTGTTTCTGTTGCAATTATTATTATTATTTTTTTTTTTTTTTTTACTTTTGCCTTTCTTGTTGACATATTGAATATGCATAAACGTTGTCAAATGCCTTCCACATTTTTGTATTTATACGTGTATTATTTTTGCCTTTTATTTTTTTCAATTTAATACCGTACATCAAGCTTGAGTAAAGCGAGCGATACTTTCAGTTCTGGCGTTTACTTATGGAAACTAAGCTAAACTATCATTTCAAAGTAATAATTGCACAGCAGTTCAGTTGCTGCAAAGTTGGATGTTTGGACCTGCTGGCTACATTTAGAGCTGTTTTCTTTTTTATTTATCTTTTCTTTTCCCATTTTGTTCTCTTCTTTTCCTTCCTTATTAGTATTTTTTATTTTTTCTCTTTCTTTCTTTTCGGTATTGAGTTTTTATATTCAATTTAGAAGATGAAATAGAAAAAATTTGCTCAGATAATAGAAGCGCAGCATGGTTTATTTTTTCTGAAGGTTTAAGGAAATTTCTCAGAGTTAAAGTACTGTATTGTATGAGATCTAGAAAAAAAAAAAATTGGAAAAATAGTTAAGGAAATTTACTGAGTATAATAATATTAATAGATGTAATATTTTATCTCAAAAGAGAAGGAAAATAATAACCTATCTAATTTTACATTATTCTACAGTATTTTTGGTAAATTTTTGAATAATTCTCTGAGATATTATTTCAAATATTGCCTTTTTTAAGTGAACAAAAATAACTTAGTAGTAGTAATGATAGTAATAATAATAATGATAATAAGAATAAAGATAAGAAAGATATTGTTCAACTAGATATTAAAAAGCCAATTTTGTTGGATGGCGAGTGTAGTTAACTAAATCAACACTTGTACTTAATTTGACTTTTATCTTCTGTAATATGATATAATAGATATTTGCTCTATCATTTACCCCACCTTCATTGGTGTGTGTGTATGTGCAAGCATGGCTGTGTGGTTGAGAAGTTTGCTTCACAACCATGTGGTTTTGGTTATTCAACTGAACGAAACTTTGGACTAGTGTTTTCTTCTATCATAGCCTTATACTGAATAGTGCCTTCATCATCATCATCATCATCATTTAACATCCGTGTTCCATACTGGCATAGGCTGGATGGTTTACAGGAGCTGGTTAGACGAGAGGTGGGGGCACACCAGTCTCTATTGTCTGTTCCGGCATGGTTTCTATGGGAGATGTCCTTCCTGATGCAACCATTTTACAGAGTGTACTGTCAGCTTTTTATGTGGCACTAACACCAGCGCTTTTAACAAGGCCTTCATTATTATCATTAGCATCAGTATTATTCAATGTCTGTTTCACATGCTGGCACAGATTATATGGTTTGATGGGAGCTGACAAACCAGAGGACTATGCCAAGCTCAAATGTCTGCTTCAGCATGATTTCTATATCTGGATGTCTTTCCTAATGTTATATCCTTGTTAGTGAAATATCATATTTGTAACCTGTGTGAAGATTGTCCAACATGCATGTGTGTATGTGTGCGCACGTGCGCTGAATTGCTTTAGTAATGAACTGAGTGGATTTAAGTCAGAATATAACTGTCTGTCGATATTTGTTTTCACTTGTGTCCACTCATAGCATCATCATCATAATTTTGTATCTGCGTTTTTTTTTTCCATACTTGCATGGGTTGGATATGACTTAGCAGAGTGGTATTCTCCAGGCAGATGCCCATCCTAAAAGCAGTCGTTATTTGTTTTGCAAGTAAGGTATTTTTATTCCATTGGTCTTCACACATTGACCATTGCTAAAACCACTGAGCTACATGGCATATTGTTTATGGGAAACATAAAGAAGTGCAGTTTCAACTCAGTGTCAGTGTGAAGATACAAGGGAACATAAGCATGTGCATGCAAGCAAACAAACTCACAGACACATGCACACACACACGCGCGTATGCATGTGCTCACAGGCACTCTCACTCTCTAAAACAGTCACATTTCACTTACATTGTAAGGTGGTTGGCATTAGGAAGAGCATCCGGCCATAGAGAACATACCAAGGCTGATACTGGAGCTCAAAGCAGCTCTGGATCCTATCAAACCATCCAACTTTGTTGGCATTGAAAAGAAACATTAAATAATGATGATGATGGTGATGATGATGAAGGCATTGGCTGGCCTGAGGCTATTGTAAAAGATACTTCCTCAAGGTGCCACTCAGTAGGATGGAACCATGAAGCAAACTTTGCAACTAATTGCTTCATATACTCTTGAAAGCATTGTCTGAGCATATAGTACTGTAGTAATCAGGAATACGGTTAGCCATTCCACCATTCCAGATTTCTAATCTATCTGCTGCTTCTTAAATTTTTTCTTTGATGTTGCTTCATCTACCTTTGAAAATAAAGCTTTTACTTGCATTGTCCGAATTCTATTGTTGAAAGTTTCATATTGACATTTATTCTTTATTGAGATTTAATCCCTTGTTAATTAAGATAGAAACTTTATTATAGAGATGAATCGGCCCAACATTTTATTATCATTATTATTATTATTGTTATTATTATCTTGTTGTTTTTGTTGTTGTTGCTAAAAGTGATGAGCAGACAGAATTGTTATTGCTGGACAAAATGCTTTGCTGAATTTTATTTTGGCTCTTTCTATTCTGAGTTCAGGGGTGATGATATAAAGTCTGAACTAGTACTGGAGTTGATGGTATCAACTAACCCCTCAGAATTGCTGGCATTGTGCCTAAGTTAGAAATAATAGTGATGATGATGACGACAATAATAATAATCCTTTCTACTGGAGGCACAAGGCCTCAAATTTGGTGGGCAGGGACTAGTTGATTATATCGACCCCAGTGTTTCACTGGTACTAGATTTATTGACCCCGAAAGGTTCAAAGGCAAAGTCAACCTCGGTGGAATTTTAACTCAATAATATTATGCAATATGAAAGCCGAAATTAATTATATCTTTCTGAAATTTCTGAAGCAATGATTCTGTGAAGTTAAATTACTTTAGTTTAACTTATTGTAAATACAGAAAAAAATTATGCTGGAAGTTAAATGCTTCAGGATCCAATTTCTATAGCATATTAGTATTTACTAGTATGCTTTAGTAATTGGGTCCCGGAGATTCACAATGACTGAATAGATATAGTATCGAGCTCTGCCCTCATGAATTTCTGTGATTTTGTCTTGTTTCTGCCCATATATTACTATTATGTAGCACTGTGAGTAAGGTACTAACTCAACTTTTGTGGCTCTACTGCTACTGGAAAGTGAGAAAGACATTTAATCATGGATCACAAAGCTTGCCACTTATGTGGATGTGTTTCTTCTCTCTCTCTTTCTTTCTTTCTTTATCTTGAGTGTGATTGTGTTTAATGAATATTCCATCCCAGAAATGTGAATAGTACTCAAGTATCAGATATTTTTTGTAAAGAACTATCAGCTATTCAAGGCTGAAGTTTTACAAACTCTGAAAAATACTAGACATTTGTTGATAAATTTTTGCCTACCTGAAGGGTATAGGCTTATCCTATCTGAAGGGTATAGGGTTTGTCCCGTCTGAAGGGTATAAGGTTTGTCCCGTCTGAAGGGTATAGGGTTGTCCCGTCTGAAGGGTATAGGGTTGTCCCGTCTGAAGGGCATAGGGTTGTCCCGTCTGAAGGGCATAGGGTTGTCCTGTCTGAAGGGCATAGGGTTGTCCCGTCTGAAGGGCATAGGGTTGTTCCGTCTGAAGGGCATAGGGTTGTCCTATCTGAAGGGATTAGGTTGATGAAAGTGCTTGGTGTCTGTGAGGGAATCATATGTAAGTAATATCTATGCTTATCATGAGATAGTAATGCTCAAAATTTTACCTTTTTTATTTTTTGCATGAGATTAGTTACCATTCTTCTTAATTTTAAAAATATTTAAAAATTAGAACATATATTCAATATTAACTGGAATAGTTAAAGAGTTAAGTGCTTGAGGGTTTAAATTTCGTCTACTGAAACTTGGTTTATGGTTGCGATATTTTTATGTGTAAGAGAGAGGACTCATAAATATTTCTTTACTTTCTATATCTTTTTATCATTAATTACCAGCTTAATGATGATGGTTTTATCTATCTTTTAGTGTAGTATATAAGAATCTAATTAATTAAGAAATGAAGAAAAAGTACTAATTACAGGAGCCTCAAGGCATCTCTAGTTTTAATTGCAAGAAAACATCTGAGCAACGTTTTTCCTGAAGATAGTATATTTTTCATAGAATATTCTATCTTACACATGGAAGGTAAATAAAAGTAACGGAGAAAGATGGGAGCCTGTATAAGTTTCTTTACTTGATAAAAATAGCCACCAGATATCCCAGAAATAATATCCTGCCAACTTGAATAATGAGGTCTTAGATATGAAATCTCCCAAAGAAATGCCAAGCAAGGGACAAGACATGGGATAATCAAGACTGGAATACCTTTGATCATTGGTGTGCTGAATCAGGGTTAAAATAAAACAAAAGCATGTTGAAATAAATATCTATAGTTTCTTTGTGTTGTTTATCATCAGTTATAAATATTATACCTTTCTATTAGTTTAAAAAGGAAAGAAGTAGGAAGTGTGACTTTCATTCTTTTTCTGTGTACAATCAGTGAAGCATATTGTTTCCGGTGAGGCTAAAAATCTAGATCTTCCTTTTACTGTTTAGTGGACATCACACCTATATTGTTATTTTAGTTGTCTAATCCTAAGTTAGTACTGTCTTGAGCCCTATGACTCATAGGGCCAGTTAGCCACTATCACAACATTCCCCCTGGATCGGGTGCCAGTCTATCACCGAGTTACTCATTTACAGCTCAGTTGACTGGAGTAATGAGAAATGAAGTGTTTTGCTCAAGAACACAATGCACTGCTCAGTCCAGGAGTCAAAACCATAATCTTGTGAGGGTATGTGTGCAACACCCTAACCAATAGGTCATGTGCCTTCACTGTTTAATTCAGCATTGATCCTAATTGACCAGAGCTGTAATCACAGGTATTCCAGCTGTGGCCATCCTTATTCTTTTTCAGACATAGTTTATTGTAGGTTCCATTGTCCAATGAATTATTATTTTAGGGGAATTTGGTTTCTGTTTCTTGCAAGCTTACTGACTTCATAGAACTGGAGTAAGGAGTTCCTCGCAGGTAGATGAATTTCACCACCATTCAAGTTTGAAATTTCACACTGACAATGTCTCAAGAAATCCACCAACAGGATTCATTGTCTTTTCACAGAGCAGATGTATTCTCCACAAATCCCTCTACAATTATAATTTACTCTTACTACCAAAGAGGTTTCCCAGCCGTGAGTTAAAGCTTCTTCATTGGCTTTTGACAACTATAAAGTATTCATGATACACAGAGTCTTCCAGCCTCTCAATATTAATCTGAGTGTGAGGCAGTAAGCTGGCAGAATCATCACTGCACTGGGCAAAATACTTAGTGGCATTTCTTCTGTCTTTACATTCTGATTCCTGATACTGCCAGGGTAGACTTTGCCTTTCATCCTTTCGAGTTTGATAAAATTGGTACCAGCTGAACACTGGGGTCGATGAAACTGATTTACCCCCTCTCTCACAATGGTTGGCCTTGTGCCAAAATTTGAAACCAATATTGAACTGAGTAGCTACATTACTGATACTCTTATAGTTATCTTTTCTCTTCTATGGTTTTGTTATTCTAATTTCAAAGCAATTTATGAAATAATGTCTACAGTATTAAAAATTAGATTTTCTTGTCATATTTATATGCAATCATATAAAATTTTATTTTATATATATATTTTTTTGGTATACATTTGTCTTATTTCATTGTTTCTGCTCTAATGACATTAGTTATCCATAAGCATTTCACATTATCCAATTGCTCATGTCTACATAAATTTATTAGACAGATTTCAAGATATCATTGCACCTGATTGTTTTGATTGCAAATTACTCAGGAACAGTTAATTGATTCCAAATGTCATTACTAGTTATCTCTACCAAAATGTTTCAACTGTTTAATTGTTCATGCATTCAAGTGTAATTAGTGAATTTAATGCTAAGATTCAAGTTGCTGTGCGTCTTCAACTTGTATATTTCTCCATTGAAGGTCACTGATCTAAACTAAAAACATTCCATCTATTGATATACCAGTGTTTCCTTTCTGTTTTCCTTTTCTCCCTGCACAAATTCTTGTCTTATTCAGCTTTTCTTTCACTACCTTCAACTTCATTAGAGTAATTATTTTCTATTTTAATTGTGTCAGATTATTAGAAAAACATCTAAATACTAACTTAGATGGTTTGGTATAAATTTTTTTTATTACATTTATAAAAATTATATATTTCATGGTTCTCTGTAGACTTCTGACCCTCTTATACTTTTCAAAATAATCCTGGGATTTTCACAGGTACTGCTAGCTATTAGTATTTCCGTTATTACGAGTACTTTATGCTCTATATTTTAGGTTATCAATAATTTTTTAGATAATGTGGTTGTTTATACTTCATGAATAAAGAGATTGCAGTATTATGTTTTGGTCTTTTTCTATCATGAGACAGTCTACAGGTTTACATCTGCATCCAGGTCTCTTTGATATGGATCTTTATTCCTTTCTTATAGCATATTTTATTTATTTGCACTCTCACACTCTTGCTCGGTCCGAGGCTATTGTAGAAGACACTTGCCCAAGGTGCCATGCTGTAGGACTGAACCCGGAACCATGTGGTTGGTAAGTAAGCTACTTACCACACAGCCACTCCTACGCCTGAATAAATAAGCATTAGATTTGACAAAGTAATTTGAATGACAAAGGATTAATCAATTAGAATTACACTTGTAATGAAAAACAAAACTCATTAATTAATTTTAATGACTCTTACCATTAAAAGTGAGGTAAGCAACTCTGAAATTCACAAGAATTAAAAATTGAAGCATGTTGCTTGTTGTATTAGGGGTAACAAAAGCTTTATAATATATTTTCAACTGGTTGTTAAAAATGTTGTGTGAAATAAACTACCATCTGTAGAGTATCAGAGAGCATTGACTTCTGTTGTTTTAACCTTCCCATCATCACTAATTTAATTTGATTTTTGTTTAGATAATTCTATCATTAATTTCTTTGCAATATTTTATATGTGTAGTCAGATTGTATAGCTATTGAAAAGGTTCTATTTTTAAAAGAAAGTTTACAAAATAAAACAAAACACAATAATAGTAGTTATAATAATAATAATAATAATAATGATAATAATAATAATAAAATTCTTATCTAAAACTCTATTTACATCTTATGAATATATCATGGTTTTATCTCGTGTTTCCTAAGTTTCATTCTATTATCAAACTCACATTTTTGCAACACATTTTATTGATTTGATCTGGATACTGTGTTTGTATAACACTTCTAGATATCACTTCTAAAAGAAAATGTTATCATAACAATCCTTTGGTCTAGGAACAGCCAACCCTCTTCCTTTCCAAAGTTCCAAGTCAGAACAATTACCTAGTATTGCTCGCAGTACTAAATCATCTGTGCCAATCCCTTTGTTTTTTGGGTTTTTTTTTTCTTTTTATTATATACATGGAAATGATTTAAAGGCTTATGTGTATTGATTCTCTGTAGACATTTTTTGCAAACTGTTATTGACACACCGCTAGATTGTTCTGATGAAGTTTGCACTATCAAAGCATTTGGTTTACAAATGGCACCACCTTTTGGTACAGCTGACAATAATGCTAGATTATAAAAATGCAGATTACGTATTTGTCATAAAATGGCTATGCAAATATATAATGCACACACACATACACATGGCTGTGTGGCTAAGAACCTTACTTCCCAACCATATGGTCTAGGGTTCAGTCTCACTGTACAGCAGTTTGGGCAAGTAAGTGTCTTCTATAGCCCTGGGCCAGTCAAAGCCTTGTGAGTAGATTTGTTTGATTATACACAAACACATATATATGTGTGTGTGTGTGTGTGTATATAATATATATATAGCGTTGCTATTATGTTAAACCGTTATATGTCCAAATTTGGCCAAATGCGTTTTTTTCAATATTTTTACTTGCAATAACCTATTCTTTTGGTCAAACTATTGCATCTCCAGCTGCTTCAGATGCCAAGATATCAAAAATTGTCAAAGTGTAGTACAATGATTTTGCTATAGATTGGTGAAACTATTTTTTCATTTTCTGAAAAAGCAACGTTTTGGACTTGTGACACTTTTGCATAATAGCAACGATATATAGTCAATTCAAATAAATGAATATAAAAATTAACAGACAGCAAGAGGACATGCATAAGGAATGTATGGATGCTTGATAGAAAAAGAGAATTTTTAATACCAGCTCAGCCCTCATCAAGCAGGCCTGTGGCCAAAGACAGCTGTGACCTTTTTTTTTCTTTTTGTCTTACATGCAAGTAACTTGGAATCACAACATCCTACTTGTAATTTTCTCAAATTATTAGATGTGCCTTGAAATAAATTTAGCTGCTATTTCTAACATGTCAAGTGATGTCATAGAATATTCTTTTTCCAAAATATTTTTTATTTTTTACCTTTTTATAAGTAGCTAAATCCAACCTCTCCATTCTCCTTTACTAGCTGGTAATAACTGTTGAACTTTTCTTTTTCTGATATTTCTTCTTGCTATCAAAATATTTTAAAATTCTTAGTAACGTTTGTCATGAATAACTGATTTGTGGAGTATAATTTCAGGTTGATTTCATTGAAAGGAGATAAAAATTCCATTCTAATGATTGATTGTTGAATTTAAAGCATTTCTTTTTCATATCACACATAGCATCAGATACGATGTGCTACACAGTCTCTCATATGTTAACCAAATTTGTTCTTACAATAAAATATAGTAGTACTAACAAGTATTTCTGTATTTGTTTGGTATGTGACTTGGCAGTGGAACTGTGTCAGTGACAAGGTTACATTGGTACATCGAGCTTTTTCACACCTCATTAAATAAATGAAAAGTGAATATAACAGATTTAATGCAATTTTAGATGCCTAAGATGGTAATTCTGTGCTGTAATTACTTGAAAAAAATTTTTTATTGAAGATGTATACTATAAGTGCAGATGTGGCTGCGTGGTTTAGAAGTTTGCTTTGCAACCATGTGGTTTTAGGTTCAGTCCCATGATGTGGAAAATTGGACAAGTGTCTTCTTATTTCTTTATTGCCCACAAGGGGCTAAATGTAGAGGGGACAAACAAGGACAGACAAAGGGATTAAATTATGTCGATCCCAGTGCGTAACTGGTACTTATTTAATTGACCCTGAGAGGATGAAAGGCAAAGTCAACCTCGGTGGAATTTGAACTCAGAACATAGCAGAAGACAAAATACCACTAAGCATTTCACCTTGCGTGCTAACGTTGTCTTCTGCTGTAGCCCTAGGTCTACAGAAACTGTGTGAGACCTTGTCCTATATATGTATATGTCTTAGTGTTTATACCTCCCACCAGTGACAACCAGTGCTGGTTTGTTTACATCCCCATTACTTAGTGCTTCAACAAAAGAGACTAATAGAATAACTACCAAACTTTAAAAAAATAAGTACTGGGAGGATTTGTTTGATTAAACTTTTCAAGGTAGTGCTTCAGCATGGCCATAGTCCAATGCCTGAAACAAGTAAAAGATAAATGAGTAATCCTTTTGTGTTAATCAAACACTAAACTAGTAAGGGTGCATCACTTGGTAATTGACTGTTAAAGGTTTGAATTATGCCATACATAATAACAAGAGGGTCATTGAAGTTAAGCCTGACAGGTGATCTCTCATGAATCAATTACTGATAAAAGTATTTGTAAGTAAAGGTAAACAATATTTATTCATTAAAGCAACATTACAAGCCAACTTGATTGCAGTTACAACTTCCATATCATTGGTGTTGAGTGAAAATTTCATTTCCTTGTTACATAAAATCATAACAGGCCATGCAATAAGGCCATGCCTTATGAATGTTTAATTTTTTGGTTAACCTGATCAAGCATAGCTATGGTCATATTCCCAACATGGCCATCCTGTCCTTTTCTAAGACATAGTGTACTTAGGAACACATGATCCAATATGTCCTTCTTTTCTAGGATAAAGGGTGATTTAACTCTTTTAACTCTCAGATCGCTCTGTCAAATATAATCTTCATTCACATTCTTTTGAATTAATCATGCGCTATCTCATAGCTTTGAGATTTCAATGATATGGTTGTTCATTTTTAGATTGACATTGGAGAGTAAGTGTGACATGCAGGATCTGGCCAGTTTGAACATATAACAGGTAGAATATTTGGGGCTGGATAGGGCCAGTTTCAATACTAAAGGATTAAAAGAAAATTCATTGCTGTTTGTATTAGCTTCAATGTCACATACAGGTTTCCCTGTTGGCTAGTGTTGAATGAAATTTTCTTCTTCGTGTTAATCTAGAATCCTGACCGGATTAATAACTTCTCTGTGCTATACAGCAGTGATTGGATTATTGTTTTCCTAAGCATCTGTTTTCTGAGTACATATCACAAGAGATTTATGTACTGTAAATGCATTGTTAGGGTATTTTATTTGCTGAAGCAATGTTCAAGCAGTGAACAGAATGTTGATTTAGTGTTCTGTGTTTTCCAACATCTTTGAGGTATGCCTCTCCATTGCAGATCATTTAGTTCCTTCTGTGTATAAATGAAGAATTGATGACAGAAGATATCCAGTTGTCTGTTTCACTGTAACAGAACATCATAAACAATAGTTTTAATGCAAATATTCTTTCTCTTCACTCTCTCTCTCTCTCACTCATGTATATACATACATACATACATACATACATACATACACACACACACACACACACACACACACACCACACACATATATATATATATACATACACACATATATATACATACACACACACATATATATGTGTGTGTATGTATGTATATATATATATATATATATATATATATATATATATATTTACTGTTCTTCTTTTTCTAAGTTGTTCTTTTTATTCCCTTGTTTCTTCATCTTCTCTTTAATTAACAACCTCCTTTGACCTTTTTCTCTTTCCTTCCTCTGTCCACCTATTTTGCTCCTTCACCCCCACCCCCCACCCCCCTCTCATTCACTTTCATTTTCATATATATATATATCTCTGGCTTTTCATGTGAATACCATTCCTTTCTCTCCCATTCTCCCCTTCCTCGGCAGCTTTTTGTCATTTTTAATATAAATAAAAAAAAACAACCCTAATTATATTGTCAAAACTTGCTGTTATCTGCTTCTCACTATTTTATTAAAATTTTGCATAATTTCTTACAACTACAAATTCTGATGCAAACTGCAACATGTAAATCATATCCAAGTGAGCTGGTAATATAAAATAGATTAACAATCTTTTGTCTTTATTGAAGGTGTCCATATTTTGATTAGTTTTCTCCTAAATTGAATATGTTTATTCTCTTTTGTCCATGAATTCAGATCCTATCTCCTTGCAAACTTGTTGAACAAATCTTTACTCAAAGCTTCAATTGTAGTTCTCTTAACTCTTAATACCATTATATTTTTCCTGTCCTTTCATGTCGTATTGAAACTGAAAGTTTAATGCAAAAGCCTCTAGTAGTGTCTCTGAAGTTTCCTATGTATAAAGGACACGTTGAGTAGTTTTGATTGATGTTGGATTATATTTGGAATCCTTGCTTTGTATTCTGTCTTTCTTAAGAGATTCTTCCATTGGATTTATGTTTGTTCTTTTCTAGGACTGTCATAGATTAACTGATTCTTCATGAATCACAAGGACAAAAGGGAGTTGGTGTTCAAGTCCAAATTCTGTAGTGTTAAAGGAGAGGGGAAGTAAATCTCTTAGGATAGAAGAATATTATTGCATGTTGCTTCACCTCATGAATTTGGCCAATTAAAAAAATTAACACTACAAACCAATCAAATTCTTGTCAGTTTCATGATACTAATGCTGTAGTTTAACCTCAATGGACATAAGGTGAAAGGTTTCTAAACATAACCATTTTGATTTAGGTTTGTAAGACTACATTATCCATTGTGTCCTTTGATGATATGTTTAAAAGAATTTGGTTACTATTTCTAACAGGGTGAGTGATCATAGCAAGAGTATCTATTGAAAGATGGATCAACTTAGTTAAGTCTGTCTCATTTTGTCACATCTCAGCCAGACCGTTGTTATTTTTATCTAGTATCCTTTTTAATTATTATTTATGATTATGTAGAATGTGGACAAAATGGCTTAGTGGCTCACTGTTCATGGATTACAAGTCAAAATCCACTAATTCTCTAATCAAAACACTAATGTACACACACAAACACACACACGCATAATCATTTCAATTTTGCTGTTAGAATAGTTTATTAAACACTTACCATTGTTTCATGTGATTGCTGTCATCAAATCTATGGGAACAATTCCTTTAACTACAATAAAGTCAGTAACTTTATTCCTTCACTGCAGCATCATTATAATCAATAATTTTCCAGCTAAGACTTAATTGCTTCTCTGCAATATAACCAGATATCATATAAATTCATTAGTGACAGTGAACAAGTCACTAATTTCTATCAGAAACTTTCCTTACAAAACTAACTGCAATGAGTCAGTGACAGAACCTCTGTACTAATTATACACTTATTCAGTCTGTTAGAAATTTATCCAAATTTCCCTTAAATTACACCTTGAATTCTCAAAATATTCATTAACTATATTGGATATGTATATATTTCTTTACTACCCACAAGGGGCTAAACACAGAGGGGACAAACAAGGACAGACAAAGGGATTAAGTCGATTACATCGACCCCAGTGCGCAACTGGTACTTAATTTATCGACCCCGAAAGGATGAAAAGTCGACCTCAGCGGAATTTGAACTCAGAACGTAACGACAGATGAAATACGGCTATGCATTTCGCCCGGCGTGCTAACATTTCTGCCAGCTCACCTATATTGGATATGTATAGTCCTGAGTATACAAGATGATGAAATGGCCAAAGCAGGTACTTTTTTGATATTAGGTCTACTTAACCAGGGCTGGCATGGAGCTAAACAATAACAGCAATATTGCAATTGGGTTGCATAAATTTGTGTATTTGATCAAAATTTGTTGAAGTACATTTCACTCTGTGTATTGACTTACAGGAAAATACTATTAAATATTCTTTGTTGTTAATGACCTACATTCTTATCAGAACTAGAGAAGTCAGTCTGGCCATATTGATGTGTTACTGGCCTCTATACTAGTAACATAAGTCAGTACATAATGTATACAAAAAACAGTTTAGAAACAAACAGCAGAAAACTTAAATAATGGTCTGATGCCATCATCTTTGTCATCATCATTATGCATCTCTCTTTTTTTTTAATGTTGGTTAGTGTTGGATGCTTTTTCTGAGGCAAGGACTGGATGCCCTTCTTGTTGCCAATCTTTTCAGTAGGTTTTTATGCCATGCAAGTATGTGATGTACCTAATGTGAAACCAGTAGATATACAGTATATATTCTTCAAGAAAAATGCAAAGAGAGTTCTGAGAATCTTGCAATAAAACAGAAGAGTTGGGCCATAGCGTCTGCTTCATTCTTTCTCCATGAAAAACACTATGACATTACTTCCATGGAACTTTCTCTTTGTTTAATTTTTTGTTTTGTTTTGTTTTGTTCTTTATATAAAACCACTGCCTGAAACATTGAACTCTCTGTTCCTTCCTGCAGCGTAAAATTAATTACCTTGTATTAATTATTTGTGATTTGTTTTTTTCTTCTCGTTCCTGAAATCTGTTTTGACTCTGTCACTCATACTATGCTGTTCCCTATGCAATGTGTTAGAATAACATTTGCTGCACTACTTAATTGGCAGCAGACTAACTGTATTGGCAGGTGGTGGTGGGGGGAGCGAGAGGGAGATAGATAGTGAGTGAGAGAGAAAAAACTTGGTTATGGAGTATTGAACTAATTAAAAATTGACAAATAGCTTCTCAGTTCACGAAATCAAGATTGAGTCTACCCCCATGAGAATGATTGAATGAATGGAAATGTAGAATACTTTTTCCTTAATACACATCTTGATAAATATTCAATGATAATAAAAAGAACAAGAAAACAAACAAACAAATCATGTTTCTTTTCCATAACAATGGCCTCCTTATATGAACCAATGAATATTTCTAATATTCAATGCGCTTCCTCTTTTCAGTGCAATGCTGACTGGAGTGATGTTTGATAATGTTTCTTGTAAATTTTTTGCAAATTTAATTATGTGTATTATTCTTTCCTCCGCCTTCATTTTTTTTTTTTTCCTTTTTGTCAAATCTATCACTTGTTTCAATTTACAAGCATGCTGATGCCAAAAGATCTCTCCTACTCGATGTCTGGTGTAGAGATAAGGTGACAAAGTTCTTTGATTTTTCGGACAAAACATTTGAGAAGTGTGAAATAATCTAAACATAACCTGAAGGGGTTCTTGTACAATCTTTAAAGTAGTATTATTATCTATGATTGGATGAAATGTGATGATAACATAATCAGTAAAGTGAAAAGTATATTTGCCTTGAGATAAGATATCTTCACTGGTGATTGCTGAAATAAAAATAATAGTAATAATAACAATAAATAAGTAATTAGAGAAGTTAATTCTAGGAGGGTAATTTATATAAGCTGTTATACTTCTATAAATTCTTAGCCAGAAATATTGCTCCTGCCTGTACTAAAGTTGGACAATCTATCGATTGTTTTATATATGTATAAAATCAATATATTGTCCAACTTTGTTTTATACTCACATATTGCAATCAATATACTGTTCAACTTTGTTGTGTATACACACACATACACACTAATGCAACAGTCAATAAATCATTCAACTTCAATACACACACACACACAAGTGACACTGAATACTGCCTGTTAGGTATAAGCACAGCCAAACACAAGAAATCTACCACACATGTTCACAAACACACATGAACAAACACGGTGAAATTCACAGATTTTCGTAGTAAAATAAAAAGTGATTTGTGATAAAACGAAAGCAGTTATGAATTTTCTCTAGTCATAGAGTGTGTATTCCTTTATGTTGTTGCCAACTTTGAAAGTGATGACCTATGCATAAGTATTCATAAAAAATGTTATTATTTTAGCCAGTTTTTATGTGACCCAGAAGAAGTCATAATTTTCCATATTGAGAAAACACTTTGATCAACTGCTCTAAATTTTGAAAAGGTCATCCTAATGAAATAGATTGCTCAATCTGTTTGTATGCTTCTTACTACAAGTGTAGAGAGTAGCTCTGACTTTGGTACCATTGTCTTGTCTTTCTATCATTTTCTTGTTTTAGTCATCAAACTGTGGCCATGCTTGGAGACCGCCTTGAGGGGTTCAGTTGATCAACGCACCCCGAGTACTTATTTTTAAGCCTGGTACATGCCCTGTATATTTGAATTTTTTGTGTGCTATTATATGCTCATATTTCAAGGTGGTAAGCTGGCAGAACAATTCACATACTGGAAAACCTACGTAGTGGCCTTTCATCTGTCTTTACATTTCTGAATTCAAATTTCTCTGAGGTTGACTTTACAATTCATCCTTTTAGGATTTTAGTAAGTACCAGTCAAGTACTGGGGGTAGAGGGATGTAATCAACTTGCCCCACCCTTCAAAACCTACTGGCTCTGTGCCAAAATTTGAAATCATTGTTTGTTCACATTTGAGTCAGAATAGCATAGAAAAATTGAAACTTATGGGACGTGTATAAAACTGACCATATTATTATGATGATGGCAACAGATTATTTTCACTCTATTCATTCTGTTTTGGTGTTGTATCACATGAGTTCCAATAATCTCATATTTATTCTAAAACATAAGATTTTAATATCATGCCAAAAAAAAAATCAATAAAAGATAATACAAAAATAGCTAAATTGCATTTTGTGAATGGTTTTTTTTTTGTTTTTTATTTTTGAAAGAACTTTAAATTGTGGTTATTCCAGAATGTGTTATTTAATATACATAGGTTTTTTTCCACAAAATGAAATCTGTTGCAAAGATCTTTAAAATGCGATCAGTCTTATCTATATTATACTTGAAATAGTTTGCCACAAGAGAAAAAATATTCTGAAATCTCAGAGATATGTAGAAATGCAGCAAAACATGGTATTTGAAATGTAAACATTGGCATTGTTATAAAGTTATTATTTATCCCCCTGTTTAGTCTTGACTGAGTATACCCAATGATCAAAAACATCTCGGGTATGACCATCCTGTCTAATTTCTAAATTCCGCATATCAGAACAGGTAGTATCTATGAATACATTATCTACCAAAATCCCCAGCACCACCACCACCATAAACAGTAGTTTGTAAATTTGAAGGTGATTTTTGGCTGCTATTTCTAGCAGATCACTCATTGCAATACATTTGTAAAGGCTTCTTTTGTTGGTCATAAAGTTCAGTTGATGTGTAGCTGCATGAAAAAATGATAGATGAATTTATATACGAGACATAATTATGTTTTCATAAAGGGGATTAGTTTCTTCTATTAGCTGAAATAATATCATTACATATTTTATAATCATCTTCACTTTAGCAAGGATGTCAGTGTTGTCATGCTTAGAACTTGATTTAATATTCCTTTATGAAATAATATACTTGAAGGCTCGATGAAGATAGAAAAATATTTATTTACTGTTTTAGTTGTGTTTTTTTTTCGAGATGTCTTTATTTTTAATGTTAAATAAAAAAAAAAGCAAAAAGCCCCCGAAGCAACCTATGCATTTAATGTGGAAATTCTCAATATTAATCTTCTTTGTTTTGATCCAATAACATCTCTTTAAACATCTCTGTTTTCATAAAGAATATGTAGTGCTTTTTTCTGGTTTCTTCTCTTCTGCAATTTTTAAAGGAAGTGAATAAACTGAGTTTTTTTTATATATATTTTTTTCTATCTTTTCCATTAGTATATGAGAGACTTCACAATTGCAAAATTTTGCCTCAATTTGAAGGACGTTTAGAATGTTTGCTAAATTTGGTGATAATGATTTCAACATTTCATTCACACACACGCACACACACACATGTACGATTCCATACAATTTCTGTTTGATAAATTTCATTCCTACAGCCTTGAGAAAAGACATTTGCCCAAGGTGCTTTGCTTAATCTTATAAAGATTAGAAATAACTACATTTCAACTATTATTTTACTCAGATCTGAACAACTATTATACTGGAAAATCTATTCAGTGACTGGAATCAGTTTTTACTGTTTTTGAAGCAGAAAAGGGGTAGGAAAGTTACAGGTAGGCCTAAATGCTATGCAAACACACACTTGGTTGCTATCCAAGTTCCTCCTCCGTAGAAGATCTGTTGACCAGCTATAAAAGTTCAGTTTCTTCATGCACATCCTTGACATGGTGCCAAATTACTCTCTGCAATGTTTTTTGGGAAATAAAGCTGTTTGTTGCTTCACCTGTTTCAAGGTCATTAACTGGATTCTAGTCTCATTAGTAACCACTCCTCCAACAGTCTAATTAGGAATCACTCCTCCAATCAAAAGTAAAAAAACTGAAAAAGAAAAAGAAAGTCATCAATCAGTATTTTAGAATATCTGTTTCTTCTTTCATTTTTTTTCTTTAATATTAGTATTCTAATGTGGTCGATTGGCAGAATCATTAAAGTATCAAACAAAATGCCTGTGGTATTTAGTTACAGCTCTTGACATTCTGGTTTCAAATCCTGTTGTAGTAAACTTTGCCTTTTTATTTTTCATGGTTGTTTTAAATGACCAACTCCCTCCTTCCAAAATCTGTGATCTGGAACCTTTGTTAGAAGCAACTCTTCCATTTTTTAATACTTGTTTTAGAAAAGAATAATACATAAGTTAGAGACTCGAAATAGTTAAGTCAGGAGACATTTTGTACCTTATTACCATTTCAGTATGGTGTGCATAGTTTCATGTAACAAAGCAAGCAAGATTCCTTTATTTGAGTTTTGTTTTCCTTTTATTTCTTTATATATATATTTAAATCTATTTCATCAGAGTTTTTTCGAAGCAGGCAGGTAGGATTGAGGACAATCAGAATAATGCAAGCAAGCTGCTTTGTAGAAGTTTGATTTTGACACTCATGGAAACCTCTGTAGTTTTGAAAGTAATTCTCTGCTTACTCTCTACAGATGTTATTTAAAATTTACACTATTATACATACATGTGTGCTGTATGTGTATGTATCTATCTAGATGTATGTATGTATGCGTATACACACACATGTGTATGTGTGTGTGTGTGTTGTCTTCTACTTTCATTTTAGTTTGCCTTATTTTTGTTTCAGACACATTTCAAAAACCTTATTTATTTGAGACCTTTTCTCTTAATACATTCTGTTTAGCCATAAACAATGAGGTTTAATACTGGAATGAGTTTTCTGTTAGGAATTTTTTTTTTTTTTTATATATCATTTCCTTTACTTGTTTCAGCGATATGCCAAGTTCTGTTTTTTTTATCTTTTCAAGACGTCCTATGTCATTTAATACTATTATCATTGTTTATCTACATTGCACATGTCTGTTTCTTTTCTTCCATCGACATTTCTCAGCCCACATCTTCACACAATTACTAGCTCAGGTTATGTTTCCATACACTTCAACAACTGAATAAATTTCAAAACCTTATCTCTTTCAACAACTCTAAAAGCTGACAACAATCTTCTAAAATACATGCAAATACATAATTATTTCTATTATCTATGTTGTCAATCTTACACACTAAACTGATTTCACTCTATAATTTTGCATTTTTATGCAAGCTTTGCAATAAAAGAAAAGAGAGAAGGAAATTCTTACAAAATCTATACTGCTTTGTGTAGAAATGTAGATACGAAAGATTTTTCCAGTGCAGTATCTATATGTAAATTGTTAATGTAGCTGGCCTGAGAATAATTTAGCATTCTTTTCAGTGAACCACAACTCTATATCTATCTTTATTTACTTTTGTCAGTCTGACGCTAGTAAATTGGGTTTAAATTTGTTAAAAATGGTCATCCAAAACTAACTGACCAGGTTTGGGAAAGTTTAAGATGGGTGACTTTGGGCTTTGTGGCCTAACTAACACTGGCAGGTCTGAGCAGGGATGGCCAAGACTTGTTGATTCAAATAGTAGGGGGAGTATCTCACTGTCAAGGTAAGTGCTTCTACAAAAATTAGCTCACCTGTACAAGCTTATATAAATAAATGTAAACAGCCAAAGTAATAGAAAAATGATAAATGTATTATAATTTACCACCCTGCCAGGGATATGGCAAAGTCATGGTGGATTGACTACATCCTTAATCACACTCAAAGTTCTCTTCTTTTGTATAACTATGATTATTGTTGTGTAGCCTTGATAAGTTTGATCAAGCAGATTTATGATCAAGGATATTCCAGGAATGGCCATCCCATCTTTTCCCTATGTACAAGGTACCCAAAACTACATTAACTAATGTTTTCCTTTTTTAAGCAATATGGGGGCGATTTGGCTGCAATTTCTAGCATATCAAGTGACTGCATAGAAGTCCTGTTGGCTTGTATAATTGTGGTTATTTCGGTTTGGCTAATATCTTCAGAAATAAGCATTATATAATCATGAAGCTCTCGGCTGTTTATTTGTCTATCCTTTGCCACTGAGCTGTCTTCTCTCCAGAGAATAACTATTATAATATTTCCTTCAGCTGCTACAACAACAACAACAACAACTACTACTACTACTGCTGTTGCAACTGATGCTTAAAGAACCAGTAGTAGTGTTATAAATCCTCAGCACTATTATTTACAAAGGTCAGTGGATTGGCTGAATCATTTGAGCGGCAGATGAAATGCCTTGTAGTATTTATTCTGGCTCTTTGTGTTCTTGCATGTGACCTTGGTTTCAGTCAGATCTTGGTTTAACTCTTTTGATACCGACCTCCCTGAGAAGGTGTCTTTGTTCTATGGTACAAACTTCTTGTTTTAAAGCGATATAAACTAAAACCTTTGTTCAAAATTTCATGCCGATTTATGTTCCAAATACCAGCTTAATAATTGCAATGTTATTTTACTAAATTCCTCGTTATCTTAAATATTAATTGACATAAAGACATAGGCATGGCTGTGTGATTAAGAAGCTTGCTTCTCAACCACATGGTTCCAGGTTCAGTCTCACTGCATGGCACTTTGAGCAAGTGTCTTCTTCTATAACCTCAGGCCAACCAAAGCCTTGTGAGTGGATTTGGAAGATGGGAACTGCAAGAATCCCATTGTATATGTATATATATATATATATATATATAAATATACCGTGTATATCCACATGTGTGTTTGTGAGTTGGTGTCTCCTGTTCTTGACATCGTATGATAGTTGTGAGTGTCACTGTCAAACAAGCGGTGTCTTTTGCTACTAATCTTTTGTGAAAATATGTCCAGGTGTGGCTGTGTGGTAAGAAATTTGCTTTCCAGCACATGGTTTTGGGTTCAGTTGCACTGTGCGGTACCTTGGGTAGCTGTCTTCTACTATATTCTCAGGTTGACCAAAAACTTGTGAGTGGATTTGGTAGACGGAAAATGTGTGTGTGTATATATATATATGCATTTGTGTCTGTATATGTCCCTTCCACCACTAGGTTATTAATGTTGGTTTGTTTGTATCCCCCGTAACTTAGCAGTTCAGTAAAAGAGACTAGGCTAAAAATCTGTTAAGTACTAGGGTCAGTTTATTTGACTAAAATCTCTTCAAGATGGTGCCCCAGCATGGCCACAGATTGATGACTGTAGCAAGTAAAAGGATGAAAAGGATCCATAGATAAATTAATACCTTACTTAACCAAGACTTAAAAACATAAATACTGGGGTCAATTTGTTTGACTTAAAACCCTTCAAGGTGGTGCCCCAGCATGGCCACAGTCCAATGACTGAAACAAGTAAAAGATAAAAGATATATTAAAATGTTTACCTCACAGTTTCTGTCTCCCTGACTTCATTCACAAGGTTTCGGTCAACTGGCAATTATGGTAGAAGATACTTTTCTAAAGTTTTTTCCTCTTAGTAAGCTCAAACCTGGAATGACCTGACTGCAAATCAAACTTTCTAACATGACAACACTTGCACCCATTAGTAACGCCAAAAATCATATTTGAATGTGCAAACTTTACCAGCTCTCATATAGTTGTTTAGAAGCAGGTCAGCCTTGTTTGTTCATATCTATGATCAAAGACAGTCCAGCTATGGCTCTTGTATTTTTTGTTCGTTTTTAAGTATAAATAGTTAATGTCTTCTGATGTGGAATGTTTACTAGTATCATTGTGAGCATCATGGGTTAGTTAATAATAAACTAGTCAAAACTTTCCAAGCCAATCAAGTTTTGATGGTGTAAATACATTTTTCTCTCTCTGTCTCTCTTTCTTGCTAACCTTTGTTACATTTCCAGGTCATTGTACATTGTGCTTTTCCAAGTGCCAACTGCTAGCTTTGTATTGCATGTATGGTTCATACAACTTAAGAAGCAAAAGAAAATATTAGCCAAAGACTAAGTATGTAAAATTGATATTTAAAATAAAAAAATGAAATTATCAAAAATATTACGACCTCCACAAGGAAATTGGTTGTGCCTGTTAAATTGGCAGGTGTATTGACTGAACAAGCTGTTGCCGTGCCAACACTGTAATATTTGTGATTATATTGATTCTTGCTCTAACAAGCAGCTATTTAACTATAATTGAGGTGCTTCCTTCGCATGCATATTAGTTGGGGCAGGATTGTGTTTATTTAATTTTTGATGGTTCCATATTAAATCTACATATAGGAGAAATACCAAACCATCAATGAGATTGCTGAAATAAAATAATGCAATCCTGATAATATATATACGGGCAAATATATCCTACTATTAAGTCAGCTCTACACAGAGCCTGTAATATCACCACTAATCAGCTCCTATATCATCTGTTTCCACCATCTTCTCCATCTCCATCACCTTCTTTCATTTCCACCAGCTTTTCCACTGTATTTGATTCTGCCATTTGTCAAAGATAGTATAACATGTTGCCATGGCTTTACTTTAACTTACAGCACCATAACAACAGGCTATAAGAGTGATTACAATCAGTTTAAATTCTGTCGTACTAATCACTTTAAGTATATGTGTTACTAATATTTATGTATCCGAGTATCTGAAACAGGTAATGACGATGATGATGATGATGATGATGATGAAGTATTTTTTTTACAATCACTTTTTGCTTGATTTATATTCTTTGCATTAATTTGAAACTGACATGTACTTTTGTATAATTGAGGTTATTTCTGTGTATGTATGTGTGTGTATGTATGAAGCTACATTGTCACATGGTTAGAGTGTTGCCCTCACAATCTTGCAATCACAGTTTCAATACCCACACTAGTGGTGCATTGTGTTTTTGAGCAAAACACTTGAATTCATGTTGCTCCAATCCACTCAGCCCTAAATGGATGATCCCTTGACAGACTCGCATTCCGTTCAGGGGTATTGCTGGCCTACCCACCTGGCCAACTGGACGGCATTATTTGAAAGCTACAGCCATGCAAGGAAGTGCATCATGACCAGTGTATAACAACATTTGATAGCCTGGTCAATATAGTGAGACATATCACAGTCACGAGATAGTGAGTTCAATTCCTAGACCAGGCTGTGTTGTGTTCTTGAGCAAGACGCTTTATTTCAAGTTGTTCCAGTTCACTCAGCTGTAGAAATAAGTTGCAGCATCACTGGTGCCAAGCTGTATTGGCCGTTGCCTTTCCTTTGAATAACATCGGTGGTATGGAGAGGGGAAGCTGGTATGCATGGGTGACTGCTGGTCTTCCATAAACAACCTTGCCAGGATTTGTGCCTTGGAGGGGAACTTTCTATGTGCAATCCCATGGTCATTCATGACCAAAAGAGGTCTTTACCCTTTATATATATATATATATGTTGTGTGTATGTGTGTGTGTGTGTTGTTTTCTTTACTATTTGTGGTCACTGAAAATCTTAATTGTAACTTTCACAATGTCTTGAAAGCTTATATGATTTTGAGCTGATCATTTAGAATATTCTGTGAATATTCTGCCGAATTGGAAGTTCAAACTCGAAAAGAAACCATTATTCCTCAGTAGCTATGAATGGTGGTGATGTTTCAACATGCAGATATTAGTTATACACCATTGTTCACGTTGAAAATCTTATATATTATGGAGGGTTATATTGATTTTGCATTTGCTACACTATTTTTAAACATAACTAACTTAGATACATAACATTTGATTTATAAAATCATTCCACTTTATTCCATTCCAATGTTCAGTATTATTCCCCTTCAGTAACCACAATGTACTAATGTTATATACACATACATGCATGCATATACACATACATGCATGTACAGAGCTTTCTTGAATGTTTAAAATGGAACAGCTATCATTGTGGTTATCCAAATTCCAGAGTTGGAGTTTCTGTTTCTCTATTAGAAACCAGCCCTCTCCTTTTTAAGAAGAATCCTAATTAATAGAAATTTTAAAACACGTCATACACATACACATTGAGAAAGATAAGTAGTAACTTGACTGATTCTTTAAGTTATGCTGACTTTTAGGATGTGAGGATAGCTATAAAGACGTGTAGTGGTTACTGTTGCTAGTGACGAACAAGAAATTTTTCAGAAATTGGAAGCAGGTCTGTTTGGTCAACTGCTAGCCCCTTGTCTACTAGACGTACTGTACCTAGGTGTATGAAATATTTTAGTTAGGAAATTGTGTTTGTATATGAGGGAGAGAAAAAAACATGTATGTATGGTTGGTTGAGCTAGCAAGTTGAGAAAAATGCTAATGTACCATACATAGAATCTTTTACATTCTCTCCTGATTTGATACCTCATTGTTCTAATGACAAATCTTGCTGAGATCAGTTTCTGTTGTTTTTGGTATTTAGTTGGGAGCTATGTAGGTCATCTTTGAGAACTGACTACCCATCCATACATTCTCTCTGCTCACTACTACAAGAAGGGTCATGAGGATAAAGTCCTCAAGCCCTTCCTCTGTAGGGTCTTATGAGAAGCAACCATCATTAGACCTACCAGCTGGATTTCCCAACATGACCAACTGGGAGTATGGATATTATCCACCCATCTTGTTCTTGGTCTACTCTTAGGTCTCCTGGAAGCTGGCTCAGTTTGAAGAATCCACTTTGCAATTCTTTCTTGTTACCCCTCAATGTGGAATGCCAACCATACAAAATCAACTGAGTACCCTTTTCTTCAGCTGTTGAGAGCCTCTCAACTCCCTGGGTTCATTACATAAATAACCATGAACATCATAGCAAATGATGCTAAGGAATGTTCTGCACCATGTAGTTTTTGGTTTTCCTTTCTTTTCTCCTCTCCGATGGTATCTGTTTAAAAGGTGTCCTCTATTCAGCTTTTTTTATTTACCTTTTTTTTTTTTTTTGCATTTCGAAGTCTCTAATTATGTTTCCGTTGTTATTAATTCTTGTGGTTGAAAAGTTATATTTTATTGTTAAACAGAAACAAAATTAGTATTGTCTTTTGAAGGTTTCTTTAAAGTATCGAAAGCATCCTCGTGGCTTGTTCTCATCAAAAAAACACAATACTATTTTATGTTTATTTTGCTTGTAGTTAGATAACATTGTTCATATATTTTGTTGCATGTTTTATGTTAGGTGAATTGATTTCTATAGGTGGCTTCTCTTCCACTGAAAGCCTCCCAACCATGGAAACATCATGATGGCAAACTGAGGCATGCAAACATGTTCTCTTGTGCAGCAAGACTTGAAGAAATGGTCAAATATCAAAAAAATTTATCCTTTTAATTTGATGCCACTGGTTCCAAACCTGGTTATGCTTGGTCAAAATTCTTGACTCTTCATACATGTAATATCCTCTTCATATTCAGTCAGCGGAAAATATCAGACCTAACTACATTTTACACTTCTTTTATATTTACAGAAATGTAGGAGAATAACTTGTGAAGGGTGAAAGTCCATGGCCTAATGGTCAGGGGAATGCATTCATGATTGTATGAGGTAATGTTGAAAGGGTCCTAGCTTTATGGGTATCACAGAAAGCCTGGCTGGGGGGCCCAAACTTCTGAGTCCTTTTACAGGCTTTAGAAAAACTGAATGACTGCTGCAATAAGTGTGTGAATTTGAGAGGGGAATATATTGACTAAAATCATAATTAACTGATCCTCTTGTGTTTTCTTTTACCCAAATCCAGGAACTTTTCAGCACTCCCTTGTAAGGTCATAGTTTTGATTCTTGAAATTGGTAGTGTGTTGTGTGGACTGGAGCAATGTAAAATGAGTAAATGAGTTTCAATAATAGCTTGGAAGTTGACTCTATGATGAACTGACATCCTTTTCAGTAGGGTAGTGTTGTTATCTCGGTCACTTAGGTACCATGGAAACCAACTTAAGCTCCAGCCTTATGAGTTCTTGACATCATGAAAGACCTGAGAAGAATTACTTGAAGAGAATTTAACTGATGTTAATGTTATTGCAAGTAAAGTGACATGTGAATCGAAAATCTCCTAGTCTTTAGTGACAGTCGTTTTACACACACATGCATGCGCACACATACACACACCCTCATCATCATCATTTAATGTCCATTTTCCATGCTAGTATGAGTTGGATGCCTTGACAGGCCACACCAGGTTCCATAGTATGTTTTGGTTTGGTTTCTACAGCTGGATGCCCTTCCTATAGCCAACCACTTTACAGACTGTAGTCGGTGGTGTTTCTTATGTATCACCATCAGTTCTGTTGCAGTAGGTAGGTCTTCTTGAGTACAGCAATGCACCACATATCTCAGTCTTCCATCGTCTCCTTCATACATTCATACATTTATATATATATATATATATATACATGCACACACACATACATACATAAACACAAATAAATTAAAGTGTTCAAAAGTTTCTATCAACAGAATATAGAGTTTTAGTACACTAAAACTGCATTTTAAATGAGAAATAGTGATAATATTCTCTTTTTATTATTACCATTTTTTCCTTGTTTTTAGTATGAGTGACAGAACTTTTATTTAAAAGAAAAAATTTGCCTCTTTAATATGAAAGTTACTTCCATAAAACATCTTATTTTAAAAGCTTTTTGATGTTAGTTTCAAACTGAATAAATCTTTAATCCGTTGCCATTCACAATATCTTCAGAATAAATTTTTAAAAAATATTTTCATATTTAGAAATTGTTCAATTATTTACTGTTTAATTTTATACTTCTCTGTGACTATTTGATATGATTTGCCTTTTTAAAAGTATTATGTTTTTTTTTTTCTCCCTTTCAATTTTCTGAAGCTACAAAAGCTCAGTAATAAAATTTCGATAACTTTATAATCTGCATCGTGAAATCATCATCCTCATTATCGTTTATCATTAATTGTCATTATTATTATATTTTTTTTTTTTGTCATTGCCACTTTTGTCAGTGCCATGAAAATCACTAGGATGTTTTTCATCCTTTCAGTTTTAATAATGATGATAACAACCATCTTTTTCTTTTGCCTCCATTACTGATCTTCTCTTTCATAATTGCCACCACCTCTCTTGTTTATTGATGGAGTTATTAATTCTCTAACCCTTTTTTCTGTCATCACCTCAGTCCTCATTCACATCATCAGTAGCAACAGCTGTTGTAGCAGCAACTTTCTGTATGAAAAACATCAGAGTTTGAAACATCAGTACGTTTAGTGTATTTCACTTGAAGATTCAAAGTCTTTAGTGGAAGTCATTTCATGAGTTCTGCACTCATTAACCTGGTTCATCAAACATATTGAAAGATATCTTGTTGCATGTGTATTTTAGACTGTTGGGTAAACTGGTAGTTCTTGACTTTTCTTCAAAAAACCTTTTACATTGGAAGAACTGAAGAAAACAATAAAAAGTGGAATTTTATTAGTCCTGACAGCAGACTAAATATTTTGTTTCAGGAAATAAAAAATTACCCATCAAACTCAATAGAATCAGAGATGGAGATTGTTTTAATCTTAAATTACAGATGTGAGTTGAAAGGAGGAAAATAAGTATTATAGAAGCAGTTTCCTTCTTGTATTGTTTAACTATTCCATGTTAATCAAATGGTATATGATGTAGAATAGCTGTGAGTTTAAGCTGTTAGAATACTGACCACAGTATCCTATGCACATTGTGGTTAGGTGCTTAACACTAATGATTACTTATATTTTTAGCAAGCCAATGGATGGAGATCCTGAATGGTTAATCGGCCTGCTTAAACCTCTAACATTTAAACCAGCTATATTTTATGTATTTTATGTTTAAACTGGTGAGATTGGGCCTCTCATGCCTACTCTACAATGTCATTCTAAAAATAAACAATCACACCATTAAAGTATCAAAGCTATGAGATAATGCATGATTAATTCAGAACAATATGATTAAATAAGCATTACATTTGACAGAACAATCTGAAAACTAAAGGGTTAAATTAGCAACCAAATCTGCTTGAAATCACAGTATTTTGTCTTAAAAGGCAAAGAACACTGGATAATGTAGTTTTGCATATAGCGTCAAATACACACACACACACACAACTGACTATATAATCCAAACTTATTTCACAGTTAGCCGAGTGTTTGTTGATAAGAGCGGATTCTATCCTGTATAAAAGACAATTGTTGACTTAAAGATCTGTCTGCCATCCATGCTAGCAATTTAATTATATGTAAAAAAAAAAAACAGGGAACACTGTAACTGTTACAGTTCAGTTCACTTTGTTTTCTATAGAATATATATATATTATTATTTATTTTTAATGGAACACTGCGCTGTTTTGTATCTTATATGTCTGAGGATGAGAGAATATATATATATATATATATATATATATATATATATATATATATATATATATATACAAACGTGTGTGTGTGTGTTCAGAAAATGGTTTCTCCTAGCTTATAGACTTGTCTTTGTGGTTAAGAAGCTCACTTTGCAAACACATAGTTTTGGGTTCAGTTCCACTGCTCAGCATTGTGAGCATCTTCTGGTGTAGATTCAACCAACTAATGCCTTACAAGTGAATCTGGTTCATGAAAACTCTGTGGAAGCCTGTATATGTGTATGTATGAATATATATATATATGTATGAATATATATATATATGTATATATATATATATATATATATATATATATATGGTAGGAGTATAATAACAGATGAATAGGTTACCTGGTATTACTGCAATTGATTCATTAGGAGTCTTTATTGGAACATAAGTATAATACAATTAGATTGTACATATGTTATGAACTCCCAAATCATCAGGCTACCAAATAAACAAGTGAGTATTTGGATACTATTGTAATTGTAGATTGCCTAACAACAGTGAACTTCTTTCATTGATGCATTCTGTGCTTATATAATAGATTATTTAACTGTTTCGCATCATTCTGTCTAGCCAGTTTGTGATGTTCTTCATTTTGACATGCTTTGATCCTTTATGGATCCACTGTAATCATATACGTATGTGTGTCTTTCTGTTTGCGTTTGTCCACCCCCTGCTTCTTGACAATTGGTGTCAGTTTGTTTATGTCTTCTGTTATGTATCAGTTTTGCCAAAAGTGAACAATAGAATAAGTTCCAGACATGAAAAATAATTACAAAGGCCAATTTGTTTGATTTAACCCTTGAATGCCATACCGCAGTATGGCTGTAGTCCAGTGGCTGAAATAAATATTTTTAAAAAAAGCGCTAAAGCAGATGTGTGTGCAAGTGTATTTGTTTGACTAAGAAATGAATATCACTCTGAATTTCTCACTAGTTTAGCTTCTTATTCTGAACATAGTGTGCTTATTTATTTTTACCTTCTCAGAACCTTACAAAAGCTATCCAAACTCTGATAGAGCTCAATGCTCCGCCCTGCTATGTCTCAACTTCCTTACTAAAGCACTGACAATATTTTTATATCCTCTGCTATTTTGTACTGATTATATTTCTGTAATGCTTGGCACCTGTCTTAAGGAAGTATATACACAAGAGATAGCAATATTAACGTTAAGGTGAATCTTTCCAACAAAATTCTTAAAATTCCATACTGGAGTAGAAGATTGAATGCCTGCTGAAAGAGCTTGTAATATCAATACAGAGCAAAAGATTATGTTCAATTTTACTTAAGGTCAATCTTAATTTGAGTTCTGTCCCTGCTTTATTTACTTATTTGGTACTTGCTTTAAAGCCAAATTTGCATAGAACATACATATATGTAATGTATGTATGTACATATGTGTTTATATATATATATATATATATATATATATATACACTAGCAGCATAACCCGGCATTGCCCGGGTATGTAAGAGCCCCTGGAGCAGACATGATGCTCGCCGTGAATTTTAAAAAAATTCCTGCCAATTTGTGAAAGATATTGTCGAAAATATGTCATCTTGAATTTGAACGCGATTTCCCAAAATAGCATGATTTTATCGATTTTTTCTGATGGTAAGGTATTGCATGGAAAACTAACGTTAGAATTAAGTTTCTTAGGGTAACATTAAGCTTCACCATGAGTTTGGTGAAAATCGATTCCAAGTTGCGAAAACTACAACAGAAAATGTATTGCAAATAAAAGGCTTAAATTCTTGACCCCATGTCGAATTTATCAATTTTTTCAGAACTGGGGGAACTTTTCAAAATTTTCGCTGCGTTAGTTTTGAATTATAACATTGGGCTATGTGTGTGTCAAGTTTCATCAGAATCGGTTGAAAGCCGTGGTCAGGGTGAGGGTACAACCTGACAGACACACAGACACACAGACAGACAAACTGCCGTTTATATATAGAGAGATATATATATATCAACAATATTAATAATAAGGATTACTATGAAGTTGCATAGCATTACCTTTAATTCTTTAATGTATGGTTATATACAGCTTTACATAGCCATATCTATATATATATAAATGTGTAATAGTGTCTGTTTTGGGTTACGCTAGCATCCCCCCCCCCCAATCCCTCGTCCAACTGATTTTAATGATTTTTGGCACATAGGTAGATCACATGCCTGAAGTTCAAATAAGGCCAGAATTTTTCAAAAACTCAACAATGCTCAGTTGGCATCAGTTTTTGTGAGCTCAATTGGGCATTTTGAATGGAAATTTTCATAACGATGTTATTTTTCCTGCAGGTTTTGCATTATTTCACATGTAAAATTTCAACAAAATCAATAGAATAGTCTCTAAGGAAATGCTTATTCAATACAAGGTCAGAGGTGGGCTTAACTTCAACACAGAAAACACAAGCAACGGTGAGTTCAACAGCCAGTATATATATATATATATATATATATATTTCTTTTACTGGTTTTAGTCTTTGGAATGTGGTCATGTTGGGGCACTGCTTTCAAGGGCTCAGTTGATCATATCAATTCCAGTATTTATTTCAGCCTCTTAGTTGTTTTGTTGATTTCAATTCATCAACCTGAGGCTACAGTAGAAAATACTTGCCTAAGATGGTGCTACGCAGTAGGTTTGATCCTTGAACCTGGTTGTTGTGAAATGAATTCCTTAATCGCATATCTCTGTATGTGTGCAAGGGTGGGAGACATATGTGCATGTATGAAACAAGTTTCAGTATTTTATTTTCATCTTATATTCATTAATTATGATTTGGTTTAGCAATTATCGTTTTAATTTGTAATTGGTAAAAGGTTCATTAAGCTCTGATTATGACATTTTGTTAGAACTAAAATTGCTGTATAAAGTCTTCAGACTTAAAGTGTTAATAATGGCTTAAAGGATAAACTCCTGACTGCTTAGTTTATAGAGAATCATCCATCTTGTGTTGTTCACAAAAGTTGTTGTACTGTGTTTCTGAGCAGTTCTTTATTTATTTCAATCAATGCAGTTGGAAAATTATGTATAGAAAGGGAAGATGTGAAGTTGATCTCTGACATAGTTGAGACTTGACTCACTGTGCTTAACTAGCCATATTCAGCTCAAATATTCTACTTGTTTTATCTTCAAACAAACCAGATTTGGCCTCGCACACCTATATTAAAATGCCTTTCTAAAAATGAACGTTTGCATCATTGATTAAGTCAATACCATGTGGGTAAATAAACATTACATGATACAGTAATCTGAATGTTAAAGGATTAAATCATACTGAGACATTTGTTTTAAGTTCTGTTGATGATCCTAAATTTTTTCTCAACTCATATGATATTTATGCAAAATAGTTCAACCTTGTTTCTTTCTAGCATGAAGTTGTAATTACAGTTCTTTTTGAATGAACAAGTATAAAATATTTGTCAATTTGTATGTAAACTCCTATGAATTTGAAGAATTTTACAAGATTATCAAAGATGAAAATTTGAAGTGAGATTGCAATGAAAATGCACATGACATGTTTATATATGAAATCATTATGTGTAATTAAACAACTAAGGAATATTCTAAAGAGTACTTGAAACTGATGCAAAGTGTCACAGTCAGGTACAGAAAATTAGACTGGATAATTAGTCTGTATATTAAAGGAAGTTGTTTATATATCTTTAAAGTTGAAAGCAATCAAGATATGTTATGAATATATTTTGACTGCTATTAATTTTAGAACTTTATTGCTTTGGGGGATTTATTAGCTAAAAATAACACCGAAGTTACCTAAACTATTTCTTAAATTCACTTATTAGAATTAATCACAGTGATTCTCAGAGTCCCAACTCTCATTCCTCCCCTTGCAGTATCCGGTTCACTCAGCAGTAGAAATAAGCTGCAACACCACCGGTGCCAAGTTGTATCACCCTTTGCCTTTCCCTTGGGCAACGTGGTGCCATGGAAAGAGGAGACTGATATGCATGGACAGCTACTGGTCTTCCACAAAATAACGTTGCCCAAAATTATGCCTCAGAGGGAAGCTTTTTAGGTACAATTCCATGTTCATTTGTGACCAAAGGGTGTCTTTACCCTTTACAACATGCAAAGTATATTCCTCTTGTTGAAAGAATAAGCTCTGTTTGAAAGTTCTCCTCTGCCTGAAATTCCACCTCAATTTCTACCCTGTAAGAAATTACATGTTTTAGATTTGAAATTCTTCCCAAGTGCCTCCTGTTTAAGAACCATTGATTCTTCACTTACTTCACAAGATTTAATCTGTGAGGAATTAACTTGGAGGAGCATAGAATTTTAGTTGAATTAACATATGCTTTTTATAATGCAATCATTGTAGCTGTTTTTCCATCTAAATTTAATAAATAATCCATTATTTTGATTCCAAGTCATTGCTGGCAGGTTTTATCTCATTGCTTTGTGGTTACTAAAAATGAATATCATTACTTATAATTCAATTGTCTATTCTCTACATCTACAAATATTGATGTAGCTATTAGTTAAGCACATTTATAATTCAGCCCAAACTGAAGTCATATGAGAGCAGCAAATAACATGCACTGTGGGTTGACATATTATTGGCTTCAGTCCACTTAGCTTGGAAATAGAAACCAATTTCTTTTTCCAATGGACAAATGCCATGTACTAATGCACAAGTCCAAATTTGGTGCTCTCTCTCTCTCTCTCTCTCTCTATGCATGCCAAAAATATTGTGTGTGTGTGTGTGCACGCGCTCTAATCCTTCTGCAAATTCCAAGGTTTTATATATCAAATGCTTAATTTCTGTTTTTATAGGGTGAACAAAAGGGTGGTATCAGCTATCTTGATATGATGGTGGTAATTGTATCCAAAAGAATTGGATAAAAAAAACTGAGTAAATGTAGAAATTAAGGTATTCTGTACCAAGATACAAGGAAGTACCTACAGTGGAATTTGAGATAATTCTTCACAATCCGTCATTACCCACTCTAGCATTTATCATACATGTACAAGCACACCCGCATATACACTATCTTTTATGTGTTGTTATCTTTACTTAATGTTGCTATACATACCCACGCACTTTATTTATTTTCATATGTGTGTGTGTGTGTGTATTTACATATGTGCATATAATTTGCTGGCTGATTCTGGGGTGAAGGGTTAGTGTCATGGCTTTCCTGAACCCTCCAAATCTTATCTCTCTCTCGTCTTGGTAGTCCCATAGGACTCCCCTTCATAGAGGTTTCAGTTGCGCATATTACAAGAGTCACAGGGCACTGCTCCTGATGTTCCCGCAGTTTCCATCTAACTAGGAATATTAGGGTCACATCCATAGTCTTGTATTCAAGATCCTCTGCATGACATCCTGTTATGGCTTGGTATATATATATATATATAATACACAAATATGCACGTAGATATACATGCATAGACATACATGCATGCACAAGTAGGTGTATACACACAAACATATATACTCTTTTACTTTTTTCAATCATTTGATTGTGGCCATGCTGGAGCACCATTTTCAGTTGAACAAATTAACCCCAGGACTTATTCTTTGTAAGCCTAGTTCTTACTCTATTGGTTTCCTTTGCCAAACTACAAAGTTACAGAGATGTAAACCCACCAACATCGGTTGTCAAGCAATGGTGGGAGAACAAACACAGACAGAAACATCATCATTATGATCATCGTCGTTTAATGTCCACTTACACACACAATGGACTTCTTTCAGCCTCTGTCTGTATATATGTATAATATACATATGTGTATGTATATAATGGAAGATAGAACTAGGTCCACTCATATCAGCTGCTAGCAAAAAGGAATGCATGTTTCTTGTCTTGTAATTTTATTTCATACATTGTCATGACATCTTGATTTATTATATCAATAATCTTGTCTGGCAAGAGTGAAAAATGCTGACATTAAAATGCAACACACAACTGAAATGACCGAATGGGTTGGGAACTTGGCTACTAGTCCATATACATAATTAATTCAAATAGTGTAAATTAGCAAAAGATAATTACCATACTCTGTTCTGTTTCACTGATTTATTATTATTATCATTATCATTATTATTATCATTATTATTATTATTATTATTATTATATTATTATTATTATAGTATTGGGAATTTTAGCATGTTAGAAATCATGGAACCATAAAATCTATACTTGCTTTGATAGGTTGTTGAAATATCTGCATTGAAATAATCATCTACTTCATATAAATGTCAGTATTGAAGAATACTTGTATTTGTAAAAACAAAGCTGCTACTTGTTTTGTAGAATCAGGTGCAAGCATAAGGTGTGTTGATAAGGAGCTCGCCTTGCAATCCACATGGTTTTGGTGCCACAGCATGGCACCTTGGGCAAATATTTTCTACTATAGACTTGTGCTGACCTATGTCATTTAAGTGAATTCAGTAGACTGGAGACACTGTGGGGATCCCCCATGTGTGTGTGACTAGACAGAACCAGACAGACAGATAGATAAGGCGGTGAGCTGGCAGAAACATTAGCATGCCGGGTGAAACACAGTGGTATTTCATCTGCAGTTACGTTCTGAGTTCAAATTCCACCAAGTTCGACTTTGCCTTTCATCCCTTCAGGGTCAATAAATTAAGTACCAGTTACACACTGGGGTCAATGTAATTGACTTAATCCCTTTATCCTTATTTGTCCCATCTATGTTTAGCCCCTTGTGGGCAATAAAGAAACAGATAGATAGATAGATATGTGTGCTTGTGTTTCACAACTAGTGTTGTTTTGTTTACTTACATGAAACTTAACAGTTCAGCCTAAAAGACCAATTAGTATAAGTACCAGGCTTAAAAATAAGTGCTAGGGTTGATTTGTTTTTCTGAGCCTTCCAAGGTGGTGTCCCAGCATGGTTGCAGTTCAGTGACTGAAACAAGTAAAATATAAAAGATAATGTTAAAAGAAAAAAGAAAAAACCAATAATGAAAGTAGAGTTTTGACTCTTCCCCCATATTATTTTGATTACTTGTGGGTCAGTGGTTAGAACATTGGGCTCACAATCATGAGGTAGTGAGTTCAATTCCCAAACCAGGCTGTGTGTTGTGTTCTTGAGCAAAACACTTTATTTCATGTTGCTCCAGTTCACTCAGCTGTAGAAATGAGTTGTGACGTCACAGGTGCCAAGCAGTATTGGTTTTTCGCCTTTCCCATGGATAACAGTGGTATCCAGGAAAGGAGAAGCTGGTATGCATGGGCAACTGCTGGTCTTTCATAAACAATCTTACCTGGACTTGTACCTTGGAGGGGAACTTTCTGAATGCAATCCCATGGTCATTCATGGCCAAAGGGGGTTTTTATCCTTTACCCTTTTATGACAGCTATTTGACATTATATTTGGAGCATATTATGTAATGTTTTGATTGTTTCTGTTGTTGTTTAACCCCCAGGTCAGTTCTAAGTGAGCAGATCTGTGACCAAAGTCATTTCAGGCATGACCATTTTGTCTTTTTGGTTGTTTTAATGAAATACACTACGTATCTCAATTTTGGAAATGTCCAGCAATTTATTTGGATAGATTTACTGAAATAATCAACTTTGTCATACTTAAGACACTATTCAGAACATAATTTAGTAAAAGGGTCTTTCATAAAATTATGATAGAAAGTCTGAAAATAAAATATAAATATTTTGTTTTTATATTTGGTTTGCAAGATTTTTTATGTGAATTCATGTGTTGAAACAAATTTTTTTGTGTTTTGGGAGAGTCATTATGCCAATAATAGCAACAACACACAGGTACACTTCCACTTCTTTATTATTAGACAACTGGTTAAGTATCTGTCCAACTAACTTATTGATCATTTGTTTAGCGTGTTGGTTAAACTGTCAATCGGTTTGTTTGTTCGTTTAAGTTATTTTGTTTCTTGCCATTCTCAACCTCTTCAGTGACTTGTGATCTTCCAACTCACTTTGAAAGCTGCTTTCATTTTATTGATGTAATACCTCTCTCCTAAGACTCAACAAAAGTTTTCTGGCAAATAGATTGGTACTGGGGCTGATTAGAGACAGGTTTGGCTTCTATTACAAGCCATCTCATAGAGTTGATTCTCTTGTTGGTTTCTGGTTTATGCAAATAAATTCTTTTTTTTTTTTCTTTCTATTTGGTATTCCATTTTCATATGTCTGAATATAGGTATAATTTATTCAAATTTCAAAACTGATAAACAAATGTTTACACAGTTTCCATTTACCAAATTTTTTTTCCACTCACAAAGTTATTGGTCTGCTCAAGGTGCCACACACTTTCATTGAACCTAATCAAACATGGTCCTGTGTGGTCAATAATTTTATTTCAGAGCAAATTGATTAGTAATTAATTGGTAATTATAAAAAGAAATATTAATACTGGTTTCAGATATTGCTTTTAATTTTCCATGTATAGCTATGTTGTTATTGGTAGCTTTCTGTTGTTAGTCTTCATGCTGCTGTTTAGACTCCAATCAGCCCTTGCTAATCATACTTATTATTAAAGTCATTCCAGCCATGACCACTCTCTCTTGTACACTGGCTATCTTGGACTATATTATTCAATGTGTTCCATCTTCGTTTTTTTTTTAAGAGGACAGTGTGTAAATTGAAGCTGGTTTTAAATAGTTCTTCTGTTCTCAAAAATTCTTTGTGACTGTTGTATCATTAATCATATGCTGTTCTTATAAAACCATTTATGGTTGCTTTCATGGTTATATTATCCAAGTGTTGTCATTAGTTATATTAGGTTCAAACTCTGGATCAGAAATAACTGTTTTAGTTCATTTTTCTTTGTGCATTTGCTTTAATCATCTTCCCTCTCAGTTGCATTTCATTTTATTCTTCACTTCTCAAATCATTTTCTACTACTACACTCCACTCCCTGTTTACCATACACTTTGAAATTCCCATTTAATTCTAGTTCCTTTATTGGTGTATTTAGTATGACATTATAGGCTATAAATGTTGTTGTTCTTCATATATGTATTTTGCATTTTATCTGTGTTAGATGAAACTTTTCTAAAATTCTTTGAACTGGTTCATATGCAAGTGTGTGCATGCGTAATCTCTCTCTCTCTCTCTCTCCCACACACACACACTATATTCTAATCATTGATCAATGCACTGCTTTTACTTTACATTTTTGAGACCTTTTGTCCTCTCAGTACTATAAAAGGAATGAAAAAAAAAACAAACAAAAAAATCTGTCCCATTATTCCCAATATTTTTATTGCTTCTGTCAGCTTGATAGTTTCTGGCTTTTAAAGTATTGACATATTACAGTATGTGATGACTATATTCACTCTATGAATCTTTTAGTGGAATATCTTAAAATAAATGTTAATATGTATAGAATTATGGCTGATAATATCTCTATGGCTCTGCTGCACCACATTCAAGGGATTATTGTGCCCGTGTATGTGTTTTGTATCCTATATGCTTTGAAAATTATATATAATGCATTGCATAATGTTTCTGAGAATTTGTTTTAAGTGTGCATTCTTCTTACTGTAGCTTAGCTCTGGTTTCATAGCAAAAACATGAATAAGAGATAAATCTCCTACCTAGGAAAGATGCCAATCTGTTGCAAGCAACATTCCCATGGTATTTGCTATGTTTCTTGACAGCAAGGTAAACCAAAGCACAAAGAGTTCTGATACAAGGAAACACAGCCAATAGGTTTTTAATTCAAGAATTTGTCAGCTGCTCTGCTCATATGGTCATCTTACCCACTACATGTAGAAAGTTAGTTCACTTTAAAATAACACCCATTTTATATTTTATCTACTTAATAAAAAGGAAAACTCGTGATTAGTAGTGGTTGATGTCTCAACCTATTACAGCTTGGTATCATAATTAACAAACAAATTATTCTAATTTTAAATCCTAATATTCTGGTATAGTTCAAAATGTTATATCTGCAAAACTGATGTTAATATAAAACTGACTTTAGTCCTTTCCCACAATATCTTTCCAAAAGATTATTTGAAACTAGCGAAGTTTGAAGCTAAAAGTTTTTAACATAATCCATTATCAGTAAATCTAACATTCTATGAGAACATTAAAAGCAGATAAGTGGAGAGAAAAAAATTATTAAAAGCTTTCCCTCTTTAGTTTCCTTTTTTTTTTTAAATGATGCTAATGCTTGAACATAGCAAGCATTATCTGCCATTTTTAACCTTTTCCCTATCAACTTACTTTAGACTCTCACTGATTTTCAAATACAAAACTTCTTATTGTAAATTGTATTTAAATTAAAAATACAATGATCTTACGCAAGAAATCTTGAAGTTTCATCAATATTTATATTTAAGTCTTGCTCACACTGTTTCTATTAAACATCCCTACCAATAACTGTCATGTAGCTGTCTATTGTTTCCTATCTCTCTCTTCCATCACAGTTTTCTCTGTTTTGCTCAGGAAATCATTCAACCATAGAAAGCCTGCCAGTGTGAGATGATAGAATAATAACTCAGATTACATGTTTACTGAAACTAACAACCCTTCTAAGTTGTGCAGACATGGGCAATGGATAGGCATCATGATGATGATGTTTGAAATACCGGCTTAATAATGTAAAAGTTATTTTAGTAAATATTTTTAAATAACTCTTTATTTTCAAAGTTAATTGAAATATTGTAAATATTGCATTTCATTTGAATCATGGCCATGAAAGTGTTGGTCATACATTTTATCTATGTTTTCATTTTACTCAACATTCATCTCATTTAAAACAACTTGTTCTGTCCAGAGTTGTGAGTTCAAAAGTTCAGGAACTATGAGCTATATTGCTGATATGATGGGTATTATATTTAAATTTGTTTTTATAGTTAAATCTCCCTTGATGAAAATAGAATTCTGTTGAAATGAGATTTCTCATAGTTTTCAATGAAAATGTAATAAACATTTTGCTATATAGTCTCAGTGTTTGTATATATATATATACATACATACATATATAGTTGCTTGTCTTTGTTCATTGCCAATTTCTTCAGAAATTGTTATTAGATCACACCTAAATTCACTATTCTAGCTAATAAGTGTTGCTTAGTTGATGTGTCAATGGTTTGGCTTATATTTCTTGAATGAATTGCTGTATAGATGTATAAAGCAAATGTGAAAATGAATAAAATGTGAGAAGTCAATGTTACAACAGTAAATACTCTGAAGTATTGACAAAAGGAGAGATTTGATTACTGTTTTTTTACCACCTTTTTTTTCTCTTTTTACTTCACTTTCATGTTTGCCTTAATATAACTGAACTTCAGGTGTGACTGCATGGTTCAAAAGTTCACTTCTCAATCACATAAATCAGGCTGTTGGTCCCACTGTGTGACACTTCAAATAAGCATCAATTTATTCAGGGATGACTAGTGTGTTAATCATCACCATCAACTATAACACACACACAAAGCAAATCATAAATGATAGCCTACTGAGTACATTATATATATATATATATATATATATATATATTATATATATATATATATTGGGTCAGATTTCTTACTGTAGCAGGGTCGATGTTTTGAACTACCATGAATCATTCTGAAGATTGGTCTGTTAGTTTACTTCTCAGCACAGTTGTATGTATGGGTGTACACACACACATATATATATTCCTTTATTCTTTTACTTGTTTCAGTCACTTGGCTGTGGCCATGCTAGATTACTTATGTATATGTATATTTTATATACATCCGAATGTTGATGTAATATCCATTATATAACTAACAAGATTATGAAACAGCTGTAAGCAAATGGAATAAACATCTATTATCTCACTTCACTTAGCTGTTCTATTGATGTGTGTGTGTGTTTAGTGAAGCAAACAGAAGACTATAACTCAAAACATGAGTATATATACATTCATCATCAACATTTAATGTCTGTTTTCCATGCTGGCATGGGTTGGATGGCTTGACAGAAACTGGCATGGTTTCTACAGCTGGATGCCCTTCTTAACTCCAACCATTGTACAGAGTGTACTAGGGACTTTTTACGTGATACCATCACGAGTGCTTTTCATGTGGCACAAGCATCCACACCAATGCTTTTTATGTGGATTCTTGGTTTTGTTAATAATTAGCAGAAATTACAGTGACTCAAGCGCTGAAAGTTTCATGTACGAGTGCTTATCAAACTGGTTTCAAATCAAGGAGTCGTAAATTTATATTCCAGTAATTATGGAATTTCTCTGGATTGTGCATATGTATGCATACTTATCTTTAAATTTTCATTATTTGTTTGTTTGTTTATTGAACAGTGTAAAGGCCAAGCCATTATCCATGTAACATTGTAATTACTTTTAGAATTTGTTCCAGAACAAACCAGGGAAATGCTTTATTATCGGTATATATATGTGTGTGTGTGTGTGTGTGTGTGTTTTCCTCAATCTGTATTCCTGTAAATACTGGCAAACAGAATAAATAGAAGTAGACAGTTTCCTTTGAGAAAAATACTGTTCCATATGAACTGAAATTTCATAGATTTGTGTGTGTGCGTGCATGCACAGGCTTTTACTTGTTTCAGTCACTTGATTGTGGCCATGCTGGAGCACTGCCTTTAGTCGAGCAAATCGACCCTAGGACTTATTCTTTGTAAGCCTAGTACTTATTCTATCGGTCTCTTTTGCCGAAGCGCTAAGTGATGGGGACGTAAACACACCAGCATCGGTTGTCAAGTGATGTTGGGGGAAGAGGCTTGTGTACAGATTCTTTCTACCAAATTTCACTCACAAGGTTTTGATCAATCAAGCTATAGTGGAAGTTACTTGCCCAAGCTTACAGGCAGTCAGGGTTTTTAACCTGATTTTGGATTTGTACTTTATTGTCAAGTACTCTTTTTACTAGCAGCTAAAGAAGTTTATGTTTGACATATACCTTCTGTATTATTTCAAAATTTGACACAATGTTCTTTGTTCTTGTTCTTTTGTTCTTTTACTTGTTTCAGTCATTTGACTGTGGCCATGCTGGAGTACCGCCTTTAGTCGAGCAAATCGACCCCAGAACTTTGTAAGCCTAGTACTTATTCTATTGGTCTCTTTTGCCGAACCGCAAAGTTACGGGGACATAAACACACCAGCACCGGTTGTCAAGCGATGTAGGGGGAACAAACACAGACATACAAACATATACATATATACGACGGGCTTCTTCCAGTTTCTGTCTACCAAATCCACTCACAAGGCTTTGGTCAGCCCGAGGCTATAGTAGAAGACACTTGCCCAAGGTGCCACACAGTGGGACTGAACCTGGAACCATGTGGTTGGTAAGCAAGCTACTTACCACACAGCCACTCCTACGCCTACAATGCTAGTATTTTTTTTTTGTATGTGAGGAAAAGGTTATTCATTTACTTTGACTTCAGTGCTCAACTGGTACTAAATTTCATTAGTCCCAAAAGATGAAAGACAAAGTAGACCTCAGTGGAATTTGAACTTTGAAACCTAATGAGTTGGAAGAAATACTGCTAAGCATTTTGTTTGATGTGTTAACAATTCTGCCAGCTCGCCATGTTTATTCTCTATTAATGCAAGAGCAATCAAGTTCTCATTTTCTTTGTGTTTCTTCTAAGGATATTGTATAGAATAATAAACTGTAGCAGTCAAATTTATTAGTGATGACAGTAGTTGATACATATTACTAATTGGTGTGAAACAAATGGTAAAATTATATTTTTGTCTAATGTTTCTTAGTGCAGTATGTGCCAGATTGATTGGTATGCTAATTAAGTCCTAAATTTATCTTATTCCATAGTTGTCCTCATGAGAAATAAGTATATTAATATCATCAAAGAATGCTTATGATGGTAAACTTGTGCTTGATAGTGGTAGAATATTATTATAGGTTCTGTGGCATTTAGTTTCAGACACCAACTATTCATCCATTGATTGTTTTTAATAAGTAGCAGTAAATCTATTTTGAGTGTCTTTTGTATTGAAAGTAGATATGGAGTGGAATGTATTGAAGGCTTGGTGTAGCTATTGGCATTGAATGCAAGGCTTTCGAGGTTAGGTATGAAGCTAGCATAAGATACTGTTACAAAGCTCTGGAATTCATAACCTGCAAGTTACAGTTAGTGGAACTGATCTCACTTTCTTTACAACTACACATATTTCTCATAAATATTTTTTTGTTGCTAATACAGAATATTTCATTAAGCATGCATCTCGGTGTCATTCTTTAACAAATTCATTTTGCCTGTATTATGTTTATCAGCTAAGTGTGAACTTGGCAATTGGCTTGCTCTCAGATCTTCTCTCATGTTACTTTGTATCTCATCTCTACCACCAGGTATCTTTTGTGCCTTAAAAGAAGTCAACAGTAGAATTTTAACATTTATAGTCTTATCACAATTAGCAATATTACAAACACAACAGACTTTGTTGTGATGCTTAATTTCAACAGTTAACACCCTGCTGTGTTTATGTGTGTTACTCGAGGATGCATCCAAGTTGTTGGTAACTTATCAGTTTGAGGTACAAACCTTACACACTTTCTGATTATGCTATATGACAGCAGGAACCTCTTCTCATAGTGCAGAGCTTAGAATGTAAAAGGCAATGAATACATCATACGTGTGGTAAAAATCTATTAAAATGTGCTCCTAACATCTGTTCTATTTAGAAAAATGTGAAGTGGAGTCGGATTTCATTCTCAAATTACGCTGTTGCCGATGACAGCAGATGCTTTTAAGGTATGACATCCACCGAGTAATTGTATTGATAGATCTTGGAGTGTGTCACCTGTAAAATAGATCATATCTTTTACACTTGAATATTTCTTATGCTGCTGCAGTGCTGATGGAACAAACATGAACAAATATAATTTGTTTAGTTGTCAACTACTGTGCTATTTTATGCCAGAATTTAGTCAAATAATATGGTGTGGAATGTTTATTTTTACCTGAATAAATTTTAAAATAAATAAAGAAAATATACTGATGGAAATTGAAAGAGGCATCTGTTTGTTCTTAAAGGAAACCTCACAATTTGTTTTCCATACAAAGAACTAAAACTCTATTCAAGTTTCTTAATAATGTTTCTTTCTTTGCAGCTTCCATTTGGATAACTCTTTCTCCAGTTGTCTGCATATGCTTATGTAGAACTGATTAGATTCTCATGTCACTTTGAATTATGTATAAAAAAATTTTTGTATCACTCTGCCTGTTTTGCTTCTGTTTAGAAATAATCTTCATTACATAACAAATGACACTGTGTAATGAATGTTTTACAAAATGAAAGCTGTTGTTACCCAACAAAAACATTTTACAATGTGTAGAAAGTATGAAATTACACGTTACTCCATAAAAACAGCTTACAATGAGTAAGAGAGTATGAAATGATTTCTGTTTAAAAAAAGAACAGTTTATAATATGCAGGAAGTATGAATTACCTTGTTACTCTGTAAAAAACCATTTTACAGTGTGTAAGGAGTATGAAGTTTGTGTTCCTCCACAATGCGTTTTACAATGTGTAAAACATGTAATGCATTTTACAGTGTATTACATTTGTGAAGGCACTGGCTTAGTGGTTAGGTTCTTTGGCTCATGACAGTGAGTTCAATTCCTAGTGGTGTGTTGTGTCCTTGGGCAAAATGCTTTATTTCACATTACTCCAGTTCATTCTACTGACAAAAATGGGTAGTACCTGTAGTTCAAAAGGTGTGTTCACATCCCTGTAACTTAGCAATTCTACAAAATAGACTGATAGAATAAGTACTTAGACTTAAAAAAAAAGTCCGGTGGTCAATTTGTTTGACTAAAACCCATCAAGGCAGTGCCCTGGCATGACTGCAGTCAAATGACTGAAACAAATAAAAGATAAAGGGTTATTAATTCTGAATGTTTTCCATGTATTAGGCAGTTAAACTATTGTTATATAAATCACCCTTCATACTGGGGCATGAGCATTTTTGTAAATTTATGTTGCTTTTTTCTTTTTAAAAGATATTTCAGGATAACATTTGAGAGAGATTTGGTTGCTATTTCTAGCATAGATACTACCTTGTTGTTTCACTATTGACAAGCAGTATTGCATTGAACTTTAGTTGATTAATAAATTGATTTGTAGCTATTTCAGTCAAGGGTAACCTGTTCCAGTTCTGAACCTTGTTATCACTCAATCAGCTTAACACACCATATGTTTATCTATATTTTGGATAAATTGAAGTGCTATCATCATATTTCTAATTCATTGGACATCATACTAATTCTTCAACTGTATGGACCAGCCATGCTGTCAGTTTAATATTTGGGTTATCAGATATAAAAAAAAAAATTTGATATATCTCTATGCATTTCATATAAATGTATTGTGATAATTACACATTAATTCACAAAGATGGCATTAGATACAGCTTTAAATATTGGAGTAAATAATCAGTGTTTCGGTCTGTAGAAGATTCATTATCAAAATTAATTTAATGGAAATGTTGTCTCTTTGAAGTCTGTTGTTTCTTCATCTTAAGGTAATTGTCAGATTGTTAAACCCATTGAAAGTGAGGCTGTCAGTTCTTGTTTTAACTCATCAATAAAATTAAGTTTTAATTGGAATCCACTATTTAATCTGATATTCTGATGTCTGTGGAATAAACTTGGGCACAGAAATACTTTTGTAATTATTTACATTAGTTGATTGGGTGTTTTCACTCTTTTAATGTCTTGTGAAAGAAATCAAAATGAATTTACTAATAGATGATCAGAAAAAGTAAAAAAAAACAAACTAAAAAACAACAAACAAACTAAGGTAGATGTTGGGAAAATTAAGAGATGATATTATCTGGATGATGTCTAGCAAATCCAAAGACCCAAGTTTCAGCAACATAATCATGCCACTAATTCTTTAAACATTCTACTTTTTTTTACTGGCTTCAGTCATCCAACTTTATTCATGCTGGTTCATCAAAGTTTTTAGTGGATTATATTGATTTTGGTACTCATTTTAGCGTTGTCCTCATTATTGATCTCTATTTGAAGGACCAAGATCTCTGGTGATTTGTTGTGCTTGAGGAGACACATCAAGCTAAGTAAAATTGCGGTTGTCCTTGTATGTAGGCATGTCCCCAACATCCCTCATCCCTCTTCAGCTAAGCGATCTTAACCTTGCAGGCTTGTGGATGCTGGTGCCATGTAAAAAGCACCTGTGCCGGTGCCACATAAAAGCACCCAATACACTGTAAAGTGGTTGGCATTAGGAAGGGCATCAGCTGTAGAAACCCTGCCTAAATAGATATGGAACCTGGGCAGCTCTTCAGCTGGCCATCTCCAGTCAAACTGTCCAACCTATGCCAGCATGGAAAACAGACATTAAATATGATGATGGTGATTTGACAGATCTGTTGAACTGCTTAAGTATGGGACATAAACAGAGGTAGCATTCTCAACACTGACTTTTAAAAGTGTTTTTTAAAGATAGGTTCACATACAAATTATGAATGTTTGCATAGTTTTAGTCTATCAGATTCTAATTGCAGAGTCAACTTAAAATAGGAAAAATTTGGTCACGGCACTATACTCTGGTATCCAACCTGAAATCACAGAATTGTAAAGTTATGCCTGTATCTGATGAAAATTATAACAACAATGATGTTTCAAATTTTTGCACTGGGCAAGCAATTTTTTTGTGTGAGTAATTAGTTGATTATATCAACTTAAGTACTTGACTAGTACTTCCCAAAAGGGTGGAATGCAAATCTGAACTTGGTGGCATTTGAACAAACAATGTAAACAGCCAGAAGAAATGCCGCTAAGCAATTTGTCTGACACAGAAACAATTCTGCCAGCTAACAACCTTAATAACAGCAATAATAATAATTTCAGTAGTAGTACTAATGGTTTCAAATCTTGGCACAAGGTTAGTAATTTTATGTATGGAGTAAGTTGATTTACATCAACTCCCAGTGTTCAACTTGCACTTATTTTCTCGACCTTGAAAGGATGAAAGACAAGGTCAACCTCAGCAGTGTTTGAAATCAGAACATAAAGACAAAATCACAATAAACATTTTGTTTGGCATGCTAATGATTTTGCCAGCTTGCCACCTTATTATTACTATTATTAAATAATAATAATAATAATGATAATCCTTTCTACTATAAGCACAATGCCTGAAATTTTTTTTTTTGGGGGGGGGGCCTAGTCGATTATATTGGTCCCAGTATTTGACTGGTACTTATTTCATCAACCTTGAAAGGATAAAAGGCAAAGTCAACCTCAGTGGAATTTGAACTCAGAATGTAAAGATGGGCAAAACACCGCCAAGCATTTTGCCCGGCATGTAATTGATTCTGCCAGCTTGCCACCCTAATAATATTATTATTATTATTATTATTATTATTATTATCATCATTATATATCCTTATTTGCATTACCTCTTACTTTATACACCATAATCTCTGAGTCCAGTTACCTGATTATGTAAACACCTTGTTATATATTAGTGTAATATGAAGATTTTATCACTTTTAATACTCTATTTTTAATATGTCACCTTCTATGGCTTAATTAGCTGGTTTAGCGAAAAGAAAAAGAAAAGAATTTAAAACTTGCATGTATATTGGAAATATTTTCCTCGCTGGGACTAATTACCAGAGATATTTCAGAGTATAAGTAATCTGTAACATTATTATTAGAAATCTGTAGCACTGTTTGAAGGAGTTGGCTTCCTACCAAACTGCTGTGCTATATAGAAGCATCACTAGTACAGTGTCTCTTTTTAGCTATGAGTTGTGGGTATGAAGTAAGGTTTAATATCCCATTTGCCTTGTGAGGAAAATTGCAAGTAGACGGGCTCTCACTAACGGCTTTCTTAGCATTCATCTTGACTTGGTACCAGAATATAATTAGCATCCTTTTAACTATCACTCATATTCTTTAGTATAAAATGTTCTGGTGCACGCAGGTAGATTGCTACAAAAATAACAATTTCTGAAACCTTATAGGTTTTATACTTTTTGTTCAGCTTCTTCTAGATAAAAATATTGACAAACAACGTTGTGCACATGAAAAAGTTTGGTCTTTTTATTTGTAGCATAGATAAAGATTTATTTTTCCTGATGTCCATCCAATGCCAAGTACTTGAGACATAAGAAGGTGGTCAGATTTCTGTATAAATTCCACTTCACTTGATAAAAACAGCAACAGCGCTTGCATTGCTATTACTGTTGTTACGTCAGTTCCTTTGCCAACAGAGGTGCCTTAACAGTTCTAAATCTGTAATCTAATTATCTTTCCTCAGAACACTTATTCTTCTCTTAGCCATGAAGAGCAAGATTCTACATTCCCTGCTACATCACAGTTTATGAAAACAGTCTTGTTTTTGTAACACTCCAGTCCCCATGGTTGCATAAACCCATGTGTTTGAACTTATCTAACTATCTATTTATATGTTTCAAGAAAGAGTTTCTTTATTTCTTACATTAGTACCAACCTGGTTAACTGGCTAGGACACTAGAATACTACTGGCTCACACTGTTTGGTTTTAAATCCTTTCATATCCGTTGCTTATTTCAGCAGATAATCCAACTGGGTTTAGATAGCAATCTGTGCAAACATCTCTATATTTAGAACCATGTTTAATATTTCTGTCGAGAAAAGTGAGAAATATTACATAAAGTGTTCGGTACATACAGGTAGATTGCTACCAAAATAACAATTTTGAAACATTATAGGTTGCATTTTATTAGAAATATTACATAAAAATTCTCAAGGAGCTCTATCCGCTGTAATATTACAGAATTGTGTCACCCCACTACCTGGCTAGCATCCTACTCCCAAATATCTTTTAGCAATGCACAGCTGTTTGCTGGTATTTTTCTTTTCTTTTTTTGGTGGTGGGGGTTACCTCTTCATTTTTGTAATAGATATGAATAACTACTATCATTTGTCTTTTACTGGTTTCAGTCATTGGATTGCAGCCTTGCTGGGGTACCATATTGAAGGGTTTTAGTTGAACGAATCAACCCCCAGCCCTTTCATTTTAAACCTGGTACTTATTCTATTGTGAAGTGGAATGGCCTAGTGGTTAGAGCATAAGGCTTGCAATCATGAGGTAGTGGATTTAATTCCTAGACTGGATAGTGTGTTGTGTTCTTGAGCAAGACACTTTATTTCATGTTGCTCCAGTTCACTCAGCTGTAGAAATGAGTTGTGACATCACTGGTGCCAAGCTGTATCAGCCTTTGCCTTTTCTTTGGACAACAACAATGGCAGCAGAAGAGAGGCTGGTATTCATGGGTGATTGCTGGTCTTCCATAAACAACCTTTCCCAGACTTTTACCTCAGAGGGTAACTTTCTAGGTGCAATCCCATGATCATTCATGACCGAAGGGGATCTTTACCCTTTGCCTATCCTATTTATCTCTTATGCTCAGCTGTTAAGTCATGGACACATAATCAAGCCAGCACTGGCTGTTATGCAGTGGAGGGTGACAAGCACACACAGTATTATAATTTATACACACATACACATAATATATAATTTCTACTGCCTAAGGCTCTTTTATAACCAAACAATACATCTTCTCATATTTTGCTCCAATAGTTTTTACCTTTCATTAGACAAACTCTTCTTGCAGTTCCTTCTGAGCAGCAACAAACTTTATTTTGTCAATTTTGTTTTTCAAATAATCATTATTATGAAGCAAATGAAAGCTACCTGTAGCATCCTAATATATTCAATAAAGTAAGCTCTATTAGAATTAACCCCTGTTTTTCCTCCTATTCAAGAACCGTTGTACTCCATAGTCCTTTTATCAACATAACTGTACAAATTATCAAACCTATTTTCCCTATCAAATTGAAAAATGTTCGTCTTTTGCTATCTGCAATTAGTCTATTGTAATGAAAAGATTGGGAAATAAAAAAAAACCCAGAAAACCAACAATTTTGTTGCTATCATTATCATCATCAATATCCTCATTACTGTCACCATTATCATTATTCCTAAGACCATTATAATCATCTTCATCATCACTGCTATTACTACCTTCATCATTGTTTTCACCGTCAGTGTTGTTATTGTTAATATCATCATCATCATCACCATCATCATTTATAAAATTATTCTGTGAGCTAATGAGCAATTTTTGAAATTGTATAGAATTACTTTGCTAACATGTCATAGCTCCTGACGTATAACTCTGCTAACTGGTTGTTTTTAACAATATTTCTAATTAACTGAATTATGTTACATAAAGAAAGAGAGAAATAGAAATAAAAAGGAAATAATATAAATATTTAAAGAGTGGCTGCTCAATAACACATACATACATATATATAAATATATCTATATATATATGGATATATTTATATATATTTTACATTTATTTAGTATATGATTGATTTACGTTAAATTCCTAGCATGCAAGATGCAGAAAATATATTCAGTCTTTGTTGTTGTTGTTTGTTGTTTTTGTTTTTCTTGCATTAATTACAGACTTCAGCTATTAGATTGTTAATTTTGTTTTGTATCTTTCTTTTGTTAATCACTGAAATGTATATTTTTTCAAAAGTTATGACTAGTTTAATTAAAGACTATTTGCATAAGCATCCATTAAACTGGAGGACATCTGTAGCTTTAACTATCATATAACTTGTACAAATGTATATCTTTTTATTTTCTTTGTTTTTGTTTCTTCTTTTTTTAACTTTCGGTTCCAACTTTTAATGACATGCTAGGGAATTTTTGAAGGATTTTTAAACAGTTACCATCATCCTTAGCTGACAGATAATTTATACTTAGCTCTAAGAAAAGTCACATATTACTCATATAAATGTATATATGCTCATATACAGGCTGCTTCTATTATCTGTCTGTCTGTCTTTCTGCAAGTATGTATGTGTGTGTGTGTGTGTGTCTTTCTTCCTTGAGTTGTTCAAAATATGGACATTAATAGTAATGGAAAACAAAGACTGAAGCAAGAAAATAAATAAGCAATATTTTCAATTCATGCAATCCCTAATCCCCATCTCTCTCTCTCTCTCTCTCTCTCCTCTCTCTCTCCCTCCCTCTCTCTCTCTCCCTCTCTCTCTCTCACTCACTCACTCCTCCCAGTATCATTTATTCATTGCCATGTAATTTCTGTCATAAGATCCTCCTCTATTTTTTTCAAATCTCTTTGTACATAATCATATAGCAAAAGCTCTATCATTTATTCTCTCTCATGCCAACCCAATACCTGAGTTCCACTCGCAAGAAGCGAATCTATATTGCAAAAAAAAAAAAAAGAAAAAAGAAAGAAAGAAAGAAAGAATAAGACCTGAAATAAGGGGATTGTAATTCTGAACAAACCTTTTTGCTTAGGTTTTAAATGTAGGTCGACACTGCAGTAATTTGGAAAAGGTATTCTGATACAAATTGAATTTCTTGCTTCTTCATCTTCAGCAGATTTTATTTTTTAATTGGCTCAAGATTTCAGATTTAAGAATTTGTATGAAATGGAAATATCGGATAGCAGTTATGATATTAATGACTTTCTTATGAGCATTTATAGTTGGAATGTAGTTAGTTGAAATTATATCCTGTATATATCACTGATACTTGTTTTAAAGTCAAACCAATAATTGTAAAATGTGCTTCTGTAAGATGCATTAATATCAAAGGTAGGCATGTTACAAAAGCCTTGTAATCAGTGACACTACTTTCACACATTGTGATATAGAATAACTATATAAATATGTAAAAGGCAATCTTTATGTCCAACTTAACGTGAATGAATGTCTTGTTAGAATGCTGAATATTGCAGTATTCACCTTGATGGGTCCTTTCATAGATGTGTGGTGCATAAAAGCATAGACATATATTATAGTAGGTGGGGGTCATCTGGTATGAGTACAGTAACTGCTAGATCATGTGATTTCAGCATACTGCACATTTTCAGTGACAGGCATCTGGTGACTGCATGCCAGCCAAATCTCACCACCACAACATATAGAATTTTTCTATTCTCCTATGCTTCTATACACCATACGTCTAAATAAGAAAACTTCTCAAAGCAAATGCTGCAGTATTCAGTGTTCTAACCAAACATCCATGTTAAGTTGGATATAAAGATTGCTTTTTGATACTAATACTGATTCTGTCACTAATAATTACTATTACATAAATATGTATTTTTCTGCATAAGTATATGAGTGTTTCTACATGTATGTATGTGTGTATATATGTGTATATTTGCATGTGTATGTCTGCATGAGTCCAGTGTCACATTGTGGCAAAACATGGGTATTGAATGAAAAAAGCTGTGTGAAAGCTGGAAAGAAATGAGGTGATTATGCTCTGCTCAATGTGTAATGTAAGTGGGCATGAATGACAGAGTCCAAATTATTTAAGAGAAAGACTGGGGTAAGAGATGATTGGGAATCAGTGTGCAAGAGAGAAGACTCTTCTTGTATTGACATGTTATGCATATAGAGCAAGGGTTCTCAACCATTTTTTACCTATTGACCCCTTTGGTTTCTATTTTACTTGGGTGAACTACCATAGCCTGTTGATGTTTAAAAGATCCTATTGTATTTTTATAATTAAATATTAATAGGACTTGTATGAAAAATGTTATAATATTTTGAGCATTGTAGACGTATAAAAAATTTGCTGCACATAAACTTTACTGGTCTGAAGCACAATTTTTTCATAGCCCCTGAAAAATTACTGTGGACCCCTAATTTACTATATTGCATCTGTGGACACCCAAAAATCTTATATGAACCCCAGTTGAGAACCCCTGTTATAAAGGAAAAAAGACAGTCCTAGAAATTGCAAATGTGTGTGTGTGTGTGGTGGAGAAAACTATGGAAGAGGAAAACCAAGAATTGTATGAGAAGTTGTGAAAGTTGATATCAGAAGGTTGAACCACAGGAAATAATGACAATGGCTGCAACATGTGAAAAGACACCATTCTGAAGAAGAAGGCCGAAACAATCCATGCAAACGTTAAAAAAGAAAAATATCTTGTTAACAATGAATTGCATATAAATATATACACACTTAGGTTGTCGCCCTCCCTCTTTCTTTCTCTCTCTCTCTCATATGGAACTGAGCATTGTTAACAAACTAAATGATTACTCGTACCATTCACATACAATAACCTGTACGATCAAGTTAACCCTCTTGAGATGAAGACAATTAATCATTTTTAATGATTTTGCTTTAATCTTTTCCTGTCCAACATTGTACTTTGGGGCTAATACATCAATTTTCTTGTCCAAAAACTCCAAAACTGGTTTTGTTACATGTTCACGTTTCCATCATCAATCTCCTTAATAACACACATCATTATCACTTGAGTTTTGGTTTTATTTTATTATATTTCTAGTCCACTTTTTTTATATTTAATAAATTGGAAATGAATTACAGTAAAAGTGTTTGGACTAATATTTTTTTGACACAATATATATATATTGATGACAGATAGGTAGGTAGATAGATAAATAGATAACAGAAAATTAAATTAATGAGATCCATTGTTCAAAACCACTAGAATTGTTTCAAAACATTCTCGTGCCTGTTCTTCATAGATGAGATGTTGTGCAGTCATTTATCTTACATCCCATGTATATGTGTATATATGTGTGTTTGTGTGTGTGTGTGTGTGTGGTCTCAGTGATGAGCACAGTGTCATCTGTGAAATGGAGGTGGGTCAATGGCTCACCGCAGATGTTCAAGCCACCTCATCAATCGACTTTTCTGATGATCTGCTTGAGACATGTGCTGGAGAGTTTTGAAGAGATAGTGTCTCCTTGTTTGATTCCCTTCTCTTCCAGTACTCTTATGGGTGACAACAGCAGAGATATGTCAGTATGTACACACACATACACATACACACACACACATTAGTGTGTATTCATTGCACAATTTTGTGGTTGAGCTATATATGGATAGTATCTAAATACAGAGACCCTGTTTCTGCACATGGGTTTTCTAATGCTCATAAGGAATAACTTAAGTGCAGTTCAGTTTCTTATGAACTCAAACTCTCAGAACATCGACTACTCCAAACAGTCACACACACACACACACACACACACACACACACACACACCATGTATTTTGTAAAGGTTTCTTTGCTTCAGCTGAGTGAAATTAAGATTTTTGCATGTTTATGAATAATTTAATAAATTCTGCTTCAGGGAGCTCTTATACAGATTTTTGTGAAAGAAACGACTGATTCTGTTTGTGTTATGGTTTTTATGTTTTGTTTTTCATCTGGTTTTTTTTGAGTGGGGTTGGTTTGTAATATATTAATGCCCTGGAGATGTTTTCATAATCTCTCAATATTATGATTGATACATGATTTAAAAACTACACGTGTTTGTGTGTGTATACACACACAAATACACATTTATTTTCATATACTTAAATATATACACATATATAGATGAATAAATATGAAATATTCACTTTCATATATAATAATAAAAACACACAGATAGATACATAGATAGATAGATAGATAGATACATACATACATATGCACATTGGTACATAGATAGACAGACAGACAGATAGATAGATATATATATATATCCAAAGGCATGTATATGTATAAATCTGTTTTGAGCCTACAGGTCTGTTAGGCTGGAGCTTATCCAAGTCCTTGTAGCATCTAGATGTTAGAAAGTATGTGATTCTCCTCTGAATGAGGTAACAGTCCAGCATTAGGCCTGAAATAGCACACCCCTGAAGTTGTATCACTATACATACTAAGCAGATGGTAGATTTATGAGATAGTTTATTATTTACTGTTAGTCTTGTCTCAAAAACAAAACAAACAAAAAACTCCCTTCAGGCTTTTCACATTCCCCCTAACTAACTAGTCTCTTAATTTGCATATTATTTAAATTAATTCCTCACTCATTTTCCTTATTCTTTCTGTCTACATTCAGTTTTGTTTTTCTTTCTTATTGGTTTTCACACTCCCCTTTAATAAGCATTATGTTTTCAAACTAAGACGCTGATATATTTATTCATTGAAAATTTACTAACTGAAGATAATTTTTCATATAATTCTGTTCTTGCAATATCATTATATGACTAATTTGTTTTTTGACATTGTTGTTGGTTTCTGATCATGCATTATCCAAAGTAGCCTAAATTTACATGTTTATTTTTGTGTAAAATTTATGCCAGACGAGAAGATTTAGCATGGTAGTTCAATATACAGTGGGATAATAACCAGTTTATGCAACACTGTATGTTATGTAGTGTTGCATTAGCTTTTTCATTGATAATTCAGTAATTAGACATCTTTCAGGCTTATATTTTATGGTTTCAAAGGAGTGTAATAATATAAAGAACAGTAAGTGACTCTATCTGTTAACCAAAATAAGGATGGTGTATATATTCAAACCCATACACCTCCCTTCCCCAGTCATAATTAGGAATCTAGTAGCCTGAGAATGCACAAGGGTTTCTTATTTATCCTCTGAAGTGGGAGATTTTTAATCCTTTTGATACCAATGTGGCTGAAACTGCCTTTGGTTCTATAGTACAAATGCCTTCTTTTCGAAAGTTCTGAATTAAAATCTTTCACCAAACCTTAGTTCCTAACATTAGCTTAATCATAACTTATTTTGTTAAATTCTTTGTTATATTTAAAATTAATTGAAAGAAACACAGTATCTCAACAGAAGTATGATAACAAAAGATTTCTCTTTATTTCAATGAAGTTTTGATCATTTCATATCACTTATGTTCTATCTTCTTTCTTACAGAAAATTTCTTCGCGTACGGGTATTTGATGATGAAGAATATGAAAAGAATGAAACTTTTTTCATTTGGCTAGATGAACCTTTCCTTGTGAAGAAACCAGGTTAGTAAAAAAATTTAACAAACTTTAAATGAATAATAATGAAGATGATAATCCTGGTAAATTTTCAAGTATTAGGTCAATTTCTTCATTATTATTCAACTTGAATTGTTTAATTCTTTTTCAAAAGTATCAAGTATCATCATAGCTATCATTATATATCAACAATCTTTACTTGAATATATACACTCACCCACCTTCACTTGAAACGTACAGGTTGCAGGTGAGGTTGTGTACGTTTCAAGTGAAGGTGGATGAGTGCATACTTTTAGGCGCATGTTGTGGGTATGCGGGCGCCCATGTGTAGGTATGAACATGCACACTTACGCGAATACTATGAACTTTTTTACCCCCCTTACTTTTACTCCCTCCCCTCACTTAGTGGTCATTCAAATAGCTCTTTTGTCTTAATAATGGTCAATCACACAGTAATTTCCCTTTGTATAACGGTCGTTTTTCATGGCATTTTTTCCGATGGCCGGATAACTGAAGAGATGGCAGCATGGATTTCCACCTCGGCATCCGAAACTCAGAGTTTAATCATGGCTACCGAATAATCGTCACATATTACATTTAGAGATAAATTCCTCTATTTACATAATATCGAGGTCTCTTTCATTCTTTTGTTGTCTTACCATTTTTATCAACATATATATATATATATATATATATATATATATATACATACATTTATATCTACTACCTATGTGGAAAATCAATGTATGTTTGTTTGTGGTGTTGTTAGCTAACTCCTCCCACATCGTTTTATTGATTTTTAATGAAACTTGACATGTGAGTAGGACTCATATCTGGAAATCTCATGACATACTTAGATTGTTGAAAAAAAATCGATAATATGGCCCTGGAAGGGACTTTTATATCTACCTCATATAACTAATTTTTTTTAAATACCCAAGGGAAATAACCCATAGCACCTGCACAATATTTTTTTAAACACTCGGAAAATAACCCATTTCATTGTTTGTGTTCGATTACTTTGAATATTGTTTTTTTGTGTGTTCAATTTCTAATTTTTGAAGACAATATCACTTTTTTACTTTATTTGACATGTGAGTAGAACTCATGTCTGGAAACCTCATGACATAGATTCTTGAAAAAAAATCAATTATAGGGCCTATCCAATGGATCCTCCTATCTACAACATATTACTAATATTTTATTTAAACAACCCAAGGGAAATAACCCATACTGCCAGCAGTTTTTAATGAAGTGATCAATATTTGATTCTCACAGTCAGCCAACCCAATTCTGCATTTCACTACTCAGTTTTGAACTGCTAATTATTAGTATTGCACTTCCTTAATTTGAATCTCTTCATTCATACATTTCTGTACATACTTGTTTGAATGCCTATCACTCCAATAATTCTGCATTTTTACAGTTACACTTTCTCCATGACAGTAGATAAATTTTTTTCCACCACGTATTTGTAGTGGCTTCATGCAAGCAAAGCGTGGATTCAATCCTTTATTGCCAAATTTCACTTAACACTTCAATAGTGCTTTACTCATGGTAAAACAATAGTTTTTTCTGTGAACAACAACCTCTCTCACAAACCTCTGACAATCTTTTTCACCAACCTCCGAAAACCTCTCTCACCAACCTCCAACAATCTCTCCTCCAGCTGACAGTTTTTGTACTTTTTCATGATGGAAAATACACCTTTTGTGGCAGTTATAACAAAATTGCATTTTTATATCAGAGTAATAAGTCATTTGAATGGAACATCTTTACCCCCAGAAATTACCAGGTACACCAGCTAGTATATATATATATATATATATATATATATATATATATATTTATCTTCCTGCTGTTGAGTTGGTTCATCTGGGACACTTGACAGTAAGAGGTCGAGTTTCATTTTGAAGACACCTACATCCACCTCATGCAGTCCTGGGGTTGATTTGCTCAACTAAAGTCTGTGCTTCAGCATGGCCACAGTCAAATGACTGAAACAAATAAAAGAATAAAAAGAATACACACACACACATATATATATACATACACATTTATACTTTATTAAAAACCATCAAAAATATCACAAAAGCTGTTACTCAGAGTTTCACTTTGCCATTTTCTTGGACAGTTTTGTTTAAAACTGTCCGACAATCAGGAACATGAAACTCTGAGTAACAGTTTTTATGATATTTTTGCTGCTTTTTGATGAAGAATATTACTCTATCTCTGGTATTCAAGTACTATTTTTCCACCTTGTTTCACATTTATCTGCTTACTTTGGTATATACATTTATATGTATATAAATGTATATATATATATTTCACTTAGTTAAGACAGTGAAATGGCAGAATCATTAGCACACCAGGCAAAATGCCTAACAGCATCTTTACATTCTGTGTTCTAATTCTGCCAAGATTGACTTGCCTTTCATCTTTTCAGAGTCAATGAAATAAGTACCAGTTGAGCATTGGGGCTGATGTAATCTACTTAGCCCGTCCCCAGAAATTTCTGGCCTTGTACCAGCATTTTAAACCAATATTTCACTTAGGTATAGTGCTACCAGTTACCTGTTGTTAGAACTCAATACATGTATGCTTCAGGAGTAAAGCATTAGTTGAGAACAGAGCAAAATAAGAGTTTATGTAAATGATGAGTGAATAAGAAATTATGTAATGAATTTTAATAGCTTACATTTGTTTCTGTTAAAACTCTTCATTTTTGAAGCCCCAACAAAAGTATAAGGTGATATGCAAGCACTCATCTACGAGCACATTGCGTCTTATAGTAGAAACAGATGTTGTCTAGCAATGTTCATTACCTAATTTCTTGTTCCCTTGTCCTTTATATCTCTCATATATATAGATATGGTTGTGTATGCTTGTGTGTTTGTTCTGTATGTGTGTGTGTCTGAGTGTATCAGTATATTTTAACTTAATATGCTTCTCTTAAATGACCTAAGTTTATAAATAGATTGAAAGCATCATTTAAAAAAAAAATTTAAAGAAATATTTGAGGCTTTCTTTCCTTTGTGTCTTATTTCCATCTCTTGATCTTTTATTTCCTATATCTTCTTCATTCATCTCATTCTTTACTCCCTTTTCTTTTTAATCATATTTGAATTAATTAAAATATGAGAAAATAGTGTCTTCATTTCTGCCTGTCCTCTTTCTTCTCTCTCTCCTTCTCTCTCCCTACCTCTACTTTCAACTTTGTTGAAATACGAGTTTCCTACATTATTTAATTCCCATTTTCATTATTGTTCCTCCTTTCTTCTACATCTTCTTTATGTTTCTTTCCTCTGTTTCCAAAATATTTGCCAAATATTTCTTCATAATATTTTTGTTTTTCCTCTTTGCAAACAATACTCTTCAAACTAACCAAATTAAGCTTTATCCCTTTACTAGTTTGTAAGAGTTAATAGTTTTTTAAAAATTCATTATTCAGTTAATGTTTTCTATGGAAAGGGGTTCCTTTATTAGCCTGAATAACTTATAAATTTGCAAATCTTTTATTTTTGTTTTAATTTTATTTTTTAATGGTACCTTAAAAATAATATTTATCCTTGAGTGCGAATTCATTTTTATGATTCCTCTACCAAATCATTGTTTTATATATCTGTGTGTGTGTAACAAAATCTCCATAAATTTGGAACCCTTAAACAAGCATTACACTTAAGAGAATTAGAATCTGTATGAAAGACTGAAGGACAATCATGCAATATCAGTGTATATTATAGTGTATACAGCAAAATCACCATAAATAACCAAGAAAGCAATTACCCCTGTACAAGTTTAACACTATGAGGACTAAAATTTCAATGAAGAAGAACTTAAAACCTTGAGAACACAAGACACAAAAGATAAGCTGTCAGCAAGCATATTAAATGTATATATCCATCATCAGCTGCCAAATGAATATCCTTATGATTTCAGCACCTGAGCAGTACTATTCAATCTGGTGATGCCAACAGTATTTAAAACATAGATGCTGCCAGTGAATTAATGAACATATTGCACTAACATTTTACTTCTACTTCTTTATTATGTCTACACCTACTTATTGTTTACAAACATCAAAGCTCAAACATAAATCATTTTTTGCAAAGAAATTAAGAAATTCTACATAGAAAGCAGAAACATCTTTAAAATGGACTTTGCTACCCCAAGAATAATAGAACTTAAAATGCACCGGCAAACTAAATGTTTAGAACAAAAATCATTGAGCCTAGTTAAAAACACATTACCAATATTTCATTTATATAACTATAGTATTTCTCTAGCTTTTCTTGACTAAGAGATAAAAATTGTTGAATCTATACAGTTTATATTCATGTTTGAACTTGAAAATATGAGTGATTAGGGTTCAAATATATATGTAGGTGGAGTTTTTGAAGAAAGCATTTTGTGACAGAATGACTGGGCTGTGTGTTGTGTTCTTGGGCAAGACACTATATAACATGTTGCTCCAGTTTACTCAGCTGTAGAAATGAACGTCACTATTGGCAAGCCTTTGCCTTTCCCAACATCAGTGGCATGGAAAAAGACTAGCAACTGCTAGTCTTCCATAAACAACTTTGCCCAGACTTGTGCCTTGGATGGGAACTTTCTAGGTGCAGTCCCATGGTCGTTCATGATTGAAGGGGTTCATTACCCTCTAAGTCTACTAAAATCTGGACACTAGTCATATCTTGTCTGCTGTAAGGATATAAATGGTCTTCTTGTTGATATAGTCTGGTTTACCGTTTGAAGTTTAGTATCTTCCACATTAGTCTGGCACTTGACATGCAGTTTTTTGGGGCTTTTTAAAAATTTTTTGGAAGTGAATAGTGAAATGAACACCATCATCATTATTGCATACATACACATACACACATGTTTCTATAAAAGAAATTTAAATTTAAAGCATTTTTACATTTGCTTACAGTTATCTTCTCACATTGTTTAATATCTAAATTCCCCTACTTCACATCTTAGTTTTTAAACTGCCCCACCCCCAACACAATTATCCAATTTCTAAATTTACTTCATCAAAAACCCAATGAGAAAAATATTTACTTCTTGAGAAATACCAGAGAGAAATATCATCCTCTCAGCTGTAGCATTTAGAATTTCTGTTTCAACACTAATAGGTTGTAATCTTCATATCTATGTAATCACCTTTGAAACTTAAAACACTTCACTTTGAGATTTATAGAGAAGTCTGCAGTATCATATTGAGTAGTTTAGTTTTTTTAAAAGTGGTGCCAAGAAAGTCTAAATAGGTTGTTTTCTGCTTTTTTCATAACATACCCCCTTTCTTGAATATGCAGAGACACTGAGCAGTACTACAGAATATACAGTACACAGTTTAAACTTTGTTGTAAAAAAAAATTTTGGTTGCTCAGTAAAAAATGCACTCATATGATCTGTTTTCATAAAGATAATAAGTGGGTTGGCTTAACTTGGCTGGGGTCATTCCAAGTTAGTGGTCCCAGAAGCATCATCATACATAGAGCCAACCAGTGCTCTCCATCACTGGCATTCCCATGCCAGCCCCTCTGCATCTTCCAAGGTGATATCAAGACTTAGGGGATTATATTTATTTTCATTTAAAGTAACTATTGAAAAGACACCCCCCCCCCAAAGAAAATGCCTCTTAGTGGTAGATTTTAGAGAGATGAAATTGCATTCATTCATTATCTCAAACCTGCTATCTTATAGTATGAAAATGTGTAATCATATCAATTTAATTTCTGTTAATTTGCAAAGTGTATAATTAATTAGTAAAGAGAGACGCATAAGAAACTTAAATAGACAGTCGTTATTATATATATCATTTGAGTTACAGTTCCAGGTTCTACTATTTATCTTTGTATCTGTTACATAAGTATGATTACTCTTGCAATGTAGAGTGGGTTGTTCTGAAAGTAGAAATGTTCATAGAGAAGCTATTTCAGCTTAAGTACTAGTATGCCAACATTTCGAGAAATGTGGTGGTGAATCATTGCCAGCAGATCCTGTTACTATAATTGTTCCATTTTATATATTCCGATGTTCTCAGATATTTTTCACTTCTCATATATCATTGTAGTCAGTTAAGATCTGTTTTTGTGACATTGATGGTAACACTGGAAAAAAACTCAGAGTACTGGCGTTATTTTGTAGTTTATTTAGCTTAATAAATTCCATTTTATGAGATGAGACTAAGTTGTGGATTGATTGAAGCTTTCAAGAAACAAGCCAAGTTGCTGCTAAATAGCGTGTGTTTATAGTTTGAAATTTCACATGACTCTGATATAGATACAGGTGTGGCTGCATGGTTTCAGAAGTTTACTTCCCAACTATGTGGTCTTGGTTTCAGTTCCACTACATGGCACCTTGGACAAGTTTTCTACTCTTCTGTATAGCTATAGGGAAATATTACTACATTGCTTGGAAACAAGTGAGGATCTGATTGTAGAAAATTTACCTTAATAACTTCCATCTGACCCATGCAAGCATGCAAAAAGGGATGTTAAAACGATGATGATATACTCTTTTATTGGTTGGCTTCAGGACCCTATCTACTAGGAATTTTAGTACATTATATCCACCTGAGTATTTAGTGTAGTATTTATTTTATCAATCTCTATCAAATGGATAAATTCACTTTGTTATAAAGGGACATAACTCAAACAAGTTAAATACATTTTTGTTTGATGCACTAATCTATTAGCAGTCACTCATTGATATGCATACTCATATATCTATCTATCTATCTTTCTTTCTTTCCATCTGTGTGTGTGTATATAAATGATGGGTCACGGGTGTAGCTTCCATCTATCAAATTTCTTTCACAAAGCTCTGGTGAACCTAAAGCTGTGAATGAAGACACTTATCCCAGACCATGTGACTGCAAGGAGGAATTTTTAACTATACTCTTATGGCTGTACCTATTTATACATATTAATATATGTGTGTGCATGTGCAATGAGAATTTGGTTATCTGAGGTGATCAATAACTGAACAACCAAACCATTTATAAGATGCCCTGTTCAGTCACTGGGACTGGAATTGTGTCAGTGACTAAAAAATAATTTCAGTACACTAGATCACTTTACCCAAAATAGATATTTTGGTGTGTTATAATGAATTCGAAGTTATAAGCAGTAACAGCAGTATGAAATTGATGTTTGTTTGTTAGTTTGCAGTACTGAATTTGATTCTTTTTTTTTATCAATAATAGAAAAAAAAAATGTGCCTTTCTTTTAAAAAAAACATGTTGAGCATAGAAACAATAGCTTAGCACAATAAGGAAAGGATAGATTTTATGTGTAACAAAGATTTTGGAAGAGAGAAAAATATATAACTTTTGGGCAACTATTTCTCTGTTGTGTGAAGAAACCAGTCTCAGTTAGTCTGCACATGGCACAGCTCTCTACATTCAACCTAGAGGTAATAAATAATAAAATAATTAAAAAAAAATACAATAAAACTTTTTGATGGAAACTTATTCCGAAATTTGCACTGAAGCTTGATGTCCTAAAATACCGCATTTGTAAATCAGATATAACCATATTTCCAATAGGCTTAATTAACACTATTTTATAGAGTAATGTGTATTCATGTTTTTGGTACAGCAGCAGACGTCTATGATTAGGTTAACTGTGACTTGTAAAGAACAGGGTTGGTTGAAAACTTCATTGGTTTCCACAAACTCAGTGAACCAGGTTGATTAGCTTTTGTTTAATTATCTTTGTGTACTTGTACTGTTGTTGTTTAGCCCCAGGTTATCCTTGACCAAACAGACTTATGATCAAAGCATTCTAACTATGGTCATTCTATCTTGTTTGCAATTGTGATATATCTAAAAGTACAATGCCCCTAGAGACACTGCAGCCCTCCTAATATGTACGTTCTCTACTTTTATCTCTTTTTATCAAGAGAGTATGTTTTGAAAGAAATTTGGCTGATTTTTTTTTCTCTCTGAATGGCTGCATCAAATTCTTTAGTTGGCCTTTAGTAATGAAGTGTTGATATAGTTCAACATATGTTATCTAAGGTAATTTGGTGAATATTTATATATTTCAGTACTATTTCTTATTGAAATACATGAAGCCTTGTTTATCACCATTCCATTCCATCCATCATTGATCTGGGATGACATGGTAGGCTCAGTTGTGAACCATGTTATACTTATTACAAATTGATCTGTGATAACACAGGTCAGTGATTTATCGAAGATTCTGCTTGAACTGCAGAAACACACCCAAGTGGCCACCCACAATGTTCAACTACCCAGAATGCATTTATTGTCGCTTGTTTTCATGACCATGCTAGGAGGTTGTGTAGTTTTTTTATACAAATTTATGTATGCATACCATCAGTGTAGGACCAGTGAACAGAAAAAAATTACAAAAACATCTAATTCTAACAAGTGATGCAAACAAAATATATGCTCTGCAGGAAAAGGTAGAGATGATCAACAAAAAACATGACAGTAGAAGCTTCTCTGATGTGGCTTCCATGAGCTTTGTGTCAATGAATCTAGCATTTATTCTATTTACTAGGTGTATGAAGAGGATTTATTTAGCACCAAGTTTTTTTTTTGTTTTTTTTTTTCGAAACCACACTCCTGTGATAAGCTAGGATGATGTATTCCCTTTTCTTTCAGTCATATGTAGTTGCATTGTTGTTTAGTGCCTGGACAGATTGATCACACTGAATTATGATCAAAAATATTCCAGCTGTAATCATCCCAGTTTTGTTATTTAATCTGTCCTAACTTTTTAAATGACAGGGTGGGTTTTGCTAGATATTTGACTGCTATTTCTAGAAGTTTGGAAGGCTAAGTAAAGGTCCCCCCATTAGCTTGGTTTGTTTCTTTTCATTGCAGTTTTGTTCAGTACCACTTTGAAATAGAAACATTGTTATAGTATTTTTATGTTTAAAATATCAAAATTCTATAAGTTTTTGCTTTTATGATTGGGGAACATTTGATTAATTGAATGGAATGGCTTGAATGATAATTGACACTTTGAGGTATATTCTAGATATTCTAGAAACCTTAGCCATATTCTTTTATATTTTTAGCCATTTGAGTCTCAGTTGAGTGAAAAGTAGTAAAGATTTCTAAAATACCATTTAAGGGTGGCAAACACATTTATGCAGCGTAAATTTAAAGTAAAAAAATTTTATGAAAATATCTAAAACCAGGGATTAATGCCAAAGAAATAGATTTATTGTGAAATGCTTTTAAGAGTGTTTCTGAATGAGAATTATATTAATAAGCATTATGCTGCCTTGCACACGAAGCATTACAGCAGAGAAGGCTAGAGGCTAAATGAATTTTAAATAAAGTAGTTTATTTTGGAAACTACTCATGAAAAATCTTTAAGAAATGTGCCTGATTTTGACATGAAGATTTATTCGCTTTTTATTATTTTCATGTAACTTGAAATTCTTGTGATGTTCGTGTATAAATATGTCTGTGAGAAATCATGTACTTTTGGACACAATTATTTGATGTTAATATCTGTTTTTTCTATTTATTTATTTGTATACAAAGTTTCTCTCATTTCTTCTTTCTCTTGATCACTTTGTATGTTGCTTACACCTGTTGTTTCTGCTCATTTTGTCCTTTGCCTTCTCCCTCTATTTTATTCATTCTCATTTTGTTCATTTCTTTCTTTTCTGTTTTTTTTTTTTTTGTTGTTGTTGCCGTTACTAAACAAGTTCTAGTTTTGATAATAGCTTTACTACACCTCACTACAGTTATATGCACTGTAATGAAAAAAACGAAAAGAACAACCCTAAACAAGATGCAGGTATAGCTGCGTGGTAAGAAATTTGCTTCCCAGCAACTTGGTTCCAGGTTCAGTCCCACTGCATGGCAAAATTGGGCAAGTGTCTTCTACTATAGTCTCAGGCTGACCAAAGCCTTGCAAGTGGATTTGGTAGACGGAAACTGAAAGAAGCCCATCTTATGTGTTTGTGTGCATTGTTTTTCCCCCATCACTGCTTGATAACTGCTGTTGATGTGTTTACATCCCTATAACTTAGCAGTTTCACAAAAGTGTCCTATAGAAAAAGTGCCAGATTTAGAAGGAATAAGTATTGAGGTTGATTCATTCAACTAAAAATTCATGAAGACAGTGCCTCCAGCATGGCCACAGTCTAATGACTGAAATAAGTAAAAGATAAAAGATAAAAATGAAGATTTGATGGCTAAGATGTTGGCATTCCACCCAACAAAGAGATTATATTGGATTTAAACAGCGTTGAAGAGTATTAGATAATTTGGTGACCTCTTGATGTTTAATATAGACCAACTCATAGAAAGAGAGAACCTATTCTATGTTGTCTAGAACATATTGTGTTTGTCTTTTATCTTTTACTTGTTTCAGTCATTTGACTGTGGCCATGTTTGGGCATTGCCATCAAGAGTTTTAGTCGGTCAAATCAAAAACAGGACTTTTTTTTTTAAAAAAAACCTTGTACTTATTCTATCAGTCTCTTTTGCTGAACTGCTAAATTGCAGGGGATGTAAACATACCAACACCAGTTGTCAAGTGGTGGTGGAACACTCATATATATACATATATAATACACACACACACATGATAGGCTTCTTTCAATTTCCGTCTACGAAATCCACTCACAGGCTTTAGTTAGCCTGTGGCTATAGTAAAAAATAATTGTCCAAAGTGCCACACAGTGGGACAGAACCCAGAACCATGTGTTGTGAAGAAAGCTTTATTACCTCACAACCATGCCTGCAACTATAAAATGAAAATTTTAAGGGGAACATGTAATTAGTTTTCTTTATTTTTGGAAATATATCTACTTCATTGACATGGCTCATCTGGTTACTTATATTTTGACAGAATCTGTTATTTAATGAAGAAATAAAAATTCTTTAAAATTTCTTCAGATTCTCCTCTGTGATATTCCTTTTATTCTTTCTTCCTTTCTTTTTTTCTTTCCTTCATTCTATCTGTTTTATATATTTTAGTCAGAAAGGGAAAGTTTCTTTACAGAACTTTTGTCACTGATGGGAGCAAAGCAAGCAGAGATTGTTCTCAGATTGGATGCCTAACTCCAATAAGTTGCCTGAGATTACTGTAGTAAAGGCACTCAAAGAAAAGATGAAGGTGTTAATAAATCAAACACCCAACAACAACATAAAAAGACAGGCCTCTACATATTTTCTGTCTTTCAAGTTTCACTCAAATGGCTTAGGTTAACTCCTTAGCAGTTAAACCAGCCATGCCCAGCCCAAATATTCTACCTGATTCATGTTAAAGCTGGCCATGTCTAACCTCTCACACCTACTGTAAAAATATTGTAAAAATAAACAATCTCATTTTCAAAATCATTTAGTTTCTATCTATTGTATTCATTCACAAGGCTTTAATGAGGCTGGAGTAATAGTAGAAGACACTAGCCCAAGGTACCATGCAGTAGGACTGAACCCAAAAATATGTGATTGGGAAGCAGACTTCTTAACTGCACAGCCACACTGCAGATCATTCAATCTGGTTCTTCCCTGTTTCTACCATATCGTCTGTTCTTCAGTCAATTTTTAGGTGTTTGTAAGGGGAAATAACTCTATCAGTGTAGTTTACAAAGAAAAACGAAAAAAAGAGAAATAAAATGGTTGAAACTTTTGTGTATTGTAGAAACACATACAGGAATATAATTGCTACTGACTTAAGTTGTTTCTTTATGAAGCAACAGTCAAGTTTATTTTCTCTTACTAGACATAAGTATTCATGATACTTCCAAATTTCACCCAGTGTTCCATTTTTTTTTTGAAATGTTACTTTTATTGAAAGTGAAAATAGTGAAGTAAAACATTTATTTTCCATCCTTGAATTTTTTTTTTAGTTGTTCACACCAACACAGTCTTATGTATGTATCTATCTCTCTCCTTCTCCTTATGTGTTTATATATATATATATATATATATATATACACACACACACACACACACATATATATATATATATATAGCTGTCATGGCAAGAAGTTTGCTTCCCAACCTCATGACATTCAGTTCAGTCTTTCTGCGTAGCATCTTGGGCAAGTGTCTTCTACTATAGCTTTGGGCCGACCACAGCTTTGTGAGTGGATTTGGTAGATGGAAACTGAAGGAAGCCTGTCGTGTGTGTATCCCACCATCACTTGACAATCAGTGTTGGCGTGTTTATGTACAGTTCAGCAACAGAGACCAATAGAATAAGCACCAGTCTTAAAAAAAAAGTATTGGGGTTGATTTGTTCAGCTAAAAGTTCTTTAGGGTGTTATCCTAGCATGGCCAAAGTCTAATGACTAAACAAGTGAAAGATAAAAGATATATATAGATACACAAGCGTGTGTGTGTGTATAATGTCCCACCCATGCCAGCCTGGAAGGTAGCTGTTAAACAATGATGATACACACACACACACACACACATAAGTGTATGAGTGTATCTATTTAGAGGTACATTTGTGTGTGTGTGAACACTGGATGACTGAATAGTTTGCAAGTCCTCTTTGTAATCACAAGATCCTGGGTTTGCTTCTATTGTATGGCATGGCGGACAAGTGACTCTTGCCAAAGACTTGGGTTAATCCAAACCTTCTGAATAGAAATGGATTAACAGAAAGAGTGCAGATAAGTCAATGATACATAATTGTTACACACTGGGTCATGTTGATTTTTGCCTGAAGATTTACATTAATCCTTTAGCATTCAGCTTACTTTCTCAAATGTAATGCTTATTTATTCATGTTGTTTTGAATTAATCATGCATTATTTCATAACTTCCAGATTTCAACGATGTGATTGTTTATTTTTAGAATGACATCGTTGGATAGTTCTATATTTGGGAGATGAGAAATTATGTACATCATTTACATTATTTACATTGACGGATATTTGTCCTCATCTTGTTTGTTGCTAACGTTTCAGCTGATATACTCTCCAAGTATCCTGGGGGAATTTTGAACATCAGCCGAAATGTTGGGTTAACAACAAACAAGATGAGGACAAATGTCCATCAAATGTAAATAATGTAAATAATTGTTGGGTGGGTGTTAGAAGCCAGATCTGGTCAGTTTGAATATAAGACAGGTAGAATAACAGGATTAAATATGGTTGATTTAAATGCAAAAGGGTTAAGGGTACACAACATGTCTGTGGAATACTAAGCCACTTACATGCTAATTTAATGTGCAGGTAGTTCAGTCAATGAAAAACTGAATACTCTGCATTGGAACTGGGATGCATTTTACACAGACTTGCATATGTGTATATGTGCATTTGTGTTTCAGAGAGGGAGAGATCATAATCATTTTTACGCTTATTTTTCCATGCTGGCATTGGCCAGGCAAGACTTATTGAGGAAGATTGTCTGCAGCTAGATGCTTTTCCTGTTACCAACCTTTTTTTGTATTATTTTGGTTTAATTTAAGGTAGCAAGCTGGCAGAATTGTTTGCACATCAGACAAAATGCTTAGTGGCATTTAATTCATTGACTTTGCCTTTCATCCTATCGAAGTTGATGAAATAAGTACCAGTTACATATTGGGGTCAATATAATCAATGTAATCAATGTAATCAACTAGCCCGCTTCCTAAAATTTTCAGGCCTTATGCCTGTAGCAGAAAGGATTAATATTGTTTAATTTAATATTTGTGGTATTTAGATCTTCCATTAGAATTTCTTATTGTGAACTTTGCTAATTACTTCCCCATAGTTTCAAAATCACCTGCTTTTGTTCTTGGAAATTGGATTTCGTGCCTCACCCTGTCTTTCCTTACTCTGTTTTGTCTCACATATTCAGAGAGCCGAGTCATTTAGCTGTCAGAAACTTTAAAGAACAGTAATCACTTCAATTTAGTTACATTTAATGATGGCATAATGTATGTTCGAAGTTTTGATATTAGATATAGCTTTTAAATTTTCAATTTTAGGTTTGTCTGTTGAGGAAAGAAAAAGAAATCTGGAAACCTACTAAGTAACTTTGTTGTAGTGTACAATTTGAAATATTATCCATTTATGATATTTCTATTCGGAAGAACTATTTAAGTATGTGGCGTGGGGGGGGGGGGTGTAACATAGCTATTAGGCTATTAAAACATTTTATTACGTGAATGATGATGATGAAGAAGAGGAGGAGAAGAATGATAATGAATGAGAAATTTCCTTTGAATTCTATCTACTTTTCTTTTGCATAAGTTTAAAATGTGAATAAATATGTGTATGTATATATATAAATACATATATATATATGTAAATAGATAGATATGTGTGTGTATATATATATATATATGTAAATAGATAGATATGTGTGTGTATATATAAATATATATATACATATATATATCAACAGTGTATCTGATATAGAGGAGATTGTTATCATGTGTGAAAATATTGCAATGCAGGGGCTATCAGTTTACTACTAATAGTACTTGTGCACTTCTGCTCCTTCTCGCTTTCCCTTTCTCTATATTAGTATAAGAAATAGTTACGCCTGATGGACTAAATATGGCAGAGATGACAGGTAACAGATATGTTGTAGTTCTCTACATCCTATTAGATTACAAGAAGAAAAATAAAAAGTGATGAAAATAAAAAGTAAAAAGAAAAAATCTAGGTAGGTTAGTAGCTAGCTTTTTATTGGTGCCACATATGGACATTTTGACAGAACCTTCCAAACCTCTTCATGATGATAATGATATATATATATATAGATCATTATTATCATGATCTGTATATATATATATATAATGTACATATATATGTGTAGTATGTGTGTGAGTGTAAGTGTATGCATATAAATATATAAGTATGTATGCTTACACCCACAATAGTGTATATGTATAAATAGATCCTAATGAATTTTGTTTCATAAGATAGGATGTCTGTATGTGGGGGGAGCTTTTGAAGAGATTCTGGGTTTTGACAGTTATATTTGTATCTGTTTTTTTTTTTTCTTTCTACATTTGTTGTTAGGATTATGTAATGAACCAGCAGTCTTAGAGTTACTTCTTTTTAGTTTTATCATCACACAGCTCTTGAAAGTTAATGTTTATGAAACTGAGGCAATAATTATAATTAAACTGGTGCTAAGAACAACATCTAGGTGTTAGTCAGTGACCAGAATGCCCCTTTGTGACCAAAATCTTAAGTAACATAATTTACAAAAACGGTGAATATAGACTTATGATTTATTTGGTGTATGTCATTTCCAATTGTTAAATCTTTATTTTTATCCCAAATTATCTTTGGCGTTCTGTAAATCTTTATATATAAAAGTGAAGTTGTATGTCTTTCTCCTACGATTTAGATTCCTAACTACTCCCACATTTTGCGGTGCAGTGTAACCAAAAGCGGGTATCTTATAGTCGGGATTCATATCGAGCCCTTTTGGGTATTAGCACGTCTCTACGATGAGTCTACGATTTTAAAAATAATTTACTATCATTTTTTTTCCATTTTAATGCATTTTTTCGCTATTATATAAGGGAAGTAACTCTCTAAAAATGTCTACGATGAGTCAACGATTTAAAAAAAAATTTACTATCACTTTTTTTTCCATTTTTAATGCATTTTTTTGCTTTTTTTGGCTATAACTCTCTAAAAATGCTTATATAGTTATTTCCCTTACAAACCCGAGCAACGCCGGGCGATACTGCTAGTTATTTATAAATAGTGGTATCAAAGTGGAGGTGTATAGACATTGTTTTTAGGGTGTTGGACTCATGTTCTTAAGATTGTCGTTTCAATTCCTGGACCTGGCAATGTGTTGCATTCTTGACCAAACCTCTCATTTCATATTGGTCCAGATCACTCAGGTTGGAAAAATGAAGCAAAGAATTCCCCACATTGGTCCTACTTCTGCCCACATGATCTTCCTCACTCCTCCTGTTCTAGTGGGGCCCCCTCAGCCATTGATATCACTGACCCTTTTCTCCCGGTTCACCTCATCCCCACACTTTCATTTTTCACCTGCTTACTTGTAACTCATTTCTTTCTATCTCTCATCTATACATATAACTATTCCTGTACTTCACAGTCGTCTAAGCTATGTATATTTGAGCCACTAGAGGAGTCTCTACTTAGACTTGGGCCATATATGGTCAGTGGTTAGTTTAGATACTGAAGGACTAAACCTACTAGTAAAAGCAGCAAAATATATGTAAAATTATACTTCACCATCTCTGAAACAATAAATAAAAAACATAAGTCAGTCAGATGGTCATGTTTGGAATGCCTTCCATCTTAAGTCTACTCACACTGGTCTGTCCTAGTGCTAAACAACAACTAGTGCAAAATTAGAATATCATATAAGTAGAATAACTGGATATTTTGTTCATGACATTGTTGAAATTATTCTCAAGCAAAATAATCTGCTTACTTCACCACTCTAGGCCAATGTGGAAATAGATTTGATTGTTATTTCCATGTTGAATGAATAGGAATAGTACCAACCATTTGTCTAACGGTGGTTCTTAACTTTTGGTATAAATACTTTGCCTTACAGAACAATTCTATCCCTTGCCCGTAAAATCTGTACAAATATCTTTTATCTTTTACTTGTTTCACACACTTGATTGCAGCCATGCTGGAGCAGTGTCTTGAAGGGTTTAGTCAAACATCAAACAACTTGACTCTAGTAATTTTTTTTTTTTTTTCTTAAATCCAGTACTTATTTTATCGGCCACTTTTCCAAACTGCTATGTTATGGGGATGTAAACAAACCAACATCAGTTGTCAAATGAGGGTGGGGGCAAACATGAACATGACGACAAACTAGTCTTCTATAAAAAAATTAAAAAAACAGAAAATATTTGCCCAAGCTTGTCTTGAAAAGAAATTTTCCAAGTACAGATCTTGCAAAACATACAGAGGATCTGGATTTCAGCAATAAATTCTTTTACTAGGCAACGCTTCTTTATACTTTCTTTCTATGATATATTATAACTTGGCATTTAACCCCCAAGCAACTTGAATTAAATCAACTGTCTTGAATCCCAAAGTATTTTCCAAAAGAAATTTACAGCAATTCCATCTGTAGCAGTTGGCTATAAATAATTTGTTTCTGCTCCAGTGGAACAGGATTTGAGCAGTTGACTGTTTATGTTATGCTGCTAAATTTCCAGCTTATTTCCATAATTGCTGTTTAATGCAGTTCTTCCCCAAAGAAACATTCCTGCTGACTGGAAATTGCCATTGATATATTTATATATTTTTACTTGCTATTTTGGGTGGCCGAATAAGTGAAGCATCAAAGACAGTACCTTGTAGGATATGGTTATGTTCTTTTACATTTTAGAATTCAAATCCTATCTCGGTTCACCTTGCTTTCCATCCCTCTGGAATCAATATAATCTGACTGTACCCTTGAAGTGTGTGTTCTAGCACAGTCACTGTTTAATGACTGAAATCACTAATGAATGGTGAGTATCAGTTCAACAGATTTGTTTATATTTGCACAATACCATCCACCTTCCATGCTGGTATGGGTGAGACGGTTTGACAGGAGCTGGCCAGGCAGAAGCCTGCACCAGACTTCTATGTGAACATATTTTTTGAAAGATTAATTACTAATTTAGTAAGAAAGTGGGATAGCTATTCTTAGGATAGTTTGACAGGGGTAGAAATATGGCAACCTTCTTTGCCTCAAAGGAACTTACATTTTGTTTGTGGAATTCAGTTCCTTTAAAGATAATTCTTTTATTCTTTTATTTGTTTTAGTCATATGACTGGCCACGCTGGAGCACTGCCTTCAGTCAAGCAAATCAACCCCAAGACTTATTCTTTGTATGCCTAGTACTTATTCTATCTGTCTTTTGCTGAACCGCTAAGTTACAGGGGACATAAACACATTAGCATTGATTGTCAAGTGATGGTAGGGGCACAAACATATACATACATACATATATATACGACAGGCTTATTTCAGTTTCCGTCTGCCAAATCCAGTCACAAGGCTTTGGTCGGCCCAAGTCTATAGTAGAAGATACTTGCCCAAGGTGCCACACAGTGGGACTGAACCCGGAACCATGTGGTAAGCAAGCTACTTACCACACAGCTACTCCTGCACCTATAAATTCATAAAATATAACAATAACTGTGGTTATTGCTTAGTTTCCAAGTAGAGTATCGTTAAGTTGACCTATGATCAAAAGTATTCAAGTTATGACCATCACACCTTTTTGTCAGCAAGAGTGTTACCAAGTCTATAGTATCCAATGTGATATTTTATTAGAGTCGTGGGTGTTTTGTGGAAGATTTAGTGGCTTGCCATGTTAAGTGACCACTTGAAGATTTCTTCATTGGCTCATGTCACAGAGAGTTAAGTTATATGGGTTCTCTGACAATTGGCCTACAAGTTGACAGTTCCTAATATCATTACCATAGTAAAGAAACTTGCCAGTTAAGGATGCTCACATCACCAAGTTACAAGTAAATAACTAGTAGATAGTTAATGAACTGGACAAGGGTGTGAGACATTTTGCAGCTTGTAAGTTGTCATTAGGAGTTGTATAGTGTGGCTCTCCACAACCCATGGCAGCCTGCTGTATGTATCATAAACTTCGCATGATTTTCTCTATGACTGTGATGAGCAAGTGACAGCACTTTAGAATTACTTTGTTGGTGTCATACAGAGTTCAGAGTCTCTCATGAGAAATTTTGCATTTTACCAGTAATAAATTGGACTCTTGTGGATTGAGATTGATTTGGAGCCAGAATTAAGCACTAGCCCAGTGAATCTTGGGTGTCTATGAAAGATTTCACTTATTGAAGTTTTTATAGAGTGAAAGAAGTAGATAGAGGAAGTAAAATTTAGCTTACTACATAAAGTTCAAATTCTCTCATGAGTAATACCTACAACATATTAGTATGCTGTTCAACTATTGACATGTATCACTGTTTCTATGGAAACTTATATAGGCTCTAGCACACTACATCTAGTAACATAAGTAGATGAAAAAACAAAATATTTGGAAATGAGTTCTGACTGCACAAAATAGATTTGAGTTCCGTCTCTTCTTTTTCTGGTGTACTCCTTTGATTGTAATCACAAAGTACTTATATTTCCTCAAGTTTAGATTTTATAAAGCCTTCAAGAAGTTTTTAATGTAGACCTATGATCCTACATTATTTTTGATGTGTCCTTTCTCTGTGTTTAAGAAAAGGGTGTGATTTGTTGCATATTTGTCTGCTATTTCTAGCAGGTTACACAACCACACATTTACTCTTAATTCTCCTTTAAAAGCCTGTCAGATTCAAAATTTGGTTGGTTAGACCAAATTTTGAAGGGGGATAGTATGGCTGACTGAATTGACCCAGTCATATCTGGTATTTATTGAACCTAGAGAGATAAATAGCAAAATAAACTCCGTCAGAACATGAATTCAGATTGGAGAGGACAAAAAGAAATACAGTAAAACATTCTATCTAGAACTCAACTTTTTTTTTTTATTAATTCATGTCCCACTAGCTCAACAATTCAATTAGATTACATTCCAGGCAACCACTAGGGCTAACTACTCATTATATTCTGTAGTGAACTATGTATTATTTTAACACCTGTCTACATAAGTAAATTTAGCTTGGTGATATTTTAGACAGCTCTTTTGCTGGCACTCGTGTGTTCTTGCCAAACTTTACCTTATGCAATGAAATTTTTCTATTAGTTTTTGTATCTTTCTAATTTACACCCGAATCTCTTCATAATGGATGTTATTCTCTTTTGCTCGGTTTCTTTTCTTTTCTTTTCCTAACACCCTTTTGGCTTTCTTCCAGCTATACTTGTCATCATTACCATTTTTATCTGTGGAAGCTTCGTTCTCTTTCATATTTTTCTGTGTGTTGTTCCTCCATTGTTTTTCGGGCTGCTGTTTGTTTGCTTATTCATCATAATTCAGCGTTCTAAATCTTGCATACATTCAGGTGCTTGCATTCTTAAATATTTATAATTTCTACAAACAATCATATCTGATTCTCTTTTTTTTTCTCTCTCTCTCTTTGCCTGACTACAACAATAAATGATAGTATAAAGACATATGGAGAAATTTAATGTTTTATGATTTTTATGATTATGTTCAACATTTTGTATATAATACTCAGATTAAACTAATTACTTTTTCGACTGTCTGTACAAATTAATGTTTGTAAATTTATTTAGCCAACACTCCTTAGTAGTACATCAAGTAAACCTTCAGCATAGCAAAGAAGCCCTGACATACTTGTACCTCTTGTGTTTATAACTGAAATGGTGTCTAATATATTCAGATGATGCCAAGCCTATTTATATGTTTTTAAGTTGCAAAGCAATTTGTTATGAAATTAGAATTTTCTTATTGTTAAATAAAATTTCATCAAATTTTTTCTGTCATTTGTAACTTATATATGAATAGATGCAGGTGTGGCTGTGTGGTCAAGAAGCTCACTTTGCAACCTTATGGTTTCAGGTTCAGTCCCACTGCAGAGCACCTTGGACAAGTGTCTTCTACTTTAGGTCCTTATCATCCAATACTTAATGAGTGAATTTAGTTGATAGAAATTGAAAGCCCATAGTATATGTGTGTCTGTGTCTTGACATGACATGGTAGTTGTAAATGAATGTCACTATCAAAAAAGCAGTGTTCTTTATTTCCAGTCTTTTGTGAAAATATATCTGGTTATGGGGAAAATATTATCTTGCTTGGGAACAGTTGAAAGTTGGTAGCGGGAAGGGTATCCAACCATAGAAAATCTGCTTCAATAAATTTTGTCCAACCTATGCAAGCATGAAATATTGAACATTAAAATGATGATAATATACATATACATACCAACATGCATACATACATACATATATATACATATATATGGGCAGGGTGAAGGTGTGAGTTCCACTGTGTGGCAGCTTGGGTAAGTGTCTTCTGCTATAGAATTGGGCCAACCAAAGCCTTGTGGGTGGATCTGGTAGATGGAAATTTAAAAATACCATATATACTGTTGTATATATATATGTGTGTTTGTCCCCCACTACTACTTGACAACCGGTGTTTACATCTCCAAAACTTAGTGGTTCAGCAAAAGAGATCAATAAAATAAGTACAAGGCTTTAAAAAAAGTACTGGGGTTAATTCATTCAGTTATAAATTCTTTAAGACAGTGTTCCAGTATGGCCACAGTCTAATGACTGAAACAAGTAAAAGATAAAGAATATATATGCCTGTTGGCATCTGAAATCAACTCCCACTTTGGACTGAATTCCAAATAGTCTTTGGTTTTTCTTTATTCTGTTACTGGCTTCAGTCTTGCAGCCATGCTGTTGTAAGGTTTTTATCCTACAATATTTACTCAGTCCTTTGCCTGATTCTTGTTTTCTTGCCTTCGTATGGTTAAGAAAGCTGAAGTCAACTTAACTAGACATAAAGAGAGGTAACCAAAACAGAACAAACTTTAAATAGATAGACAGCTAGCTAGCATGAGAAAGAGTCACATACAAAGGTCTTTCACATTGTTTCTATTTACCAAATTTCACCCACAAGCCATTAGTCCACCCAAGGCTACAGTTAAGGGCACTTCCCCTACATTGTAATTGAATTCAGGATCACGTGTCTGTTAATTGCTCTTAACCTCATCATTGTAAGCCCATTTTCATGAGCTGAAACTTTACCAGTGCCTTGTACTGAGTTCACCTGCTGGTCTGTTATCACCCTATCAACCTGTAATGGACTCCTAGATGTGCTTAGTTGTATCTCTCTCTGGTTTGAGTATTTGGAAGTAAGAATGGTATCTTGTCGTAAAATCAATTGTTCCAACTATTCATAAGTGAATGTCTAACTTTCTAAAATCTACTTTGTCAATTTAGCATAGGAAAATGGATATTGATCAAGACAAAAGGAAAAGTAAAATGAAAAAGCATTAGTATAAAGACATGTTAGTATGTTTCATATACATTATTTACATGATCTTTGCCACATATATCTACTATTCTTCTTAGTGAAATATGTTTTCTAGCTATGTGTGTGTAGATAGACACATATATCTTACCGATTTTAGACTGTCTTTGTATTTGTAAACATATTTAATTTCACTTCTAGTCTTTCTATAAAACCATGCTGGCTGAAAGTATAGCTGAACTGGTCAATTCTTTGAGCAAAATCTTTGTATTTTATTTATTTATTAATTTATGTATTTATTTACTTATGTATTATTTTTTAATGTTTAGTATCACAATTTGTCGACCACAGTTATAGTTTTCCAACTGCTCCACTAGTTTGCTCTGTTTCAGTTTCTAACCAATGTTTATATCCCTGCCATCTCCAATATTAGGATAAAGAATAAAGCTCCTTCATGACTCATATAGACTCATAAAGCCAGTTTCCTCATTTCTGTGGCATATATATTCCCCTATTGGACAGGATGCCAGTCCATTACAGGATTACTCATTTTCGCAAACTGAGTGGACCATAGCAACATGAAATGAAGTGCTTTCCTCAAGAATACAACTCATTGCCCAGTCTAGAAATTGAAACCACAATCTTAAGGTCATGAGTCCAACACCCTAACTACTAAGCCATATGCCTCCACCCTCTCCAATATACATCACTAAAATATATACATGTGTGTATGTGCACATACATGATGAGCTTCCATACTGTTTCTGACTATCAAATTCAGCTGATAAAATATTGATCAATCTAAGACTGTGGCAGAAGACATCTTATCCAAGGTACAAAGTGGTTGGATTGAACTTGGAACCATGTGGTTATGAAACAGATATTTATAGTGCAACAATGTGATTTTATATTGTAAATCCTAATGGATGTAAAAGTCTGCTAGAGATAAAATGAGTGGTGGCAGAACATCAAACATATTTTCTACTGCTATCACTGATTGAGTTTAGTGAGATTAGAGGCTTTTTCACTACAACCCCCTCCATGAAATTGGATCTAAACTCTACAAGTTTGTAAAATATACACCAATTTTTCTTTTACTTCCATTTATTACAAGTGAATGGTTTCCCCAAAGTCCTATTTACAGCGACATGGATTGAGTTATTTACACTTAAATATCTTTGGTAGGGCCACATAATCACAATTCAGCCAACTGCAACTCTCAGAACTGATCACTAAATAAGTTTTAGGCTGGCTTTCTGACAGTCTTCGACAGTAGAATATATCTGTTAACTATTATCATATGTAAATTCATTCATTTATTTGTTCACTTCAGTGAAAGTGCTTTTATCATTGCCCATCCTTTTGAAAGATTTGAGCTCATTAATTGATCATTCAACAGGGCCCTTGTTCCTTCCGCTGATCAACTATGACTAGTTAGGGTATGTATTTACATCGTTATGGATTGTGTTAGAAAGAGTTAATTATTTTGTTCATGGAGATAATCCAGCTATAAAAATGAGATTTAAGCTACCATAGGCCTCCAATCAGCTACCTAACATCTCTTTTGCCTTGACTAGCAACAGTTAATGTCCTGAAAGTTTATGGATTATTTTTATATTTAATATTTATGGGGAGGCAAATGTCAGTGGAGAGGACTAAAACGGCAGAGCACCAAACTAACTCTCTCATTGCCATTAATCCTTTCACTGCAAAATTAATTTTCATGGTTATTCCAGCAATGATGTTAAATATCTACAAGAAAGAATAAAAAAAAATCGAATTGGTATTTTCTGTAAGTCACATTGTCTGAATAAACTTGACATATCACAACAAAAAAATGCTTTCAAACATCATATTCCTCAACAAAAGCTAGGTTGGTATATAAAACTGCTTTCCACAGTTAACAGTTCTAAACATTTTGAGTGGATATTTCTTCAGCATCATCATCATCGTTTAACGTCCGCTTTCCATGCTAGCATGGGTTGGACAGTTCAACTGGGGTCTGGGAAGCCAGAAGGCTGCACCAAGCCCAGTCTGATCTGGCAGTGTTTCTACAGCTGGATGCCCTTCCTAACGCCAACCACTCCGTGAGTGTAGTGGGTGCTTTTTACATGCCACCGGCACAGGTGCCAGACGAGGTTGGCAAACGGCCATGATCGGATGGTGCTTTTTACGTGCCACCGGCACGGAGGCCAGTTGGGCGGCACTGGCTACGACCACTTTCGGATTGTTCTCTTACGTGCCACTGGCACTGGTATCACAGCTACAAATTCCATTGATGTTGATCGATTACTATTTTGATTTCAATTTTAAAGGATTTAATTTGGTACTTAAGTTCAAATTCATTCAGAGTCAACATTTCTTTCATTTCATCTGGAGATTAAGGAGTAACATTTATTTACTGAGCTTTATTCAACTTTTCCATAAGATGATAATTTTCTTTTATTCCTAACTGAAACGAAATATCTATAAAAATGAATAGGCATTACTAAGTTGTTTTTTTTCTCATTTTTATCTTGATACATTTGTGTACTGTTTTTTTTTTATTTAATTTTCAAATGTTGCACTTCAAAGTTAGTCTTTGGAAACAAAATTAGAACTTCAAATTAATTTTCTATAAATGAAAATAAATTAAAAGTAAGAATGTTTCTCACTTCTGATGCTTTCCTAGAATACATTATCATATATATTAAGAATTTCTTTAAACTGTCCAACTGGGACAATTTACATATTAGCTTAATCAGATTCTTCTTTTTTTTTTGTGATAAATGATTTTTTAAAATTATGTTTTTGGCTTCTAATTATCAGTTGCAGCTTCCTTTTGAAGCAGGTGAGAAAATGAATTGAATTAGCAGTAATATCTTTTCACTTAATCACTTTGATTCCTATCTGTATCCTCCCATACATCATTCATTTCACTGTAGTTAGTTACTTATATTCGACTACGTATTGTTGCGCTTAGCATTGCAACCAGTTATCTGCTCTTGTCTCTGTATCCTCCAATATGTTTTGGCCTTCTGCCTAGCTGTCTACACTCAAACAGATCTTGTTATACATATTCTCATTGGGTCAGCTCCGCTCACTTATCTAAATATTTTACTTGGCACGTTCATTAACATCAAAGTTCTTGCTTATTTCATATGTCTTAAAATATACTTCAAAACATTTGGGAATGTAAAAGGATGCAGTTATAGATGACTTACTGTGTGAAGATGAAAAGACAGTATCTTAATAAATCTTTATGATTGCTATTTATGAAATGCCCTGGACTTATTTGCATTGTGAAGAGGGAAGCTTAGCAGAAATGGTAGGGCAGAGTACCAAACTAAGTGACTTTACTGTATTTGGTTTGGTTCCTCTATGTTCTGAGTTCAAGTCCCTCTGGGGAGGATCAGTAAAATAGACCCCCACACCCATAATACACTGCAAGTGGATTTAATGAGTTATACTATTCCTCGTTATTGTTCACATTTAGTTTAATGTATGTGTTTCCATTTTTGTATCTGGGTGCCCCCCCCCCTTTTTTGTTTTAGATGTATAACTTAGAGGTGTATATATGAAGATCCCTCCCCACAAAGAGAGTGGTTGAACGACATCAGGGAATAAACAGGGGTAGTAAATAGTTAGTTAATTACAATAGAAGGTAAAGGATGGGGGGAGGCGTTACATCACCCGATGTACCACCTACAGCCTCCTTCGGTTATGGGGCTATTGATTTGACTTAACTGATTGATTGATTTCCTGATTGATTGATCTGCGCATCTGAAGCAAGGCTTTCATTAATGAAATGTTTCTAACCATACGAATATTTCTTATTGATTAAAGCATGAAAATTCTCTGTATTAAATATTTTCCCCATGATTGAAATAGATTGGTTGATTTTTTGATCATCTGGGTCCTTTGGAGATAAAAACAAATAATTGCCACTTTTTTTTTTCTTTCTTTCTTTATGAGATATAATTGTGTTTTTTTTTTTTAACCTCAGTCACCTCTAATTAAACCCACACAATCAAAAGTATTTCAACTGAAATGATACCATTTTCAGAATCAGACATTTTTCATTTTTGCTTTAGACATTGTGTTTATCACTACATTATCTGAAGTACCCTTCCTTGTATTTTTTTTTTTTTTTGTCAAAGGTGGCAGAGTGTGATTTGAGGAAAAGCTGAGTATTGCTGCTCAACCTAAGTAGGTTGAGCTAGCACACTCAAGCTCTCTTACTGGCTCATTTCTCGAGTTTGTTTGAAGATGGGTGGATGACTCTAGCATTTCCAGAATCTGAAAAGGGGGGGAGTAATAGAAGTCAATAACTTTGGATTCTTGCTAATATGTGGTTGGGAAAAAAATCTCTCTCTTCCTCCTCCTCCTTTCTCCCTCTCTCTGTTTTCCCCTCAAACACATTATATTGAAAACACAGCTGTTCAGTGTTTTTATGAATGATTTTTCATAATTCCATATTCGTCCTTTATGTATAGTTTGGAGCAATAATGTCCCTATGCCCATTAATGTTCTCGACTGTCTTCTGAGCAAGGTATGGAAAATAGTGAGTGGCATTTTTATTGCTGTATTTTTGTACTATCCAACAAGGATCATGGAAATGATGAAACTCATAAAATCACCGCCATAATCATCATCATCATCATCATCATCTGTAATTTTTTGCTTTCCGGGTTGATTATAAAATCTTTTCATTATTATTATTATTATTATTATTATATTATTATTATTATTATTATGGCAGTGAGATAGCAGAATCGATAGCAAACCAAACAAAATGCTTAGAGATATTTCATCCAATTTTTACATTCTGAATTCAAATTCCACCAGGATCGAATTTGCCTTTCATAATTGAAAGGTTGATAAGATAATTACAAGTTGAGCTCTGGAGTTCATGTAATTGACTAGTCCTCTTCTCCTTAAAATTTCAGGCTTTTTGCCTATAGTAGAGAAGATGATTATTATTATTATTATTATTGTGGTGGCACATGGCTCACTGGTTAGAGCGTCGAGCTTACGATCACGAGGTTGTGAGCTCAAATCCCGGACCAGGCTGCGTGTTGTGTTCTTGAGCAAGACACTTTATTTCACGTTGCTCCAGTTCACTCAGCTGTAGAAATGAATTGCAACGTCACAGGTGCCAAGATGTATCAGCCTTTGCCTTTCCCTCGGATAACACTGGTGGCATGGAGAGTGGAGGCCGGTATGAATGGGCGACTGCTGGTCTTCCATAAACAACTTTGCTCAGACTTGTGCCTGGGAGGGTAACTTTCTAGGTGCAACCCCATGGTCTGTGTCATGACCAATGGGGTCTCAGTATTATTATTATTAAAATTAAAGTTATAGGCTGACGGAATCATTAACATGTTGGACAAAATACTTAACAGAATTTCATCTGTCTTAATGAAATTCTCTCAAAATCAGCTTTGCCTTTCATCCTGTTGGGGGTCGATAAAATAACTCCCAGCTAAATACTGGAGTCAATGTAATCAATGTACCCCCGTCCCCAAAATTGCTGGCCATGTGCCTAAATTTGAAATTATCATCATCATTTTCATTATTATTTCTTCTGTATTGAAATAACCATTTTTCATTTGTGTAGACACAATGTCAGCATTGAAGAATAAAAAGAAAATGTGCTTCACCATCAATGCTGATAATAATTTGAATATTTTGCTTTTATTCAGAAAAAAACTTACATAAAAATCATCTGCTTCTTTTGTCAATTCCATAATATATTTTATAATGTCTTAATATTATTGCTGAGCTATTAATTTTTATCTATAGTAATGCTTGCAATTATTCCTTATTTCTTGTTTCCTTAGATTTTCAAAGATGCTTTTGTTTTTTAATATTCAAAATATATTTTTGTTTTTGATTTTTAATGTTTTTTTTTTTGTTATACATACAAAGATAGCAGATAATCAGGAATGGGAATGGTGACCTTTTTCTTTCTTTTTTTTTTTTTCTACCTGGTTATATTTTCCTGGTTCCAAATTCCCAATTGATAAATCTGCAGGTGATGAGGATGGGTTTTCACATATAATGAACAGTAATAGGAGCAGAAAAATCTTGAATCAAATGTCTTAAAAAAAAAAAAAAAAAGATTCAAAAACAAATTTTTTAATCTAATTCAACTGAAATTTAACTTTTTAATCAATAAAAGAATTTTCAAGGTTACGTTATCTTTCTTTCATTGATTTTTTTTTTTTAAATTCAGTTTAGAGAACCAATTCCACATCCCTCTTTCCACAGCTTCTATTACTACCCAACCACTATCACACTTCACCAATTATCAACTTTATAAAGGGTACTTGAAACAAGATTCCGAAAACTAATATACACATTAATATACACACACGTAAACACCTATACATGAGTGAATGAACAATCACAAGGAAGTAGCACTCAACACACTTAGTTGCAGTTACATGTATTATGTATGTGTGTCTGTGTGCCTGTGTGTATGTATGCATATACATCTACACATATATACATGTGTGAATATATATCTCTATAAATAGTTATGTATGTACCCATACATATGTCTCAGTCTGTCTATATATATATATTTGTAAGTATAAATACATAACATTTTATTTTATTTTACTTTTTTATTTCATTTTGAATTGTTTATGCTTTGTTTTTATAGATACTGACTCTGCCCACTCAGGTAAATGTGTGAAAAGCAGCTAGTGCTTAGATTTTTAGGTGTTTTGATTGTTAGAAGCAATGAGGCTGTTGGCTGGCAATCTTTGTTTAATTTCTTTTTCTATATTTTTTTTTTGTTTACTTTATTAGTATAAAACCATGTAGTTTTTTTAGTAGTGTGTGGCTGCATTAAAGATGAATAGTTGCCCAGCTCTTTTCACTTTTATAAGCATGTTTATATACGTGAAAAAAAAATCTTGGGGTTTGACAATGTGGAAAAGCCTCTGCCTGGATTTTTTTACCTGTATTTTTTCCTTCCACTCCTTAGAGATTTCATTTATTTATTTATTTTTTCCAAAATTTCTTTGCAGTACAGGAAATTATTAGACTACTTACAATTAAAATATTTCCTTGTTTAGATTGAGGAATGCTAACTACAGCCCTGCATGATTTCTCAGCCCTTTCTCTCTCCAGTCTCTATCTTTCTCTCTCTCTCTTTTTCACACATACACACACACACACACACTCTCTCTCTCTCTTCTCTCTCTCTCTCTCTCTCTAGCAGAAATGAAATATTCCAATAGATCTGACATTTTACTAGTAGCTCATAGGCCTTTGGTGCTAATTCACATCAACAATATTTATTTGGACATTTTGGTCAAGTGCTTAATCATACTTTATCCCACCTAGTTGTCAAGAACAGATGCCAGATTTTGTGGCATTGTTATCTCAGTTAGACTGGCATCTCATCATCATCATCATCATTGTCATCCTCATTTCAACATGTACTTTACCATATTTAGATTTTTCTATGGCTGAATGCCCTTCCCATGTCAGCTGTTGCTTATTTCAAGACAAAGTAATAAATCTGTCAATCTATCAAACAGTAAACTACCTGGACATACATTTTACAAATGACCCTGTTTATAGGAATGGGGAAGTTTTTGTTCACAAACAGCTTGCAACATGTGAAGATGAGAGTAAATATAAATTCACTCACAAACACACTCATGCACATAATCATCATTATTTAACATGCGTTTTTCCTTGCTGGCATGGGTTGGATGGCTTGACAGGCCAGGGGCCACACCAGGCTCCAAAGTCAGTTTTGGCTTGGTTCCTACAGCTGGATGACCTTCCTAATGCCAACCGCTTTACAAAGTGTACTAGGTACTTTTTACACTGCACCAGCACCAGTGTTTTTTTTTTCTCGTGGTACCTTGGTTTTAGGATCTCAATTCTGTTGTGGTGGATATATATATATATAATTATGGTCTATGTATTCTGTCAAATTAATAAACATTATGGGCCCAGTACATTGATTTACCTGGGGGCCTATAATAATGCATAGAAAAACCCTGCTGTAGACAGTGTCAACTTGGCTATATAATTTCAAAGTAAATTCTTAACAACACAGCTCATGCCAGGGGGTAAATTTTTCTTCTTTTGATTCCATAACACAAGAAAACAGGAGACAAGCGCACATAAATGCATGGAGGAACCTTTATATGTAAAAGCCCTCCCAAAGTGGTTCGTTGAGTCACTAGAAATAGCAGCCAACTTTCCTTCAAAGCATCCCAGACTGACTTTAAGAAAGGACAGGTGCACTGGATAATATGCCTTTTAGTGCTGTGTCTGAAATAAAACATAGAATGGTTGTAGCTTGAACACCTTTTGTTATACTTTATCTCTTCAATCAAGACTGGGAAGAAGTTAAGCAATACATGTATCATCCACAAGCATCCATACATACACAAATGTGCATACACTCGCACACATGCACCATATACATTCAAATATATATCTGTGTATGTATGTACACACATACACACTCCCCCCTCCCCCCCCCCCACACACACATAAATACACATATGATAAAATAGCATTCAAGTACTTAAGTACTTAAATCTATCTTAATGTGTTGGAGCACAGTTGTATACTGAAAATATTTTTATCAGATGATTTTAAGCAGGTGATTTTGGGAAAGAATATTTGTATGCAATCAGAAAAAAATAAAACCGTCTTACTTGCACTCCAAAATACTCAAGGTGTTTCAGTGTTAATATATATGTACACATGTGTGTGTATACATACACACATATATCTCATGAATATTTTACTAGTCAATGTCCAGTCTCATTGTGTAACCCCAGGTCAGCCAAAGTATAGCTTGACCCATGATGAAATATATTCTGGCTGTCTATCTTTTTAAGGATCTAAAGGACAACATACACAAGCTAGGAGCATTTATCCACTGAGGCCTTTGCTTTTGTAAAGATTACAAAGTGTGATTTGAGGGAAATTTGGCTGCAATTTTAATAATTTACATGAGTGCAAAGAAGTAAAATATCCATAAAGAATTCTACGACAGTTAAGTTCTACTAAAGATTGAAAGGCATATGTGTGTATAAATGCTTTTCAACAACATTTATATTTAAAAGATATTTAATCTTGCAGTTATTTTAGAGTTAAAACTAAAAATAGATGAGGAAGAGCTGGCAATAAGAATTTAAGAATCTTTTCAAGATTTCTTCTATCAAGTCTCTTTAACCATAGTCAATTTTTCTCCAGGTTTGTTGTATATAACTAACCAGTGATTCACTATCAGGACCAGCCCTTGGGTTACTGGCGCCCTGGGCAAGCTGAACTTCAGTTCCCTTACTAGTATAATGTTTTAAAACTTTCATAGGGAGAAAAATTGAAAATGTAGACTAAAAAACGCATGGCACCCCAGGTTACTGCCTAAGTTGTCGGTACCTTGAGTCAGCCCTGTTCACAATCAGTAACCCACTTGTAAGAATATTTGTAATGAAATAAGGTGTCAAGCTGGCAGAATCATTAGCATGCTGGGCAAAAGTGCTTAACAGCATTTTGTCCATCTTTACGTTCTCAGTTCAAATGCTGCCAAGGTCGACTTTGCCTTTCATCCTTTCAGGGTCAATAAAATAAGTACCAGTTGAGTTGTGGGGGGGGGGTCGATGTAATTGAGTTATCCCTTCCCCCAAAATTGCTGGCCTTGTGCTAAAATTTAAAACTAGAAGCAGGCCACATGAGATATGACTTATTAAGTGGGGGCAGCACTACTAAAACAAATTCAAGGTAATATTTCATTAGGTGTGCCATTCAGAAAGTCCTGTGGGCCACATGCTACCATGTGCTACATTTTGCCTTTGACTGGTTCATGGGTTTCAGTAAATAGGTTTTGAAAATATTCAAGAATTTGAAGAGGGTCTTAGTCACTTAACTAACTTTTTATCATTTATAGAGAGTCGCTGATGAGGTGACAGAATATATGACAAAACAGCTTTACACAAAGAAACTAAAATAATAATCATTATCATCACCATTATCATCATCATTTAACATCTGTTTTTCATGCTGGCATGGGTTAGACAGTTGATAGGGAGCTGTCCAGATTCCAGCTGTGTTGAGGCATGGTTTCTACAACTGGATGCCCTTCTAACACCAATCACTTAACAGAATATGCTGTGAGACTTTTATGTGCCACCGGCACAGGTGCATTTACACAACACCAGCATGGGTGCATTAATGCAGCACCAGTGCAGGTGCTTTTTAAGTGGCACCAACACCTGAAAGGACAAGCCTGTATGTGTGGAAAACTGCAGTTTTACTTAACTTGACATGTCTTATCAAGTACAGCAAATCGCCACTAATAATAGAGCTGAAGTGAAGACCAAATATATAGTACAAGTGTTTAATTGGCAAAATATGGCCATCCCCAAATATAACAACAATTTTTTATCACTTATTGCTATATTAAGTTGGTGTTGGAGTATAAATTAACAGAAGACTCCTGCATACAATTATGATAGGTGTTTTTTTAAATATGGATGATACAAAACAAGGATTGCCCAAAGTAATCAGTATTTGATGAGTAAGCTTGTTGTATCACAAGAGTATATTAAGGGAGATTTGTAAAATGAAAGTATATAAACATTTCTTGATACTGCTTACCCTGCAGCATAATTGAATATGTTTCCACTTACAAAATTAAATAAAATAATTTTTCTACTTTAGGTTGTCTTTAAGCACCACAGAGACAAGTATAATCTCTTAACATACTATTAAGCATCTCTCACAAAGTGAAATTAACCTATTGATATTTATAAAGATAGAATTGAAGAGCAACGGAAATAGTTTTCAAATATTTCACACTATTCTGCTGTCATACACCACTTAAACAAACACATGCATATTAATTACATATAAATGTATATACACATATGCATGCCTATATATTTTTATATTATTTTTATATATGTACATATATACATACACTGGCATGCTTATACATGGGCACACCTACACATTTATTGCTGATGTTTATACTTAATTTCCCCATCAATGACTTTTGCTAACTAGTGTGCCATTTAAAGAAGGATATTAGTTCCAATATTAGTAATTTAGAAATTTAGTAAATAGAAGACTTCTCTTCTGACTCCAGTATGTTTTAATGATTTTGCTTTATTAATTTTGATTTTGCAGTTTCTTCTAATATTCTAACTGGTCACAAGACCTTTTGAAATATACAGTTTGCTGTATTAACTCATGTCCTAGGCTAGCATTTGAAAAAAAAATTGGCAATGCATGCCATTATCCCCTTGCATTAGCAAACTTTTAAGCATTAGTGAATCTTGGCCATGTAGTTTGAGTGAAAATCTTTTTCAGGATTTTTTTCTTTTTCTTACTTTTGTATTCAATATTTTATTACAGTTAATTCTAGAATGTGAATTGCTTCACTTAAGTCTATCTATATATGGATGATCTTATGTACTTGTGCATGTGCATACAAGTATGTATGTGTATACATATATATATATATATATATATATATATGTGTGTGTGTGTGTGTGTATTTTTATGGATGGGTATATATATAATAGGTGCCTACATGAACAAATATAAAGTACTCAGCACAAGCGTGGAGTAAAATATGTGTGGGTGTATTATATGTAAAGCTATAATCTATTAACAGATAAAAGATTGTCACTTTAGATTTCATACAAGGTTAAACGAGGTAAGCTTCAGATGATAAGCAACCATTCTTGTAAAAAAAATTTTTTTTAAATGGATATATTTCTTGATTTTTTTCTAAGAGAAAAATGGTTCAGTTTATCATTTGAAAATTATTCAGTTACTTAACTAAGTATCAAATTTGAAGTAATGATGTCTTTCCTTTACTGTGTGTGCGTGTGTATATATATATATATATATATGTGTGTGTGTGTGTGTGTGTGTATTTTTATGGATGGGTATATATATAATAGGTGCCTACATGAACAAATATAAAGTACTCAGCACAAGCGTGGAGTAAAATATGTGTGGGTGTATTATATGTAAAGCTATAATCTATTAACAGATAAAAGATTGTCACTTTAGATTTCATACAAGGTTAAACGAGGTAAGCTTCAGATGATAAGCAACCATTCTTGTAAAAAAAATTTTTTTTAAATGGATATATTTCTT